>NC_054866.1:6028580-6383580 GCF_018320785.1 Cheilinus undulatus
AAGTGTTATGACTGTGAGTCATATTTATTGTATTGTTGTTGTATAATGTGTAGAGGAGCGCTTGTGTTTTCTTCCTCCTCTCTCTCTCTTCTCCTCCACCTTATGCTACTGTAGGTGTGGCGCGTCCTGGTTGGACGGCAGCGAAGGCGCGCACCAGCCAATTCTTGGAGGAGTGCAGTGGCATCATGGGCTGCAATTGGCCAAGAGCTGATGGCTGCACATTCAAAAGGAGACAGCGGGAGCGGAGATGCCGACCCTCCTTCCTGACAGCCAACATTCGCTACAGAGCATTCATTGTGATTGTTAATTGTGATTTTGTTAATTCGTTAAAAACTACAAGTTAAAACATAAAAGCAGGCCCAGTAGGTAGGGGAGAATAGCTCTTTGGGAAACCGTTTTCTCCTGTTTCTTTGGTAGGGAGTCAGTCTAGGTTTGTATGAGTTTTCTTTGTTTAAGACTAGGTAAGTGTTTTTGATTTATAAGAGTGTTTTTGGTAATTGTTTTGCTATATCTCCCTGAGGTAACTTGTTGAATCTAACAAAAGAAAAAGCAATGATTAAATTTTGTTTGGACTGCAATCTCGTTTCCTGTCCCTTTGTGTGTTGAATTATCTTGGGAGTGAGGAAGGAAAGGTCACCTTTATGTTACATCTAGTATCCCCTAGGCTGGGCGTAACATAAGAATGAATGGAGGCCAATTAGCCACAAGCTAGGAGGCTAGCTGTGCCTCTTTAACAGCTTTTCTCCCTCATATTGTAATGAATATGCTTTTAAAGGACACGGTGATATACTATCTTACAGGACTAGACTGCCCTGCATGCACAAGGCAAGGATGGAATGTCTTTAAGCTTTGATGGCATCATCTTTCCAAAGCCTGTTTGGGGTGCTTTCACATTAGGCCCAGTTGTTTCGAACCGCACCGCTAGCGTGAAAGCACCCTTAGACTTTAAAGGATGACTTCATCAAAGACAGAGGATGGATTGTTGGTGACGTTGGGGGCTTTGGGAGCTTTTGATTATAATGAAATAGAATTTCAAATGTGTTGTTTTTAGTGATGGACCATTGTTGAGTTTGTATTGTTTTAAATGCTAGCGTGTTTTTTTTTATCATTTGTATTGTATATTTTTTACATATTCCTGCCCAGGGGCCACAGATGTAAATTAGCCTTATAGCTAACTCCTGCTAACCTGACACGCCAGATGGATGTACACATCCATCTGGGAAAGCTTCAATAGGAAACGTCTGAGAAAAGGCAGCGGATTTGAAAAAAACTTGGAGTGTGATTGGATGAATGCTCTATCACATCTCTACGGGCCAATCAGAGCAACAAAACACGCAATGTGGCCGCTATCAAGCCTCGTGTGTGCAGCTAGTGAGGAATAACGCGAAACATGGCGACTATTGACATGTAAGTCCACCTGTAGTAAATTCAATTTCTGCCACACTGAAGATTCCTGATGGTGACACTGACTTAGCCACAGAGATCCTGTGTGGAGATGGGACAAAGTTCCAGAAGAAAAACCATCAATTCAGCTCTCCACTGATCTGGGCTTTATATCAGAGTGGCGAGAC
Organism: Cheilinus undulatus; assembly: GCF_018320785.1. Lineage (NCBI taxonomy): Eukaryota > Metazoa > Chordata > Actinopteri > Labriformes > Labridae > Cheilinus > Cheilinus undulatus. The sequence goes on from NC_054866.1 coordinate 6,030,152, forward strand.
GGCTAGACACATGAGAGCCTGCTTGGAGTTTGCAAAAAGCATGTAAAGGACTCGCAGACTGTGAGACACAAGATTCTCAGGTCTTTTGAAACCAAGATTAAAGTGGCCTCAGTTCTAAAAGGTATGTCTGGAGGAAAACAGGCACCACTCATCACCTGTCCAATACCATCCCAACAGTGAAGCATGGTGGTGGCGGCATCATGCTGTGGGGGTGTTTTTCAGCAGCAGGGACTAGGAGACTGGTCAGGGTTGAGGGAAAAATTAATGGCGATATCCTCCTAGCACTCAGGACCTCAGACTGGGCTGAAGGTTCACCTTCCAACATTAAAATGACCCTAAGCACACAGCCAAGACAATACAGGAGTGGTTTAGGGACAACTCTAAATGTCCAAGAGGGGCCCAACCAGAGTCCTGTCATGAACCCTATCCAACATCTCTAGAGAGACCTGAAAATTGCTGTCAAATGATAGTCCCAATCTAATCTGAGTGAGTTTGAGAGGATTGCAAAGAGGAATAGCAGACAATCCCCCAATCCAAGTGTGCAAAGCTTGTCTCAGATTCAAACAGACTCAAAATTGCAATGGGGTACTGAGTGTAGATAAATGAGAGAAAATATTAATCTAAATGACTGTATCAGGCTGCAACATAACAAAACCAAGAGGAACTGAAACTTCCTGAATACAGTGTATGCATGTTAGCCTGCCCAGCTGTTTTTAACTCAAGAATCGTCTTTCCCCCAAGGTTAAATACCTAAAGGCTCAGAAATACTTGTTTATCGTTTGACCAAAGATGCTTCCATTGGTGTTTGTCAGTAGAACTTTGATTCTTTCTGTAAAACACAAACCACTGATACCTCACCATGATAACAGAAGATGCCATGGTTCATTCAAATAAATCAGTTCTGTCTATGAAGCACCGTGACCTCCTCCTGAACTTGCTCTCTAACCTCCCTTCAGCTTCGAATCCCTCGACACCTGAAACACCTGCAGCCTCTTCCAGCAGCTCTGACTCCCTTGCGTGGCTTTTGAGCCTTGAACCTAAAAATTTGGCTCATCAATCTTGATCTACCTGACGGACTGACAGGAGAGATGACACATCACTTACCTCAGCACAAAGTCATTCATTGGTACGTTTTAGAAACACAACCATATGTCTTTGGGGTTGTCTAGACTTCCGTGTTAGGAATTCAGTTCCTGTATTATCTGCACTTCGTATGAATGTTCACACTTTGCATTTAGGGATGCATGAAAGTGTGTTTTTTCCACCATCTTTCATAACTTTAACACCTCTAGCTTTTGAAATAGATGTAAAAATCTAACTCAAAAATTACCTTACTGGGGTGGGTTTTTATCTTACTTAGTGAAAGGGAAAATGAAGGCCTCTCTGAAAGGGTCAGCTTCTGTTTTGTCACATTTATCTAGAAATCAGAATCAGAATGTCACCAATTTTTACAGCATGGTCAGACAATAATTTTTTACAGCTTTCATCAATGTTATTGTCTTTTTTATGCCCTCAAACACATGCAGTTTAGCAAAAAATTCTAAATCTTTGCATGTTAAAGTCCACAGTTTTAAAAGTAAATACACCAACAATCAAAATCAGTCATTTTTATCCTTATCTGACCATAAAAGTTAGCTATTAGACTTTTCACTTCCCCCTCTATTGTGACTGTTAAGACAAAATCAGTTATATACAGTATGAAATGATAAATCATAATGCATGTGTATGATAACTCCAGTTTCATTTTTATTTCTGTCTAGCTCCTGGCTTGGTATCCTTGCATCATGGCCGCACATAAAGACGACTACACTGTGATTTTCAGCTCGTTCAGACATCAATTTTGCACGACTCTCTTGGGAGTTTGGGACCATTTTAAGCCTGATTATGTCTCATTTGTCATCCATTGTACATACAGCAAACACGGGAGCGTAAGGCCGAATCCCAATTCTCCCCTTAACCCTCAATGTTATCCCTCAGTTTCAAAATGCGTGTTCCCGCAAAGTGGAGGGCTGTCCCAAATCTCCTGAGAGTTGAGTTGAGGGGCGAGTTTGAGGGCTTTATCTCCCTCAATTTAGAGATGTTCCTGGAGCTTCCTTGATATTGAGTGCAATAACTCAAAGAAAGATGGCAACGAATGCAGGGAAGAAATTGAGCTACAAATGTAAATTTCTTTGTTAATAGAGATCCAAAAATTATGAAAATCACTCCAATATCTTAGTTTAATGTTATTTTATGGATTATTTACCTTTTTTTAGCATAACATTTACTTTTATTTTTACGATCATAAGCCAGTAACCGTGCCATCGCAGAAGCCTACGAGTTACAACTGGTGTTTGGTGTTAGCTAATGGCCGTGTTATATTGTGACTTTCAGCTGAATACGTCTGTGGTTGTGGTGTTTATACATGTTATTTGGTTGAATATTAACCCGTCCTCGTTCTTCATCTTCTTCCTCTGAATCGACAGATTATGCAGTTTTGGCACATTACTGCCCTCTACAGTCTGAAATTGTAACTGCTATTAAGGAGTGTCCCATTTCTAAGTCACGAGATGGCCTTTACACTTGGTTTTAAGGGGCGAGTTAAGACTGAGGGTTGAGCTTGAGGGTAAGACTGAGGGTTAAGGGGGGAATCGGGATTCAGCCTGTGATATTAGAAAGTGGAAGCATTTAGGAACAGCAGCAACTCGGCCATGAAGTGGAAGACCAAGTAAAATCACTGAGCGATGACTGCTAAGGTGTAAGCTTCATGGACGGGTTTCCATGGCCGAGCAGCTTCTTGCAAGCATCACATCACCAAGTCTAATGCCAAGCGTTATATGAAGTGTTGTAGAGCACATCGGCACTGGACTGTGTAACAGTGGAGACGAGTTCTGTGGAGTGACAAATCACTTTTCTGTTTGCTAGTCAGATGGGTGAGTCTAGTTTTGACAGATGCCAGAAGAACATTACTTACCTGACTGTATTATGCTAACTGTGAAGTTTGGTGGAGGAGGGATAATGGGGTTGCTGTTCAGGGTTTGGACTAGGCCCCTTATCTCCAGTGGCCAATCTTAATGCTTCAGCGTACCAAGACAGTTTAGACAAAGCTATGCTTCCAACTGTGTGACAAAAGTTTGGGGAAGGCCATTTTCCATTCTAACGCCCAGTGTGCAAAGCAAGGACAATAAAAACATGGTTTGATGAGTTCAGTGTGGTGGAACTTGACTGGCCTGCACAGAGCTCTGACCTCAACCCAGATCAAGCACCTTTGGGATGAGATGAAATGGAGATTACCAGCCAGACCTTATCATCCAACATCAGAGCCTTACTGATTAATGCTCTACAGAATGAACAGGCATGAATTCCCACAGAAACACTTGAAAATCTCATGGAAAGCCTTCCAAGAAGAGTGGAAGCTGTCCAAACTGCAAAAGGTGGACCAACTCCCTATTAAAGTACATGTATTGGAACACAAAGTCATTACAGTCTTGTCGGTGTAATGGTTAGGTGGCTGGATACTTTTGTCCATATGGTATGTAATCATGTCTCACTCAGGTAGCTCATGGTAAGTCTACCTTGAATGGTTCTTCTGACATTATGGCTAATAATCAAAACTAAAAAGCAGCACGGACTGAATGATGTTGTGGCTGATAAGGGACAGTAGGAAGGAGGGAGTGGGCGTGTCTTACCACGCCCCCCTCCCTTCTGGTCATTATGACATCATTAAGATATGTGATGTCATAAAAGAATTTAAATTCCAGGGTAGATGAACCTCAGCTGGAACTCTGGCTTTAGTTACTATTTAAATGAATCAGCTCAGCAATAAATCACAGCTCATCCAAAGGCCTTTTAGCCTTCCCTGATCCTCTTCAACATCTCTCAGTCCCTTCTTGTTTACACTGCACTATTTCTACTTACTATGAACTGATTACACCTTTATTGATGCATACTTGATCTGGTTCAGATTATCAATGTTTGCATCGGCTGTAAAGGACTTTGGGTAAACTCCTCAAGGTTCCCAATATGCTTCATAGACAAAAAGACTGGATGTATTAATCTGAACTCATCACTTAGAGATAATTGATTGCTCAGAAGCAAATGGAAAGTGTTGGCCTCCCTCAGCTTTATGAATGGCGATGATAATGATTTCCCATCATGTACAACGAGAAGCAACAGCTGCTGGAATATTCTGGTGTTCTCTACAGACAAACATTGGCCGCCGGGTCGTGCTCGCTGCCTTTCTCATTAACTGTTTTTGACATTACTTTGTCCTCTACAGCACAGTATCTCCCCTGTCCACAGTCTCCACGGACAAACAGCCTTCCTCCCTTAAAAAATGAAAGTATCTGAAGTACTCTGATGTTTCATAAATCAATAATCCTGCAGCCATGTGTCCTTTTCCCTCATGGTAAGAACATTAAACAGAGAACTGAAGATCAATAACTGAATCAGCAGCTCGCTCAGCGACGTGGACGGCCTCAATGTCATGCGGGTCGGAAAAGTGAGCAGCTACTGGAGAAACTGTTTGTATTTGCTGCATTTTACAGTCTTCATTCCCACATTTCTAGTGTAACAGAGTCAAATGATTCAGTAAGCTTTTAAAGATAAAAAGTATGTTTATAAAGTCAAATCAAAACACTAAAGGTTTTTTTGCACCAACTTGTTCTCTCATCTTTTGGGACCAGAAGGGAAAATAATCATTCTGTGTCCAGAATTTAAAAAAAAAAAAAAAAAAAGTCATATTCCCAAAAAAAAAAAAAAAAAAAAAAATCCTTTCACTTCTTTGTATGGGGTCAGTTTGTGCCATTATTCAAAGCAGTTACTGTCTGCAGTGACACAGAGGGCCACTTCACAGGCTCTTCATCTCTCCTGCTCTCCGTTATTAGCCATATAGGCCGTCTCCTATACAATTTAAGTGTTATGACATTTGCAGTTTGAAAAAATGTATTACAGGACGATGGAACAGCCTGCAACTGGTTGTCTAGGCCTTTCACAAAGCATTGTGGGATACAAAAACGTGACAGCATTAGCCACTAGCGGCAGAAACATTCAAAAAATTGATTAACAAAAGATAAAAAGCATTCAATATCAGGGTAACTGGTGTGAATTTAATCTTTAAAGACCCTGTGTCTCTTCTTGGTAAAAGGATGACGTCATCAAGGCAGAGGATGGAACAGTTTTGAAACTTTAAAGGATGATGTCATTAAAGGCAGAGGATGGAATTGTGTTATAAACTTTAATGGATGAAGTCATCAAAGGCAGGGGATGGATTTGTTTTAGAAACTTTGAAGGATGACGTCATCAAATCGAGAGGATGGAATTGTTTTAAAAAACTTTAATGGATGATGTCATCAAAAGCAGAGGATGGAATTGTTTTAGAAACTTTAAAGGATGACATCATCAAAGGCAGATGATTGAATTGTTTTATAATATTTAATGGATAATGTCATCAAAGGCAGAGGATGGAATTGTTTTACAAACTTTTAAAGATGACATCATCAAAAGCAGAAGTTAAAGTTGTTTAATAAATGTTAAAGGATGATGTCATCAAAGACAGGGGACGTAATGTTGTTGTAGCTGGGAATGTTTGGGGGCTTTATCCCTCCATTCTTGTCAAACCTTAGGCCATAGTTGGCAACTTTACGGAAAGTGGCAAAATAATCCAGTACAATGACAACAACCACCTAACTGAAAATAGCTCCTTTGCATTAGCATTCTCCTTGGGAGCACAAGATCAATTATACCATTAACTCCATGCACTCAGCATTAACCCAGTAAACAGTGGAGTTTCAAGGTCTTTAGAGGGGTGAAGGTGTGCTTGTTTAGTGTTAGAACTTCCTCGGATATGGCAGCAATTTAAGCTCTCATGAGCTACTTCCTCCTCATAGCTATGCTAACCAAGTAGCACTAGCAATGACCAGTCAAATGTGTCAAGCTTGGTGCCTTTAAACCTGTGCCTGTGTCTGATAGATTACTGTGTTGTTCTTCTGTTATCCTTATATAAGCCCTCATGTCACAGCAGAGGACTCCAGATGGCCATCTAAAGACTGGAGGGATGGAGTCAGGCACTGCTTACATATGTTCCATTTCTACCAAGCAGTCCAGTTTGGTTCAGTCCAGTTTGTCACAGTAAGTACCAATAGTTTTTCTCTTTTGTTCAGCTTTATGAACATTCCGTCCTTGCCTTTGAAGTTGATGTCATCCTTTAATGTCTAAAAATCAGTCCATCCTTGCATTTGAAGATGACGTCATCCTTCAATGTCTTTAAAACATTCCGTCCTTGCCTTTGAAAAAGATGCTATCTTTAAATGACTAAAAAATGTTCCATCCTTGACTAGGCCCCCAGTTGCCATTCCAGTTTGACCAGTACCCACATGGTTTATTTTCCTTGTAGTAAGTCAGCGTTTCCACAGCTTTTAAACTGGGTGTTTTCTAACAGCATGTATACGGGCTGTCAGAGGACTGCAGACACAACAGGATTTATGGTTGGCTCGTGTTCCTTCTATGTTAAAAATCTTATCAGTATCCCAGAGCTCTGTTTCTGCATGGAAAGAATCAGGCAGGATAAATGTTGGGGCTGGTATGTTCGTTAATCTCAGCTAAAGAGATCACTCCAGGTTTCTGTTAAAGACATCACTGTTCTCTGAAGCTGTGAGAGAAACCACAGAAGTGAAACAATGACTTAAAGGTTTTCACCACGTGCAACTAGATGATCTTATTTTTCCTTGTTTCTATGATGTTATCACACCTAAAATGTAGGACTCAACAGCATAATTGCTCCCATGAATGTGGAGAAAAAACTGTTTTAAAGTCTTTATCACTGCAATGCAGATTTTTTTTTATCTTAGTCACATGTAGAGATGTAAAATAAGTCTACCTAAGATATGTGACAGCAGAGGAAGAAAGGGAGTCAAACACTGGCTAAACATTCATGGTGTACATCCGATATGAAATTTACAATCCAGCTGAGGACAACACCAGATACTTTTCCTCAAGTTTTTGCCAAAATGCAAATATTTCTGATTCTGTTTCACTGCTTTCAAAAAGGAAGTATATTTAACAAACAGTAACTGATCAAGGATCAAACTGTTCACTTCAGCAGATGTTTAAGGTTGACGCCAGAACAAACAATGCAGTCTGGGTTCAACATGTGAAACAGGAAGTAGAACACAGTCAGCCAGTCAGTTTGGTATGATATCAGTATGGTCCAAAGCATCCATGCTTTCAGAAGAAATGGGGAAGAAATGTTTGATAGAGGTTCACCTCCCAAAATTTGTATCGAAATACCCCAAATCTTCCATGGACACTAAAATTTCACAAAAAAAAAAAAAAAAAACAACAACAACAAACAAACAAACAAACAAACAAAAAAAAAATATAGCAATTCACCCAAAATATTTTGATGAAAATTCCCCAAAATTACTGAAGAAATTTCAAAAATGATTCCATAAAATTCCACCCAAAATTTCCATGAAAATTCTTCCACATTTCCTTCAAAAATTATAATAGAAATTTCCTCAAAATTCTGTAGTATTCCTATTTTTCTTTTTTAATAAAAGTCCCTAAATAGCCATGAAAATCCCCTGAAATTTTCAACAGTTGTCCTTGTTGTTTTGATTGAAGTTTCTAGAAATTCCCTAAAGTCTAAATCAAAATCACAGTTAAAAAGTCCCCTTAATCTTCCATGAAAATTACTCTAAATATTTCTGGGAATGTTGTGTCAGTCAGTTTTTCTAAAAACTTTGAAGTTTTCTAATCTTGACAAATCCAACATTCCCCATATGAGTGTCATGTTTAACTAGGATTTTTAAATGTTTCTTTTAAAAGACAACTCCTCAAATTACCTTTAGTATAAAGGAACAAATATTTCTAAGTGCATCCTGAACGTATTCAGATCAGTGTAAAATGTTTTGAGACTACGGGATATTAAAGCACCAATGAATGAGGCAGACAGCTCTGAGTTTAGTAGACTTAGTAATGGTGGTGTACAGTGGCCAAATGTCAAACTCTCACATGTACACGCCGACCCAGTCTAACATCACTGCAGTCAAAGATCATGTTTCCATTTAAAAGCACTGAATAAGTTTTATAAAAATCACTGTCAAACAATCTACAACAGAAGCTAACACATATCTTATTTTAGCCCAAAGGTTCTGTACTTCTGTGAGAGTGAGTGCTAGGATCTGTACATCTATAAATGCTGACAGCACATGTCTAGAGGTTTACACTCACCAGGATGGACTCAGTCACAGGTGTGGCTGATTTAAAGAGGAAGGAAGCAGTCGTGTCCAGACATGAGCTCAGTGATTGAGACGAGATCTGAGCTTATGGGAGACGGCTCGAGGTCGCCGGGATTAAACACTCAGCTCAAACCGAGGCAGACGATTCCCATGTGGGAAGTTCATTTACAACAGTGAAAATCTCTGCAGCTGCTGCAGGGCGCTTACAAAGCATTCTGGGATTGCTTGTAGCAAGAACCAGGACAACCACTTTTAGCAGCTTTTCTCCCCAATTAGCAGAACATCATTACTGATATTCATTATTTAAGTTCATCAATTAAGTCTTTTTTTTTTTTCAAATTTGTTCAGATTTATTATCAGGAGTTTGAGCAGTCAATTTTGAAATTGACTGGTGTGTTCCTGTTCCTGTTCGGGTCGATCGGATGCCTACGGTGGAATTAAAAAGGCTTTACTTGTAAGACTGTGGTGTGTTCAGCCTGTGGGGTTAATTTGTGGGATTTGAGGGCAAGAATGTTAATTACAACCTAATATGGTGTGAGGACCTAAATGTAATCTCAAACTTGAAGGATTATTTTGGATTTTGTCCACTGGATCCCTCAGGTCTGGCCTACAAAGATGCACCATCCCTGCAGAGCTCTACTGAGAGCAGAACAGTCTGGTTCTAGTAAAAGTTCAGGCTAGACCAGTGCTCTGCTCCCTCTCTCTACTTTTCATCCCTCAACATAAATCGGCCTCTTGAACACTGCTCTCTTTGGTATCGCTGCCAAGTGGCGGTGGTAGATCTCACTGTGTTATGGGTGCAGACCGGCCACCTGCTTCTAATCTCTGATACGAGACAGAAGGCGGCGGTGGCGGTAGAAATGTGTGTCAGCTGCTGACACCAAGGCCGTGGTGCTGACAGCAAGGGCTAATCAACAGCACGGACCGAGCATGTGCTGAGTCGGCTCTGTGATGGTTGTTTTTACCCCACGCCTCTCTGTCGTAGTCCATTACGGCTCGGTTTAGGCTCGGCTCTGGTAAAATTGGTGCATGGGTCTGCATGAAATTAAGAGTGCTGGCTTTAAACAGAGTGAGGACAGAAAGCATCTGGTCCTGACTAAAGGAGCCTGGCTGTTTTCAGCACTTTAAATGGAGTTATTAGTGATGAGCCAAAGACCTGGATCCTGGATCCTGTTGGACTGGAAGTTTAAGACATGGAGAGAGACAGAGAACAATATAAGCCGTATGAGAAATGTTTACCATGTAAGAAAAGATCCACCTGTATATCCACAGTTCAAACTAATATCAAAGTTTTTTGACATTCATTTTTTTGTCCTTTATGAAGTGTTTAATTTTCCCAAAATTGAAGTGGATGTTGAGCTAGTGGCACAGCTGAAGGTCACGTTTTGCTATCTTTTACAGATTTTTATCAATTACCGTATTTTCTGGACTATAAGTCGCACTTTTTTTCATAGTTTGGCTGGTCCTGCGACTTACAGTCAGGTGCGATTTATATATCAAAATATATATAATTTAACATGTTTTTTTAATGTTAAGTCATACTGACTGACACGCACAAGGAGTAAACATTACCGTCTACAGTCACGAGAGGGCGCTCTAGGCTTGTGACAACCTTGGAGACAACTATATGCTATATGATCCTGTACCGCTGAAGAATGAACGAAAACGGTAATCGAGCAGCAGAAAGAAAGTTTAGAGTGAGTGAGAAACTTGTGAGGGTCTGGCAAAAAGCAGAGGTTACTCCTATTGCAATGAAGAAAACAAAGAAAGCTAATCACGGGCAGTAAGGAAGATGGCCAGAGCTGGAGGAACGAGTACACAGATGGGTGCTTGAACAACGTGCTGCTGGGAGAGGCTTGTCAACAGCGCAGTTACGTCTCCATGCCCTGGTAGTTTTAAAGGAGAGGAATATAAATGACTTTGCAGGCGGGCCTTCTTGGTGTTACCGCTTCACGCAATGCAACCGCCTCTCTATCAGAGCATGGACAACAGTGTGTCAGTTTCTAAATAAATGCGACTTATAGTCCAGTGTGACTTATATATGTTTTTTTCCTCTTCATGACACATTTTTTGACTGATGTGACTTATACTCCGGAGCGACGTATAGTCCGGAAAATACGGTACTCTTAAAGTTTGCTGATGATTTTTAGCTCTGACTTTTACCGTGTGTGTATGTGATAGAATGTTGGGACTATGGCCCCGTCCATACGGAGACGAATTCAGGAGTATATGCAAAAGCTTTTTGTTGTATCGGCATTTCATCCACAGGGAAACGGCGTTTTGGGTGACCGTAAATGATACTTTTTGAAAATGGGTCCCAGAATGCATAAATCCATAAACGACAACCGTTTCATCTCCGTGTGGATGGCTACCGCATCTTTCTTGAAACGATTAAGTCACACACAGCGTAGCTCCCTTAAGGCACCTGTGCGGGTCTGGCAAAAACAATAATAGCGGACTACACGGTTGTGTTCGTGCTGCAGAAGCTACTGAGCTTGTTATGGCTTTTACAGAAAAATCTGATGCTCCTTTACCACCACTGCGAAATGTACACACCATATGTTCTTAAATCCAATGTGGAGAACAGCCAGAAGGGCAACTAGTAGAAAGTTTGTGTCAGTTTTCTGTGATGTTCTTCTTCTCTTTTGGTGCATTTCCATGGCAGCAACACAGCGTCACATACAGGCTTGGCATATGCACTGCAGTGTTTTCAGTCGTTTCCAGTGGTTTCATGCTTATGCGGATATTTCCTGAAATTATCCCATCTTTATGGAAGACTTTTTCAAAACCAAACGGCAATATATCGCTTTGGTCTCCATGTGGACAGGGCCTTAGTTAGTGAGATGAAAGCAAATGTCTCCTGGAGAACAGTAACAACAGGCAGATCAAACGTGATTGGTTCACGTTTACGTCTACCTGTTTCCTATTGGTTGGTTCATCAAATCTAAAAACAGAACTACGTTTAAAGCACACAGAGAAAGTTTTGTTCGTTATATCGTTATGCCAATAAAATGAAGTATTTCCCTGGTTTTGTAAACGGTTGAAATATTAGAGGTAGAAGGACAAAAAACTTTCTCTGTGCACTCTAAACATATTTCTGCAACATTCTCCTCTGAACTGGGTTCATCCCGCTCAATTTTGAAACTACCACTCTCTGATTATTCTCTGTGACGTACGAAACTTTCTCTGTGCACTCAGATTGTGGCTGTGTCCAAAATTACTCCTTATTCACTATATATTCACTCCTTATTCACTCATTCTATCCCACAATGCATTGTGTGAAGTAGTGAATAACTAATGCTCAGCAATGTTTGCCATCATGCGTCATGGTTGCTGCTCTCAAACTTGACAGATGAACGAGAGGATTACAGAAACTAAGTGGAAACCTCCAGTCCTGAAAAACGAAGCCAATGTGGAATTGCAAAAAATTTGCAATTCCGCGACTGTCCATGTGAGGCTGGCTGCAGGAACACCAGGAGTCCCGTCTGAACACCTGTTAAAAAGACGGTTGTTACACTAGAAATAAACTGGTTTACAGCCTGGTTAAAAAAAAAAAAAAAAACGTGTCTCATTAGCTAATGTCTTCATGTGCTCTCACTGTACGGGGGCCGCATTTTTTTGTACCCCAATCATTCCGATATATTTAGGAAAAACCTCACTGTGCACTGATTGGTGCGTCTAATTTGACAGATAGCTTAGCAGGCGGAGGCTACGTTTCTGTCAACCAGAATGTTAGCTAGCTAGCTGACGGGAAGTTGAGTTAGTGGGCGGGCCGTTAGGTTGATCCACAGTCTGGTTGAGACCGTGATTTCAATGTGGAAGCTGCTGTGGATTGGCTTCAAGAGCTGTTTGAGTCCGCCTATTGTAAGCAGACAGCTGACGTCACACAGGGTTTGTCCTAGGGCTGGGTGATTATCACAAAAATCACAATTAGTTGAACTTTTTATCTTTATTTTGATTTATGAGTGATTATTCCACTCCCGACCTCCAACTCAGTCTCTTCTGTAAATATTTGTATAATTTTAAAACAATCAACTGAAAGGAACATGCACAGATTAACAATTTATCGTCATTTATTGAAGCATTTGAAATCAAAACACACATCAGCTAAAGTGAAAATGTTTTTTGTAAAAAGTCAAATTTTATATATAGATGAAAAATAAGTGATATGCACACAAAAAGTCTATTTTACCACTCAAGTCACAAAACTTTTTTATCTGTTAGTATTTTTTGGGAAAATATTTTACGTTTCACATCAGTTTTCATTGAAATTCTACTGTTAATTTGGATCTTCAGCTGTTGTCATGGAAATTTACGAGCTGTTGTCACTAAACTTTTTAATTGTGAGACAGCAATGACATCATTGCCTGCGGTCAGAGAAATCATTTTTGCATTCACTATATAGTGGATAGGGGATGAGTGTGCTGATTCGGACACAGCCACTATTTTTGCTCTTGTATTTTTGATGATCCAACCAATAGGAAACAGGTAGAGGATGAACCAATCACGTTTGATCTGCCGTTGTTTCTGTGCTGTTCTCCAGGAGACATTTGCTTTGATCTCACTAACCTCCAATTTCCATATACATGGTGCGCGCCGCAGGTTTGCTCCGACCGAAGGAGAGCAACCTCGCCCACTGGAAGCGAGTCTAGAGTGCAACACCGCAGCGCACAGTCCTGATCAACAGGAAGAGATCATAGGAGAACGGCGAGTTCACACAGGAAAAGTATGTCAACAGAGGACTTTTTTACCTTTTGGAGTTAATTTATCATCCTTTCCAGTATAAGTCCATGATATTATTGCTTCTGCCATTGAGTGAGTACATTAGGAAGTTAACGGTTAATGTTTGCTTAAAGGATCTGTGGTTTTATGCAAAATTCTTTGGCTAAATATCCCCAAAAGTTAACTTTTCCTCGTCAGTGTTGTTGTAGCTGTGTGACCCACTGACCTCAGTGGCCCTTTGCTCTCACTGCAGGATGAGACGTAATGTTGATATAGTGATGAATTACGATCAGGAGTCGGTGCATTGTGTTTTATTTTGAAAGATATTCTATGCTTGTGACTTCCATGGTTGGTGCTTTCTGAACGACAGTGAATTTACGAGGTTTGGCAGCGGCTGGCGCTGAAAATAGACCTGCAGCGTACCTGAAATGAAGCGGAGTGGAGTGGCGCTCCAGGCACGCGCCACTGCCGGTCTGGGGTGCCGGCTATGGAAATGCTCTGATTGACTAGAGAGGGAGCGAAGTGCTACGCAGTACGATTTGCTGGCGTTCCGTGGCTTGCATGCTGTATATGGAAACTGGGGCTAAGAGAGTCCCAACATTCTATCACATACACAAACATAAAAGTCTGAGATACAAAAACCTGCAAAAAAGTCTGTCTCCTTTTAACCCTATAAATCCTATTTTGTATATTTTATACACAATTTTGTGAGATCTTTTGTGAGTGATGTCCAATCAACATGATCAGTAATTTCCCTAAAAACATTTTGTATACAATCAGAAAAATGATAAAAAATGCCCCCTGGTGGAAGATCAGTTGAAAAAAAAGTGTAATGTATCAAATGTGATACAAAAAATAAATATCTGACATTTTATGGCAATTATTACCTCCACCAAGTAGGTTATGTGACCGGGTCGGTTTGTTCGTTTGTTAGTTTGTTCATTTGTTGGTTTGTTAGTTTGTTAGCAACATAACTCAAAAAGTCATGGACGGATTCTCATGAAATTTTCAGGAAATGTCAGTAATGGCATAAGAAAGAACTGATTAGATTTTTGGACTGATCCGGATCACCATCTGGATCCATGAATGTTTTAAAGGATTCTTTACTAGTGGGAGATAGGGCTAATGGCAGAGGTCTGCGCTCTTTGAGTGCTTTTCTAGTACGTTTTTTGGATCTCAGTAGAATGTTAAATTAACATCTCAGTTCCAAAGAATGAGACTGTTCTGGTTATTATTTGAGGTATTAAAGGGTTAAAGCAAAAATAAAGTCTATAGGAGGAACTGAGATGGAGTTAGTGAGTTTGGAAGTCAATTGAGATGTTTTGCAACTGTAATGTAAAATTCGACATTTAACACCTCCATCCATGCAGAATGAAATGATCCTTGTTCCCTCTGCGGGACAAACTTAAAGAAAAGCCAATCTGCAGATGGTCTTACACCCAGAGAATCAGCCAGAAAAGACACCAAACCCTGACAGCGAGACGTGCATTACCAACAGGAGAATGAAAAACACATGGGACAGGAGGAAACACGATGTCTTAAATCTCAGAGAGCCTTGTGAAACATCTTCACCACTGAATATCAGGGCCAGTTTCCTCCAGTATAATACTCAGAGATCAGTCCAGGAGGTCAACATTCCTACTTCACTGCCGTTTCAACGTTTTTACATGAAATAGGACGGTCATAAGTCTGTCACCGAGGAATGTTGAAGCTCACAAAGCAAACCTAACAATGAACTGTTTTTCCTGGTACATAATGGTATGACCCGGGTTCTCTGGGTGAGCTGCACTTTACTCTCTCCCTGCTGTGATGAAATGTTAGAACGAGTTGCAGTGACGTTCAGAGATGCGCTCGCTGACGGTGACATTAGAGGTGCAGTATGTCACAGTTCCATACTCAGGTTTATACATTCATTAAAAATGAACAAAGACTATTTTACTATCAGTAAAGTCCCCAAATTATCTCAATTTCCAGCAGTTTTCAACATCAGAGAAACGCTTCATTTTAACAGGTGACGATGTAATATACGAAACTTTCTCTTTGCGCTGGACACATATTTCTGTCCTTTGATGTTTTTTGATGAACCAACAATAGGGAACAGGTAGAGGATGACCAATCATGTTTGATCTGCCCGTTGTTGCGGTGCGGTTCTCCAGGAGACTTTTGCTTTGATCTCACTAAGAGAGTCCTAACATTCTAGCACATACACACACATTATAAAAGTCTTAGAGCCAAAAGTCATTACCAAACTTTAATAGTAATTATTAGAAATCAGATAAAGATATAAAGATTCCGTTAAAGAAAGCATGAATCCAGCATAAATAAATGAATAATGTGTCCTACCCACTCTAACAGTACCCATAAGTTTAAGCGTCACATCTACCCATAACTCCGCCCTAAAGCTGTGGTTTTTGTTTTTATCAGATTATTTTCTCATGCTCTTGGTAATGTACAAAGACATCCAGAGCATGACCTGGGTTGTGTCAATCCTCCTTCCTGCCCAATAGGGCCCTCAGGTGGGCATACTCGCCATTACACGCCTTACTTCAGCCTTAAATTTTGGCCCAAACATGCCTAAAACTTCTTCACGGTACTGTATCTCTCTCCATTATGCTCTATTCAGGCAGCATGACGTGGTTACGGAACAGCCTGCCGTTGGCTAACAGAGCCTCACGAAGGGAAAACAATATGACGGTTAGCATTTAAGCTAGTTGTGGTAAATGACTGAAGATGGATTAAAATGGATAAAAAGACAGTCAATATCAGGTTTGCTGGTGTGGATTTAATGTTTCAAGTCCAGAAAAATTACCAAGCTCACTGAAAATGCAGCCATAAGGGATTCAAATGCATTAAGCGCATCAATGGGAGGGCACAACAGCAAGTTTTTCTCTGCAAAGATTAGCGTCTCTGCCTCATTGCAGCCCTGTCTGTTTCTCTTCCCATTCAGGATTTGAGAAATAGCCCCGTCTCCAGCACGGTTGGTGAGTATATCAATAAGTTGTGCATCAAGCTACGCTTATGCGCTTTAACGTCCTCATCAAAGTAGCAGTCCTTGTACTGATCAGACTCTATTCGCCAAACTCTTCTGCTAATAGCCTCTAATACAGCAGTCTTTGTTGTTTTAACACCATGGTTGGTGGCTGCCTCGTGCATAAAAGACGTTTCAGGGCTCTTACTGAGGGGGTCAGGTCAGCAGCCGATGAATCTGATGTGCTGACTTCCCTCATTGGCTGTTCAAATGGAGAGAGAAGTGTGATAAAGTCTTCAAACTAACTTCTGTGCATTTAAAGATATCGGCAAATGTGTGTTTTTGTTCCAAGGTTTGCATCTTGCATTCCCCTGGTTGAGATATCCTGCTACAGTCTTTTTTTGCTTCATGGGTAAAATGTCCCACTATTTTCTGCCAATTGCAACAACAATAAATATGCAATGCTGCATGCTGCAAACTCGGCTGCACAGTCAGCTGGGGGATGTGTCTGCTATGTAGCAAAAACTTGCTAGACTGCTATCTCTTATTGCTTTGGTCATATTTTATGCTGTGAGAGCATGCATTATAGAAGAATGTGCCGATGCAGACATTCCAGTCATGCATTGGTGCATCACCACTCAAATGTAAGACTACACTCTTGAATTTTGCAGCAATAATGACTCCATACGCTAGTACTGTGGCTCCCAAAGTGGGGGTCGAGACCCCTGGGCGTTTGCGAGACACTAAGAGGGGTCTTGTCAGTGTTTGCCAACTCCTAAAAATATAAATTTGTACGTGATGCTTTCTGCAACATCGTCTTTTGTTTTGTTTCACCACTTCTGGGGGCCCCAGTCTCTAGAGCTGTTAATTTGGGGGTCATGGACTGAAAAGTCTGAGGCCAGATCCCTAGTACAGGGCTGTAAATTAAATACTAATATCTCCTGTCACATTAAAATAAAACTATTGCATCCATGCACCATTTTTTGGCTTCATAACTTTTGGTTTGGAGTGTGCCTCTGGAAAATCTCTGTTTAAAAGGCCATGTAGCCCTAACACTTCATCCTACTGCTCCATTCCTTCAAGATTTGGGACGTCCTACCATGAGACTTGAACACAATACATAGGTGTGTCATCACCATGAGGCTTACATTAGATTTAAGTCATTAGTGCTTCAAAAGAGGGAGAAATATCAAAGCTGTAAATGCATTAATGTCTGGGCTCAATCCTGTAAAACGGAGGATTATTGGTACATCTGCACAGATTACTGGTCCAGTAAAGGCACCTGGCTGAACTGGGAGCTTGGCAAACTCTCTCCGTTTTATAACGATCCTGGCAGATGAGCACGGAAATGTCTGTCTCCAGAGACACAAGAAGGAAAAACACTTTACAGGAAGAGAGGAGCAAGAGGAGATCTCACAAGGAGGATCGATGCATGGGATGTGCACGAGAGAGAAAGTGAAACCAAGAAGAATTTTGTTTTTTATAATGCGGTGGACCCAATCTGTCTGTCAGATGCGAGAGAAACAAAGAGTCAAAAGAAGCACGCCACTAACAAACAACGACACGTCCCTGTGAAATGTCAACGCAGGAGGGGGAGCTGTTTAAGACCGCAGCCAGGCAGACCACCCCCGCCCCCCACTCCTCCTGGGAAAGCCAAGGAATCAAACAGGAAAGCCTCTACAGTGTTTGTGTGTTTGTGAGTATGAGGGGGGTAGGAACCAACTCTGCTCCTCTGTCTCAGTGGGAAAAACACTAACAGCTGTCCTCCTGTTAGCATGTTTACACAGACGGGAGCAGAAAAAGCAGACGCTGGCCGGAACAAGGCCGAGTAGAGACAAGACAGGCTTTACTGTAAACCAGGGGTGTCCAAACTTCTGTGACTAAGGGCCACAAACTGAAAATATCAGACTGACAGGGCCACTTTGATACCCCTGTCCTCTCTAGTGTGTTAAAGTTGGTAAAAACAATTCAGTAAAGGTCAAGATATGCTTAGGGATTAAAGAAAAGAACAGCCTATATCGTAGCTTTACACTGATGGTGACAAGGCTAACATCATCAAAAATGTCTACATCCATTGGCTATGATCCTTACACTCTACAAAGACAGGATTTTTACCTCAGGTTAGCTGATTTACCTGGCATGGAGGTGATTAATACCACTAATCACTACTACACGTCTAGATGGATGTAGGGAGACAAGAGTCTAGAGGAGTCTACGACTGTGCTAAGAGGCTAGCTGAGCCTTTTTTAACAGCTTTTCACCCTCATTTTGTCACGAGCTTTTAATGGAAATGCTGCTGTATTAATAAGACAATACATCTTGTTGGGTTAGACTGAAATGACAACTGGGGGCCTAGAATGGCCTGGATGAAAACTTTAAAGGATGACAACATCAAAGGCAGAGAATGGAATTGTTTTAAAATCTTCAAAGGATGACATCTTCAAAGGCGAATGGCGGAATGTTGGTGAAGCCTTTGATGTTTGGACCTTGTCCCTCCATTTTTGTCAAAAAGTGCTGCATTCATTTAACCCTCTGCCTTTACAAGCCTTTCAGGGCCGACTGCCGAGAAGCATCCCCACAGCATGACGCTGCCACCACCATGCAACGTGATTAGCCCTTTTCAAGTCCAGCCACAAATTCTCTAACAGACTGAGGTCTGGGCTTTGACTCGGCCACTCCACAACATTCACCTTGTTGTCTTTAAACTATTACTGTGTAGCTTTCTCTGTATGCTTCAGGCCATTGTCCTGCTGGGAAAAAAATCTTCCCTCAAGTTGTAGTTCTCTTGCAGACTGAATAAGATTGTCCTCCAGGATTTTCCTATGTTTTGCCACATTCATTTTACCCTCTACCTTTACAAGCCTTCTAGGAACAGCTGCTGAGAAACATCCCAACAGCATGATACTGCCACCAACACAGTGGGAATGGTGTGTTTGTGGTCATTTGCTGTGTTTGGTGTCCGCCAAACACAGTGTCTTGTCTGATGGCCAAAAAAAGCACCATTTTGGTCTCTCCAGACCAAAGAACTTTGACCCACTTGACTAAGGAGTCTCCCACATGCCTTTTGGTGAACTGAGCTAACTGATTTCTGACTTTCATTATGTAATTACAGACAGATCTGATGATCTTCATCCCATCCTTAAAAGTGGATCTCTTCCTTTGACCTGTTCATCATAATGAAAGATTTCTGTGCAATAAAGAAATAACTAACTTCCTCAGTAATGTTGATCTACTTTTTAAAATGCCGTTTTTATGGAGTGGAGGCTCAGCTGGTTACCCGCAGCGCTCCAGGCTCTAGCCTTCAAAGGAAGCCATTCCTCTCTGAGATCCAGTCTTCTACCTTTTACTACCCAGAGACCCCCACAGAAAGACCTGGTCCAATCACAGCCCGTCTACAGATACAGTCTACTCCAGCAAAGTGAAAGCATACGGCCTGAGCTTATTAAAGCTTTAACGACATGTTGTGCTCAGAAGATGAAGGTTTACTGACTTACCTGCTTGTATACAGAATATAATCAACAGACCTTTAGCATCAGACCAGACCAGTCAGGACAGCGAGCGGGACATGTTACTTCCTTGGATACCAGTGCTGAGTAAGTGCTTTTGTCAACAACGGTTGAAATTAGACAAAAACCTGAATGCTCTGCTGGTGAAAACTCTAAGTAGGACGTGGTGATCACAGGAGAGCCGACTATACGAACCACTGTGGACATTTATGAAGAAGAAATGATGAATGCATACATCAGACATACACTGGAACAACTCATTTGGCTGTGCCATCCACAAATGCAGAAATGCTGCCATCTTCTCTGGGCCAAAGCTCATTTCAAAATGGACTGAGGCAAAATGGAAAACTGTTCTGTGGTCAGATGAAGCAAATTTGAAATTCGTTTTGGAAACCACATTTAATATGTCCTCTGGACTAAAGAGGAGAGCATATTATCAGTGCACAGATCTAAAGCCTGCATCTCTGATGGTATGGGGTTACATTAGTACCTATGGCGTGGGCAGCTTACACATCTGGAAAGGAACTTTCAATGCTGAAAAGCAGAATGTGGTTTTAGAGCAGCACATGCTCCCATCAAGACGTTTTTTTCAGGGAAAGCCTTGACTATTTCATCAATACAAGCTAAACCACACCACATTCATCACAACAGCATGGCTTCACAGTAGAAGAGTCTGGATGCCTGCAGTCCAGACCTTTAAGCAACAGAAAACATTTGGAGCATCATAAAGGAAAATCCAGTAAAGAAGACCCAGAAGTATTGAGCAGCTTGAATCCAACATCAGACAAGAACGGGACAACATTCCTCTCCCAGCAACTGGTCTCCTCACTTCCATGAGTTTACAACGTTTACAGACTGTTGTTAAAAGAAGAAGAGATGCTTCACAGTGGCACACATCGTCCTGTCCCTACTTTTCTGAGACAAGCTGCTGCCATCAGATCCAAAATGAGCAAATATATTTAATGAAATGGTAAAAATGTCTCTGTTTCTGATATCTGATATGTTGTTTATGTTCTATTGTGAATAAAACATGAATTTATGTGATTTGAAAATCATTGCATTCTGTTTTATTCTTTACTCGCTGCACCAACATTTTTTGAGTTGTGGTTGTATTTTTTTTTTCTCTGAAACATTTGTGTTTATTACTTGTTTCCAAATTTAGTTTATTATTGTTATTTCAATATCAATGAAAATAATAATTATTATTTTTTCCTAACCAGGCAGAGCCACTTTAGCCACTTTAATCCCATTTTGCCCCTTTTCAACATTGTTTGCCACTTTTTTTCCAATTTAAGCTACTTTTTGCCATCAAATACCACTTTTTTGCAATTCTTTTGCTTTTTTGCCCCTCCTGACTGCTTTCTGCCCATTTAATTCACTTTCCTCTCATTTCTTTGCAAAGGTTTTTGCCACTTTTGGATAATTTTTTGCCACCTGTTACTCATTTTTTGTCACTTCTCACCCATTTTTGCGGCTTTCTGACCTTTTTTCCCCCGTTTTTGCCACCTTTGACTTATTTTCATTGCTACTTCATTGCTACTTTTTTTGCCACTTTTCACCCCTTAGACTGTGGCTCTTGCAAAGGTATTTTTCAACCAATTGGCTCTTTGGTTCATCGGGCCTGAGTAACACTGCCCAAGAGGTTAATCTTCAACCCTACCAAGTAAGTAATGTCATCCACATGTTTATAAGCATGACCTCCGCCTTCATTTAAACTCACCATACTGACACCGCGTCCCTTTAAATCCTGGTGGACACCGACATATGTGGTCTCCGGTCTCGGCACATCGGCCTCCGTTAAAACACGTATTGGCACTGCAAACTCCTGCAGAGAGCACATATCATAAACTATAATACTGATCGTCAGTGTTTTAATGCTGACTGAAATTAATGCCAATACTCACGATGGAGACAGCCCGCCTCCTCCCCCTTCTGAGTCCAGCCTGGGCAGCACCGATACACCGTGTGCACATCCATGCTGTACACCTGTCTGTACGCCGTGTAGTATGCTGTCCTGGGACGGAGGAAATATGTTATAAATACATCATTATGTCAGGTAACAGCTGAATAGAACTTTCTAAATAAACTTTTACTGATCAACCTGAATTCACTGTACCCACTGAAGTGGTCTTTGAGGATTTATCATCAAGACTTGTCTGTACATTAGTAGCATTTTCAGCTGACACTCTCCGTTTAGATTTTGGCGTTCATGTCTTCGTGTAGTGTTATGTCAGCTCTTACCTTCTCTCATAGCCCATACACCAGCTGTGACTGTTGCAGCCCTGTTTCCATACTTTGACCATGCGGGTAAAAGCCTGGACACACGGCTGGCGGCTCCCCAACATGGACATCTCCTGGTCAGCACAGACGTTTGGCCTGCACATCGAAGTCACACAAATGAGAACAAGACTACGTTAAAACCTGCATGGCTGACCGCAACTATCTGGGTTGAAATGTCAGACTGAGTTGTGTTCCAGCAGAGTGATTGGTGTTTGGGGTGTAATTGTGCTGTCCCTAATGTCTGTGGGTTGAGAGTTGAAGGACCCGTAAAGTTTAAAACATAAAGCCCTGTCTGCAGGAAACAGCAAACCTGACATGCCAGATCAACTGAATATATTTCCCAATATCCTCTGGATATGCTCCCATAGAAAGTGTTTGGGAAGGGTGGACTTTTCAGACAATCTTCAGAAGGTGATTGGAGGAACGTTCTGTCACATTCATGACGGGCTATCAGAGCGACCAATAACATCGTGTGCATGCGCTACTCTTGTTCAGGCTACCTTAGATCATTACTGGCAGAGCTTCAGAATTCTTCAGAATTAAAAAAACAGATTAAAATAACAAATTCTGAGATCTAAGTCAAAATTCTTAGATTAAAGTTGGAATGCTTTTAAAGTCAGGATTATGAAATGAAAGTTAAAAAAAAAAATCTGAAATTAAAAAGATAAATTCTGAGATTTAAGTCAAAGTTCTGTGTCTTAGGTAAAAAAGAATTTGAAAAAAAGTAAAAAAAAAAAAAACGTTTGAGATTAAAATCAGAACCCTGAGATTATAGTCAGAATTCTGAGGTTGACATCTGAATTCTTCTATGAAAATCTAAATTTTGAGATTAACGACAGAATTCTTCAGTTAAAGTTAAAATTCCAAGATTAAAGTTATATTTGAGAGATTAAAGAAAGTATTCTGAGATTAAAAACAGATTTCTAACATGAAAGAATTCCGAGATTAAAGTTACAAAAACTGGTATTAAAATCAGAATTTTGAGATTAAAATCAGAAATCTAAGAATGAAGTAAAAAGTCTGGTATCAAAGTCAAAATTCTGGGATTAAAGTCAAAATTCTTAAATGAACGAATTCTGAGATTAATGTAAAAAATATATTATTTTGAGATTTTTTTTCAATTCAATTTTTCACTTTTTTAAAAAAATTCTGTTGTTCTTTGTCTTTAAATGAAGAAATGAAAACTGGTGCTTTTGCAGCATCCACGCTAAGCTCTTCCGCCATAACGCACCGGCCTCTTGCTGCTGCTTGTTTACGTCACGACTTCGCCGCACCCGAAAGTACTGCCCCTCGTCGCTGATTGGTCCTGTCACTTTCTAACTGGGCCCAAACGGTTCAGACGGGAGCTTTGCAAGATGGATTTGCCAGTGAGAAACAAGGAAATAAGTGTATCTGTCGTCTTTGCAAGGTTTAAGAATTCTGACTTCAATCTCAGAATTCAAAAACCAGTTGCATTTCAAAATCTGTTTTTCAGTGGCACTTTTTTTTTTCCTCTCATCCTCCATAGACAACACCACCAACTCTAAGGAACATTATAGGAGTGGTTCTCAACTGGTGGGTTAGGACCCCAAAGGTTTTGCACCAAAAAATTGCACCAAAAAGTCGATGAACCTCTGAAATGACACTGTTTAGTTCTGCTTTAATGGTACAGGCCCAAACTGCTCTGCTTTTATAAACCTGACTGGTAGAATAATATCAGAAATATGGGTCACCATTTCTCATTGAGGATTTGATGGAGGGTCCTGAGACTGGACCAGATGTACTACAGAGTTCCTGAGCATCTATCCAGCGCTTCGTCCCTCTCCCTTTTAAACATGCTGAGGTTCCTCCGTTAACAAGCTGAACTCCGTTTATTGGCGGTCTGAGCCTCCTGCAGAGAATGTGGATGCATTCCAACAATCATGACTGTACACATGTTCTACACATGTTTACACTCATCATACAAGCCTGTCAAACAATCACGAAGCTTTCTGCTTGCTGAACTGTGCTGATTGAGGTCTGAGGGGGAAAGAAAAGGTCCATGGTCTGAGGAACGACCCTACAGGTGTGTGTGATTTTATAAGAGAGGAAGAATTCTTAACATCATTTGTTTGCATGTCCCAGTGCATGCATGCAGTGATGTGTTCTCGTAAAAAAGCAGATTTTTGTTGTTACAGAAGTCCTAAATTAGATGTGTCCCATTCCTAAAACCATCTGGCTCCAATAGACAGAAGTTAACAGGAGGAAGTATTCGCTCTCTTTCATGGTGAAAATGAAGCCTGCACTCATGTCCAGTTCAGTATTTAAACTCAGAAACCTCTACAGCCGTACTACAGCTTACAGATCACAGTCACTGAGAGTAGAGAAGCAGGAGAGAGCAGAGGCAGAGATAAAGAGAAGTGTTTCTCAGCCATCAGGACTCCTGGCAAAAGGAAATCTTTTTAATTCTTCAGGACATTTCAGGTTATCATGAAAAAAAGTCAGAGTCTTCACATAAAACAATCTGATCTGTCAGTAAGTCCAAACTAACTTTAGCCACTTCTAATATCAGTATATTCACAGTGTCAAGGCTGCCTACCAAGGTCAAATTACAACCCCAATTCCAAAAAAGCTGGGACATTGTGTAAAATGTAAATAAAACCACAAGTCAATGGTTTCCAAATCTCATAAACCCAAATTTTATTCACTATAGAACATAAACAACATATCAGATGTTGAAACATTTTACCATTTCATAAAAATATCAGATCATTTTGAAATTGATGGCAGCAACATATCTCAAAAAAGTAGGGACAGGGCCATGTTTACCACTGTGTAGCATCCCGCTTCTTTTAACAACAGTCTGCAAATGTCTGTGAAGTGAGGAGACCAGCTGTTGGAGTTTAGGGAGAGAAATGTTGTTGCATTCTTGTCTGATGTAGGATTCTAGCTGCTCAACAGTCCTGTGTCTTCTTTTCTGGATTGTTTGTTTTGTTGTCTTGCTGAAGTCGAGGCCTTCCCTCAAAGAGACGCTCTGGATGGGAGCATTTGTTGCTCTAAAACCTCTACCTACTCTTCAGCTTTGAAAGTTCCTTTTTAGGTGTGTCAGCCGCCCACGCCATAGGGACTAATGCAACCCCATACCATCAGGGATGCTGGCTGTAGAACTGTGCCAAAAGAATTTCAAATTTTGATTCATCTGACCACAGAACAGTTTTCCATTTGGTCCATCTTTTGCTCATCTTTACTTCTGAGACTCTGCCTCTCTAAAATGCTCCTTTTATACCCGGGCATGTTACTGACCTGCAAGGCTGCCAATAAGGGGGGCTAAAGGGGAGAGCTGTCTGGGCCCAGCCAAATGTGGAAGTCAGGAAAATCATGGCTCATTGTAGAGTTAATCTGTGATTGCCATATTTTATATATGAGCTGAATAATAACCACTCTTATCAGAAGAACAAAATATGAACTTTATCTTTGGTGTAGTACAATTTAACTTAATTCAAAATGTAACCCCCTTTTCTTAAATGAAATTACCTTTTTATTTGATAATGTTAACAAGGTGAATGGGCAAAGCGACTAACATAAACTTAGAACAAAAAGTAAGGAAAATTGTGTTTGGTACATTATTTCTTTGTTGTAACAATGCTTCTTGGTAATAAATCTTATACCGTTGGAAAGCCTGTTTATTACCCTTTTAAATGATGCCACATTTGTAAGGAACATGCATTTGTGGGATGAGCAGCAGAGCTGAGTATGTGGGTTGCGCCCATGAAAAAAGTGCCAAATCTTCCCTGCCAATGCTGAACAGTTGATTTTGCTGTTGCTATTGACTCTTGTTTTGAGCTTCTGGTACCCCCAGCATGGGCCCTGCTACAGTGGTCAGTGGATGTCTGCTTCAACAATCGGCATGCCACGTTTGACTGATCTGGATAGGGGGCGTCGGTTGGGCAACTTTAAGCTGGTGTTCCTCAAAACCAAGTTGCGACACCGCTTGGAGTGAACCCTAGCATCATCTCCAAACTGAAGGCCAAGTTCTCTATAATGGGGAGTGTCAGAGACAGGCCGCGAAGTGGGCGTCCCAAAAAGACGACACCCCAAGAATACTGTTTTTTCACCCTGTCAGCAAGAACTCTATCCTCCAAGATGACAACACTCGCCCCCTCAGAGCGGGGTTTATCAGAGACTACCTCCAGAATTTGAGAGTGGAGAGGATGGAATGGCCTGCCAGCAGTCCTGACCTTAACCCCATTGAACACTTGTGGGATCAGTTTGGGCGTGCTGTTCGTGCCAGAGTGACCAACACAACCACGGTGGCTGACTTGCGACAAACGCTGGTTGAAGAATGGGATGCCATCCCACAGCAGTGTGTGACCAGGCTGGTGACCAGCATAAGGAGGAGGAGCCAGGCTGTTGTGGCTGTGTTTGGTTCTTCCACACGCTACTGAGGCTCCTGTTTGTTAAATGAATAAACTGTTAAATTGTCAATATGTCTTGTTTCTTCAAACTTCAATCATCCAATCCACCAAACACCAAACAAGAGTCAATGGCAGAATCAGCTGTTTGGCAATGGCAGAGAAGATTTGGCACATTTTTCATGGGCGCAACCCACATACTCAGCTCTGCTGCTCATCCAACAAATGCGTGATCCTTACAAATGTGGCATCATTTAAAAAGGTAATAAACAGGCTTTCCAACGGTATAAGATTCATTACCAAGAAGCACTGTTACAACAAAGAAATAATGTACCAAACACAAATTTTCTTACTTTTTGTTCTAAGTTTATTTTGAAAGTAATGTCAGACTCCATAGCTAAGCCATAATGTGCACAAATGTCAAGATGCCGAAAATAAAGTATAGGGAACTAAAAAAACTTTAAAGGAAAAATAATACGATAAGTAAGTAAAGAAAGGTCAAAACAGGTTACAAAAAAAGGCAAAAATTGGTCAAGAAATGCACCACAGGGTAAACAGTGAGTAAGGAAATTCTGAACAGTGGTTAAGAAGTGGCAAAATGGGTAAAAAAAAAAAAGTGCAAAACCTGGGTAAAAAAAAAAAAAAAGGGGCAGAAATGAGCAGGAAATGATGAAAAGCAGTTAAAAAGTAACTAAAAATTGGATAAAAGTAAAAAATAAATGTAGAAAAAACTTAAAAAGAAAGAGGAGCAATGGTGATGAAAAGGGTTAAAAAGTGGTGTGAATAAGTCATTTAAACACCACAACCCAATAATAGTTTGACACACTTTTCTCCTCAAAAATAAGGGAACGGTTAGCCAGGACACTAGCACCAATGCTACTGATCCAATTTAATGTTCAATTGTGAAAAAGATAACTTGAGATTTGACAACTGACCTCTGTGTTTATTTACATTTTACACCGTGCCCCAACTTTTTTGGAAATGGGGTTGTAGTTTGGATTTTTCATTGTTTTTTTCCCCCACAGTTTTGTTTTCAGTCTCAGTTTTGTTTGAATCATTTTTATTGCCAGTTTTCTTATTTGGTTTAGTTTTTATTAAATTGTTATTAGTTTTTTTGTTTGTTTGTTTGTTTGTTTTTGTTACATGTTACTCATGCTGATATTATCATGTCTCTAAAACTGACCCATTATCAGGGGGAAAAGAAAGTGCAAACATGTCCTATCCAGGCTTCTGTAATCATGTTTGTTTTTCCTTTTTCCTTGATGAATGTCCACTCAGGGCTTCTGTATAATGAAGACTTTGCAACATCCTGTTTTTTAATCCCATATTTGAGCCACCAAAGCAGCTCCACGACCCACTTTGGGTCCCGACCCACCAGCTAAGAACCACTGCTGTTAAACACATCCATCCTCAGAGGGCTGAAATGGCGACACCTAGTGGACATTTGTCAGAGTGAACCATGAGGTGACTGCAGATGAAGGCAAACGAGTTTGCAGAAACTCTTTCCGTGTTAATAGCATGCTTGATGATGTGAGATTGTGCTTCCTTTAGTCTTGATAACGGGTTCTAGAGGGAAATATTGACCTGCTTTTTTATAAATAATGAATGAGCCAGTTAATGAATATTAATATCCCAGACAATGAATATTAAAACACTTACATGCCAGGCTGCAGCTCCACAGACGATGCCATGTGCAAAGTGCAGAAAACTAAAGCCCACAGAAGATGAGGGGACATCATTTCAGCCGGTTACGGTCACGGAGAGAAGAGTGCAGTCTGCGCAGCCTCCGTGGGCTTCAAATGGAGAGCATCCTGATGATACTCCAGATCCAGGTTTAGGACATGACTGGGAAGTTTTTCCTTTCCTCGCTCCGGTATTTTCCCACATCCAGACGTGATTTACCGTGAACGGCTGAGGCAGACTGAGATTCTCGGTGTCCCACGTCAATCGCAGCCGAGTGGCTCCGGGTTCAAGCACCACCCACTGTCACCGAGGGGCCACCTCCGAGAGCCACGGCGTGAAGGACCAGGTTGAGCATGCACTTTAATAACCATATTATGTTCTATTTAGGCATTTTAGCCCTGAAACCACTTTAATGCAGTGTTAATTTTGTTGACTAAAACTATGACTAAAATATCGTCGACAGCCTTTTTTCCAAGACAAACACTAGACTAACAAAAATAGATCTGTGATAACTAAAACTGACAGAAACTAATCTAGTGTTCGTCAAGATGACGAAAACTAGACTAAAATATTATTTAGTTTTCGTCGGACATTCAAAACCTGTGATATTTCTCCACTGTGGGTAAATCTGTCTATAAATGCATCTATAGCTATTCTGCCTCTCAGCTGTAGGAAGCAGGGACCCTGGGTTTGGCAGAGAGCAGAGAACACAATAACATGATTTGGTACCAGATTTAGGCAAGAAAATAAAATAAATAAAATTTGAGGACTTTTTATGGACTAAAACTAGACTAAAATATTTTGAGTTTTCATTAACTAAGACTAAAACTAAAAGGATAGAAATGATTACAATTTGACTAAAATAAAAAAAACATTTCATTTAAAGACTGAAACCAAGATTAAAATTAAAAATAGCTGCCAAAATTAACACTGCTTTAATGTAGGATAACAGACCTCTATGGAGTAGTTAGATGTTGCCACATATTTATAAAACAAAAAAAAAGGTGATCCAATAAGAAATTTTACTAATGGAACTTTCCACGTTGTTAATAATAAAATAGGAGTTAAGTTTTAGTATTTCTGTGGTTTATATCCTTTTTTATGTTTTGTTGTGAGCCTTATTACTGCTAAAATTGATTTAGTCATTATTAATCTGTGATTTTTTTTATGTTGCAAATATAAGGTAACACTGGTGGTACCACCATTTTCTGAATACAACCTCTGATATCTCAGCCATCCTAGAAGACTCAGAACGGACCTGTCCCTGTTTTTTTCCCATATAAGTTTTATCTAGAATCAGTGTGTTGATTCCTTAGAAAAAACATTTATTATGCACACCGTTAGAAAAAAATAAATCCATTTAAAGTAAATAATTTTATTTAAATACATTTTTATTGTGTAGGTAAATACTCGTTTGATTTGTGTTTATTTTTATTACATTTTTATTTTTTGTTTATCATAAAAGGAAGAAATCATTACGACTAAAATAAAGTGGCCGGTGTCAAAAGATTTTGTGATGGCCACCAATAATGGTCTGAGGTTTAAATTTTGAATCCCAGGGTTCTTTAGAGTATGGAAGCCCAAGTCTGCCACTGAATAACAGAAAAAATATGAAAGCTAAAAATAAACAAAGAAAATTGAAATTATGAGTAAAGTAAAAATATGAGATGAAAGTCTAATATATAAGATAAAAATTTAAAAGAAATTAAATGAAAATCAAAATTCTTAGTTTTAAAAGTCCCACTTATGAGATTAAAATCGAAGTTATGGGACATTGAGTTAAAAATCTCAGATTGAAAAAATAAGATTCACAAAAATAAGTCAAAAATTTGAGAAAAAGTTAAAAATATGAGACAAACTACGAAATTATGTGATAAAGTCATTAATTGCAACAGTAAGTCATCATTATATAATATAAAGTAAAAGTTATGAGAACAAAGTTTAAATTTTGACTTATGTCCCAACTATAACTAATCTTACAGTCTGTATACTTTTAATCATAGTAATGCCTTTTTGCCTCACGATTTTTACTTTTTTATCCGTATTTCAATTTAAATGTTAACTTACTTTCATATAGTTTTCTTTTTTAAAGTGGCGTCATGAGCTTCAGGTCACTTCCTTGATTCACTGACCTTGTTACCTGCGGCCTGGAGTGCCACATGCCCTCTCTCTCCCTGGCTCTCTGGTCTCCCTCCTCCCTCTACCTGTGGGCTGCAGCACACCTGAGTGCTGTCAGCACTCAGGGTGGAGGAGGGGGAGTATTTAGAGGAGCATGCAGAGGCCGCAACAGACCTTGATTTGCAGCATCATGAAAAACAAAATCAAGCAGTAGGCAGAATTAGGTGACAAATTTTTAAGTCTTGTGATGTTCACTAATAAAACTCTTAGGTTTACACTTAGCATTTCCAAGTAATTCAATCGAAGCCCTAAAATTATTTAATAAAGTTTAATTTTGTAAGAGTCTCAATGAAATTTGTACATTCAGTATTTTTTGTCAAACTGTTGAACATTCAAGTTAGGAATATCGGAAAACATAAGGTATCAAATCACATGAGTTACATAGAACCGAGATAATCGCACATAAATAACTGGCACAAATAAGTAGAAAAACAAAAAGGTATAAATATTACAAAAGGTCAACACTAAAAATATTACAATTAATCAAATAACTTTGATTTTACAAGAGTCAAAGTTACTGTGACACAGTTAATGGTTACAGGAAATAACTCATTAGATTAGATATGCTCCTGTTTTAATTCTCTCTGGTCTATATGCTGCTAAACAGTAAACAGAGATGGAAAAAGAGCAAGAGTATTGAACTCAAGTAAAAGTAAAGTTACTCTGGTTAAAACTTACTTAAGTTAAAGTAAAAGTACTGAAAAAATGTACTCAAAGGTACAAGTACACAAAAACACCCCTCAATCACAGTAATTTGAGTAAATGCAGTTAGTTACTTTCCTCCCTGGGAGTAACTAAACTTTCGTCCAGTTTATATTTCCATACTTTGAATTCCAGGTGAAGTTTTCCCTTCAGTTAAAACTTTATTACAGATCTGAATTTCCCATCTAATGTGTTTATCAGTGATTTTTTATTTGTCAGTTTTAAGCCTCCAAGTTTTAAACAAGGAACCTCAACGTTAACTTTTTGATACTTCAAATACATCAACTTCAAAGACATCAGCTCAATTATACACAAGGGAATAGCCGTTAGTACAGAATAAAACTCCTTACGTGATGGGAAAATATTTACCATTACCATCAAACAAGTTTATAAGAAATATACCCTTCTCAATCCATCTGTTTTTGTGTAAACATTTAACAGTGACACTGCCATTTTTCCAAATTACATCTTTAAGTGAAGGCAAATTGTAACTTTAACAATATTTCCACGATAGCAGTGACCTCTGGTAAAACTTTAATATTTTTAAATCTAAATTATCCTATATTCTAATATATTATTCTATATTCTTATGTAAATGTTTTAATTTGGATTAACTGGTAATTTAGAAGCATTGTAATTACAACCAAAAAGCAACTCTAAACCACCGAGTAGTTAGAAACTTATTATGGTATTAAAATTAACGGCGACTCTGGAACAAACATTTTTGAGCGCCTTTTTTTCTTTTTGCGTTTTTAAAGTTTTTAGTATTTCGCGCCGGAATCTTTACGGTCACTTCTTCCTGAGTTTTGTGACGTCACTTCCTGTCAGCGCAGACAGAGGAAGAGGAGAGGAGTTTCCCCTCTCGTATCAACAGAAGGAGATGCCCAACTGCTACATCTTCAGTCCTACCTCTTCCCATTTATGATACTTGGAGTATTTTTAGAGGTTTTCGTCGTTCTTTGGGATTTTATTTTGTTTTCACCGGATAAAAAGCTGCCGTTAGCGAAAAACTAAAGGGTAAGAAGCCGAAGCATTGGCGCTAATGTTAGCCTGAAATGGCGCTAATGCTGTCTGTGTGACTGACCCAAACAAACAGGGTTTATTTAGCTCTGATACTGGTTACTTAACTGGACAGAGATTAATGGATTACTGCACATACTGCCGTTTGTTACCTGAAAATAAGTCATCAGTGAACCCTGTTAGCTCAACGGTTATCACTTCACTCCGTAGTCGTAGTCTTTGCTGGTTTAACAGTGAAACAGTGACACAGCTAAAGTGGAACTGTTAGACCTCCTATGTGTCCGTATAAACAGTCTAAAGACTCTTAGTTATCATTATATGAGGGAGTCACGGGGATATTTCCATGTCTGCCTCCTGCCTGCAGTCATCAGCTGAACCAATGTTTAAAGAGGATCTTTAAGAATGACCCCTGTTTTTGGTGTCTGTAATAAATTCCTGTTGTTTTGGTTTCTGTGTTAGCTTCCTCTTGTTTTGGTATCTGCAGTAGCTACCTTATTATTAGTAGTATCAGTAGGTATGCAGTATAACATGTCGTACCTGACTGAAAACAAAAATGTAACCACAGCCCATGAAAATCTGTTGTTGGCCTGTTTTTGCCCTCTGTGACCTTTTCTCTAACAATTGTCTCTGAATTGTTTTGCACAGCCAGATGAACGGAGCAGCCTTCCCCTCCCCCACGGCTGAGATGGCCGAGATGAACAGGATCCAGTACGAGCTGGAGTATACCGAAGGCATCAGCCAGAGGATGCGCATCCCAGAGATGCTCAAAGTTGCTCCTCAGACCCATGAGGATCCTAATCTGGGATCTCAGGAGGTCCCACACAGTGTCATGATGCAGGTCCCTGAGAGGATCGTGGTGGCAGGCCAGTATTCAGGTCAGTTAGGCTGCTAGCCTGTAATTCTCTAAATGCTGGTGTGAATTGCCGGTTCACAAAGGCGACAGGGCTAAACGATTTTGGAAATTAATCAAATTGCGATGTTTTTTCTCCAATATTGTGATTGCGATTTGATATGCGATTATTCATTAACTTTCTTTTATTCCTAAAAAAAAGGGCTGAAAAGTTCTTTGAAAATATCTAAAACTGATTATTTTGAATCGTATTGCAAATCAGATGTGAATTGTTGCATTGAAGGGTTTTTGTCATTCCCATCTTTAAAAAGACAAAAGAACAAAAATGATGGTAGGATTTTTTAATAGACTTTTCTGAAAAAATGGCACTTGAATGATTGAATGATTGCACGATATGACATGCATAGCATCTCTGCTGCAAAAAAAGATTGAATCTGCTATTTTGACACAAATTTCAGGTCAAAGAAATATTGCACATTCTGCGATTTGAAATCTGCAGCGGGCCGTATTGCCATTTAATCTAATTTTCAATTAATTGCTTAGCCCTAATAGGTGACTGATTCTCTTATAACACAGACCCAACAGTCACGATTTATGTGCTCATCCAGTATGAGTTAAATTCGGATCGACTGAGAACAAACCTGGACCAGGTACAATATTTGGCATTGATATTTTTTGGCTCAAACTAGCACCTTACTACCGGTCAGATAAAAAATGATAAAACTGTATACACTGTCCCCACTGATTAATCCCTCTTCCACATTATTCCACCACCAAACAAAGCTCGAAAGTAACATAAAGCCAGAGTTTGCTTGCTCTATTGATACCTACTTTTTCATCTAAGAAGTTGGATTACATAGCAGAATGACTGACATACTAGTATAGAGTAGAGAGATAAGCCACATCAGTACTGCAAGAACTAAAGCTAGTAGATGAGCTCAACTACTGCATTATAGCAAGCAGATGAACTCATCTACCATTTTAAAGCTAGTACATGAGCCCATATTATAGCTAGCAGATGATCTCAACCACTATAATATACCTAATAGATACGGTCAACTACCGTATTATAGCTTGTAGATCAGCTCAGCTATCAGATATTTAGCTGGTGATTGAGCTTAACTAGCATATTATAGCTGGTAAATGAGTTCATCTACCATATTATAACTAGACAATGAGCTCAACTACCGTATTATAGCTAGTATATGATTTCAGTTACTGTATCATAGCTAGTAGATGAGCTCCACTATTGTTAAATAGCTAATAGATGTGCTTAACTACCGTAGTAAAGTTGATCTCAACTACTGTTTTATAGCTAGCAGATGATGTCAGTTCCTGTTTTTAGCTAATAGAAGAGCTAAACTACCATTGCATAGCTAGTGGACAAGCTCCACTACTGATTTATAGCTATTAGAGCAGTAAGTGCTCTCATTACTTCACATAAAGTTGCATTTATGTTAGTAAAAGTTAACTTAATAACCTGACACACCATATAGACTGTTTCATAAACCATATCATGGGTGATATTTCCTAATCATCCAGGAAACCTCACATGCAAAGTGTTTGTAAAGGGCAGGAGTTTAAAAAAATTCTGAGTACCAGGCATGCACAGCTCGGAGAGACAGGCACTGTAGCAGGTTAAGAATGGCAGAGGTTGTTGTTGAATAAACGGTCAGTGCTGGTAGTTGGCTGAGGCTTTCGGTGTGGTTCTTCGCTCTTTATTTGAAAAAAAGAATGTGGCCCAGTTCCAATAATACTGCTGCTATACTAAAGCTACATCTGAGCTCCACCAGCGGCAGCCATTTCAATGGGCCTTCAGTACATCTAAACCCTGCCTATAGCTGGCTACTACCTTGTTCTCCTCAAATGATAGATCTGCCTGATGACAGACATGGATTCTGGACAATCAGTCGGCTTTGTAAGGTTATCAATTTAGTGAGTCTGAACTGATTAACTAAACAGGATGAAGATAAGAGAGTATTTACTTATCAGTTGTCATGTCCCCCCTTGCATGACAAATAGTCAGACTAAAATTCAGCCCAACTTTAAAAAAAAGTTGTACAACTCGATAACCTGCTCAGCCTGTAATCACAAAGTCTGGTTGTAGTTATTATTCTGAATTAGAGGCTGTGTTTACTGGTCAAAGTTTTTGATTAGAAACTTATCAACAGAGCCTGTCAGCTGTTTTAACCGTTACGATACTAGATATGGTTCTATCAGTGGCTCCGGACTTTGTCCAGTTTATTACTTAATGCTGATTGTTTCAACACAGGTTTAAGATTATTATCCTACGGGCATATCAGATACATGAAGAGATCGAGGAGTGGGTCACAATTTTTTTTCTTTAGGACCCCTATTTGCATCTAAGATTAGCTGCTCCTTGTATAAACTAATTTATTTGTTTTGTGTTTATCATGGTTTTAATGAATTAAGCTCATGAATTTAATGTAGACATTTTCTTTTGGGATCCCAGACCAAAAACTTAGGGGACCAATGAGCTAGAGCATAGATTTTGTAAAATTTTCTGTTATTTGACTGTATGTTGTGGGGCTGTTCCGATTCTGATACCAGTTATCAGAATATCCGATACTGCTTAAAATGAAGGTATTGGTATTTTTGGTTTATGCACCGATCCGATACCGTTTGGTTTAGCTTTATATTTAGCTTTGTTTAGCCATGCTAACTGTTAGTGCTATAAAACGGAAATCAATTCTTCTTCTCTGCCGGAAAGCACGTCATGCATGGGCTACTGTTTTAGAGCAGCGAAGAAAAAGCAAAGGACCCAGCGCAGTAGCAAAGAATAGTGTCTGTGTGACAGTTTTTCTCTGAATGTGATCGTTGAAATGCCTTCCAGACCAGCGCAGTCTTAAACAACAAGAAGTGACACAGTTTATCAAAAGTTAAATAACTTTTGAACTATAAATTGTTGCCTCTTACTTTGTTTTTCTCTTGAAGCTTTCGTTGTGCTTTCCCACTGACGCTATTGATGCCTTTGAATACCCAGCATTTTCAGCGTTTTTAATTATTAGATCCACACCAGTAAACATGACATTGAACGACTTTTTAAATCTATTTTAATCGAATTATGATCATTTATTACTGCTAGCTTGAATGCTAACTGCCATATTATGCACTCTCTGTGAGGGTCTGTCAGTCAGACTCTCACCAGCACCAAAGTCCCTTCTTTCCACTTGTAATTTTATGGAAAATAATTCACTTTTTGTGTTTTGTTTTTTTTTGTAGTAAAAAAAAACATTTTTCAAATAATCAAACCGGCATTTAAAGAGTTAAATATTGAAAATTATTGAATGTTTAGTAGTTTTGAGCAGGTTTGAAGTTGTTTAAGAGATTTATGAAAAAAAGTAGAAAAAAATTGATGTATGGTGATCAAATAGCATTTTTTTTTACATGTACATTTTTGCCTCAAAGTTGTCCAGAGGGTACAAAATTCACTGAGAGAGTATGAATGACGTTTAAGAGTAAAACATGTTGGATTTCAAAAATTTAACTAGAAAGAAAAGTTCCTGTAAAAATTCATGCCACAAGCTGTAAAACTGACAAAATGATAACAAATTAAAAAAAAAAAAAAAAGTTGAGAAAAATGGCCAAAAATGCCTGAGGAGGACATAAGGGCTAGATCTAGCTTAGGATAGCTATGACCTGGATGAGTGAGAGCCCACACTATGCTTACATTTCTTTGACAGGAGACAGTACTGACCCCCAGTTCCCAAGACCCAGAGACCTGGACCTCATCCAGTCAACACCCCTGGAGAACCTGTCGCTGAAGACACCACCCAGAGTCCTCACCCTCAGTGAGCGGCCCTTGGATTTCATGGAAGAGGAGCAGAGGGCAGCTCAAGACAACGAGGAGGGGGTGAGTGATGAAGTGGCGTCTGTCCGTTGTGAAGGTCAAACTACAGTGTTATGTAAAGGTATTTGTCCCCTTGTCATCGTAAGTGATTAACTGTGATTGACCACACTTTTTGGAAAGCCGAGTCTCTAGCCACACCCAGGCCTGATTATTCCCTTAAATAGAACCTGTCTTACAAAAGGAAGTAGGCTAAAAGATCTCAAAAAGCAACACATCATGGCGCCATCTAAAGAAATTCGAGAACAAATGAGAGTCAAAGTCACCGACATCTATCAGTCCAGAAATGGTTACAAAGCCATTTCTGAGGCTTTAAGACCCCAGCAAACCAGTGTGAGAGCCATTACCCACAAATGGCGAAAACTTGAAACAGTGATGAACTTTCCTAGGAGTGGCTGACCTACAAAAGTAACTCCAAGAGTGTATCAACAACAGGTCACAAAAGAACCCCAAACAACTGCAAAGAAGAGTGAGACAAAATTCCTCTACAGCAGTGAAAGACTCATTACCAGTTTTAGCAAACGCTTGCAGTTGTTGCAACCGAGGGTGGAACAACCAGATAGTAGGGTTAGGGTTCAGGATTTTGTATTTACTCAGGTTATTTTTGTCTGATATTAAAATTTGTCTGATGATCTGAGACATTAAGTGTGACAAATATGCAAAAAGTTAAGAAATCAGGAATAGGACAACCACTTTTTTACAATTCTGTAGATGTGATAATTGTTTTGATCTGTAGTGGATTGAACACTAAACAAAGACAGAAAAACAACAATAAAAATGTGACATCTTTTTTAATGAGGAACATCCCCTGTTTTGAAATTATGAAATTAATTCAACAAAAAAAATCACATTAAATAGGATCCATAGATCATATTTAAATCATGTAAAGTGCGAGGCCAGATAGTTGTTAGAGAACAGCAGGTAAATGGGTTATTCCTGTTAAATCAACTAAATCGGAGTATGGATAATGTGAAGTGTCTTCCTTGTGTGACTGCATGCACTAAAGAGTGATGAATAAAAAAACCTTTACAATCCTTTTGAAGGCATCACAGTACATCTTGTTATTGTCTACCAGAAAATAATGCCCTAACCACATCACTTCTTATCATTCCTCTTAGTTACGACCACAGGGACGATTACGGCGGGAACGCTCAGCCAGTGAGAACACTGCTCGTCAAAACAGTCAGCTGATGCGTAATGATTCGGGGTGAGTATTGACGCGCCAGTCTCTCCTTCAAAACAGCTCCATTTTGTCTCCTAAATTCATGCACTCGCACGTTGCATCTTTCTTGTGGCTCCTTATTTGCCTTCAACCTTTTGTCTCTGTGACGCCGCTGCTGTGTTCTCTGTCGCATTGTGAGCCATTTTGTTGCTTTCGATGCTAAATGACTAACATTTCTTTGTTAAACAATTTTAGGATTACTAGTAAAATAAATTTAAGATATGAAAATATTCAGAGCCTGTTTACATTTGCCTTAACATCAGTTTTGGACTTTCAGATACCACATTAGAAGGTCAGTTCGTTCATATTATCTGCAGTGAAAACCTGATATCAGAACTCACTGTTCCTCCTCGTATTCAAACAACACCCTATGCATCATTTCTGTGGTTCTCTTACAATCCCTGCATGGTGTGTGCAGTAAAGCTGCTGCTGCAAGAGTGAATGGGAGGCGATTAGCCATGAGCTAAGAGGCTAGCAGCGCCTCTTTAACAGCTTTTCTCCCTTGTGTTATCATAAATATGCTTTTTGAGGACGCCTAGATACTAAATCTTGTGGCGTACTGGTGAGATTGAAATGACAATTGCGGATCTAGACTAGCCTGCATACAAAAGGCAAGAATGGAATGTTGTATGCTCTTTGATGACATTTTCTTTATAAAACCATTAAAAACATCAAAGGCAGAGGATGGAATTTTCACAAAGTTGGCAGATTTTTTTCCCTCCTTTTTGCCAAATAGTTGGCCATAGTTTTTCCGCCTGCTCTTCCTGCTGTTTTCTCATGTGTTGTTCATAGAGGAGCCAGTTCTAATGTGTTCACACCAGACACGAGTGATTGCCTGTCTGAAATATCAGGAGTGTACCTGCCTTATTTTTAAAAAAAAAAATGAATAATTGTCTCCACTAGTGCAGCAAATCGCATGTAAGCGAGTACCCACGAGATTTGAAAGCCGGCATCTTGTCAGTTGTCAACAAACATGGCTGAGCTTGACAACATTCAGAGGATTTCTGCTTTGAATCTGCAGTGACTTACCAGGCAATCTGACCTCCTGACTCCCTTTCCTTCTAGAGAGCTCCTGTTTATCCTGTTGGTAAAGCAGTCATGTTATGTTGTAAAGCTCGGGGTAGCTACAGACAGACTCCACAAGTTTTTCCTCCTCCCCTCCAGACTGTTCTTTGGAGATTATCAAATATGTCAACAGAGGATCACCATGCTGATTTGCCACCGAACTGGGAGAGAATCACTTGAGTTCAGATTTTTCGACACCTGCAAATAAATCGAAGCTGTGTTGAATGAGGCACAAATTCTCATTTCTCACTCAAATGGCACGATTCCCTGCCTAAGGCAAACTCTAGGGTACCCACATCTTTACATTGACTTCACATGTTATTAACTCATGTGAATGATTTTGCTCGTATCTGGTGTGAACACAACATTAGAGTCGGCCCTTTTAAGCCTAGTTCAGACCAAAGACTCTCAACACAACAAGACCATTTTAGAAATAGCTTGTGACGATCACAGCTGTATGAACTGAACCGTTTCTGCTTAAATCAGGCTGTCTGATTGTGTTGCCTGAGATTATTTTCTGGAAAAATTCCAGGGGTGCCAATACTTTCGTCATGACTGTAGATATTAAATCATTTTCAGTACACACTTTGATATGTAAAAACATGAAGGATCACCGTTAGCATCTGATTGTCCAAATGGATGTTAATCTGTTTAATTGGCCTGTTAAGCATAAGGTCCCTCAGATCACATTCCCCAATCAGCAACCCTGTTTGAAGCATAATATAAAATTTTAAGACATAATTTAGAGGAGCTTTTGATGCAGAGTCATTATGAAATTATGATACACTTAACATATTTGTTAATGCATGGTCCCAGTCTGATTTATTCCAAGAAAGAAGGATGAATCAGACTGGGAAAGCAAATAAAGAAAAAGCTTCTTTGTGATCATCATCGCCTTCACTGCATGTCATAGCAATATTTACAAGATGACCAACTAGTTTAAAGCTTTTAGGATTATTGGCTTGTTCATTTCTTAAGTTCAGTTTTTTAATGTATTTTATAGGTCCAACAATAGTCTTGTGTTATAAATGATTGGCAAGTTTAAATCTTTACCACCATTAAAATTGTCCTTGTTCTTGCCTTCACCAAGTTTTGATTTCTAACAAATATCAAATTGGAGGACAGTTCCTTTTCCTTATTTCTCTCCCTCCCCTTCCCTTTCTTTCCTCTTCTCTGCCCTTTTTCCTCTAAATTGGCTGCTCTATGCGGCGGGCGCTGAACAGTGCGACCCCGTCCCCCTCAGCCACTGTCCAACCCTGCCCCCCTCTCACCGTGACCGAAGAAGAACACAACCTGTACAGCGCTAGCGGCGTTCTTTCTTTCATCCAGTCCACCACTCGTCGGGCCTACCAGCAGGTCCTGGAGGTCTTGGATGAGAACCCTCGCAGGTGACCTTGCAACCGTCTGGCTGTTGTTTTGCCTAAATTTTTTGCGGCCTAGGTATTGGTCAGAGAGAGCAGGAAGTGCCACAGAGCTGTGGTTCTCCAAAGTCACACTAGGAATATACCACACCATTTTAGGGAAGTGATTGGTGTTTCTCTAAAGTTTGGTGGCCCTTAGTCATGTTGGAGAAGGTTGGAGTGTTTGTGCGGTGTGCTATGGCAATATTTAACCATTTTCTAACTTTACAATAACAATATTAACACAGCGTCTATTAACGGGACTGAATAATGCTGCTGTTTGGCTTTCTAAGCTTTCAGATCCCTGGCAGGCCAAAACTTTTGCTGTTATTAAGCTCTAGTTCCAGAAGTGAAACCAGTCAAAGACCGTGTTCCCACGACGGCCTTGTTCCGGTGACAGCCTCTAACCCAGGAGGGAAGCTCAAATGTGGTTATTGTTTTGTGCTATTATATTCTTAATAGGCAGTATTAGCATTAGGCAAAGATAGGAAGTTGCCTGGTGCTCCAAGGGATCACAAAATACAGTCATGATACTAAACTATAGTCTAGTCATTATAAAATCAAATATCATGCATGTGTCTAAAATTGCTTTAAGCAATTAAGATGTGTGTTTCAACATAAGTAAGGGTCAAAGACTGAATAAAATAGAATCAAATTAGATTTTGATTATCCTTAAAGGTCCCTGTGGAGGACCCTTAAAAAAAGTCCAGTCCCCTTAAAAAAAGCCCCAAAATGTCTTTATATCAAACTAAGGGTAGTTAGGTAGAACCCTATGTACACGCTGAACCAATGACATGGTCGATTACTGTGAGGTCAAATGGTATGGTTTGTTCTCTGGATTTTCAGTATTTGTTGTCTTTGTAGTTAATTTTTGATCAAGAATCAATAAAAATCTGAGAGAACATCAAAGTTTCGAAACAATTGCGAATATAACTGAAAGACATGATTAAGTGTTTTAGTGTATTTTTTCCCTCTTAAAGTAGACCATTGTGTTGCAACTGTGATTTTGACTTCCCACGAAAAAAAAACAAAAACAGATAATCGAAGATAATCAGTTGGCCTCAATCACAGGTTTTTGTAACGTGTGGTGAACAGAGCGTATGTGCCATCCCTTTAAAGCACAGCGAGTTCTCACAGCGTTGTTCTTGAACGCACCAAATGTTGATATTTTGGTTTAACAGTGAATTAAGCTTTTCAAGTTACCATGTACCAGTTTTAATTGTGGCAGCTATTTTTAATTTTATTCTTAGGCTTTAAATGAAATGCATTTTAGTTTTAGTCACATTTTGGTCATTTCTGTCTTTTTAGTTTTAGTCTAGTTTTAGTCCATAAAAAGTCCTCACATTGTAGTCTTTACTTTTAGTCCAAGCACTTATTTTCTTGCCTAAATTTTGGTACCAAATGCACTCTGCCAAACCTGGGGTCCCTGCTTTCTACAGCTGAGAGGCAGAAAAGCTACAGCTGCGTTGTTTTTGACAGACTTACCCACAGTGGAGAAATCTCACAAATTTTGAATGTCCGACAAAAACTACATTACATTTTAGTCTAGTGTTAGTCATTTTGATGAAAACTAAACTCAGTTTTTGTCAGTTTTAGTCATCAAAGATCTATTTTTGTTAGTCTTAGGCTGTGTCCAAAACCACTTACTCATTCCCTACTCCCTATCCACTCTATAGTGAGCAGCATAGTGGACTATATCTTGGACTCAACTGCAAAACGCAAAAATGATTTCGGACATTACTCCGGCTGCGTGTAATGACATCATTGGCATCCCACAATTGACCTATGGCTAAGCCACGCCCCCTCCACTCACTCAGACAAACAATGAACATTCAGTGACAGACACTATTGCAGTTGTCACAGTAGGAGACATTTCACAGGAGGCCATTGATGATTTTTGGAGACAGAAAGATCACATATCATCTAGAAGTCACCACAAGGGTCTAAACTACACATTGGAGGGATATATTAATCATTTTATTGTCAAGAAGGTCGATAAAAAGCTTCAGTTACAAGCCAAAATTTACAGGTCCCAGTGCAAACCTGATAAACCGCATCTCATTGCCATCACAATCTCAGACCACAAGATAGAGGATCAGCGTCAAACTGCCACTGAAGTTAAGGTTTTTGGCTCAGAATATGAGAAAAATATAACGGCCTTTTTACCATCTTTACCAAGAGTGTCTCTCTGTTAACTTGTTGCTACAGTATTTACATTGAATCATTCAGCATAACGTTCGCCAGCCTTTGTTATCTTGGCTATTACAGATAAGTTAATGAAGCTAAGCTCCAGAAGTTAAATTTAGTTTAACTAGAGCCCTTTGGACAACAGCTAACAATGATGTACGATCACCAAAGTACAAAAACTAGAACAAAAAATGCCAACGAACTCCCAACAAACAACGTGACACAACGAACAATGCAGCTGGGAGCTAACGTTAGGCTAATGTTAGGCTAACTTTAGCTAACGTTAGAGAAGTTAAAGGTAACTTTATATTTCTTTCCAGCAAAGTGACAATATGCTGCCTCAAATACGATGTTGGCTTACCTTAGAGCAGATGTTAATTTTATCCACGTTGAGTTGATGTTGTGGTCTACTGCAAAACTTTTATCCAAAGAAGACACTTTTCTCAGTTTAGATGTGGCTTAGGAAAGGGTAAAACATACACTCCATCACCCAGCCTCTCAGGATACCTTGTGTTGGAGTTGCATGTACCTCATGAACACCATTTGACCATTTTTAAACTTAAAATCTCAAAAAAAAACTCATAAAACCAGATGAAAACTGACTTTCTCCTATTCATTTCAATGGATGCCCAGGCAGCTGATGTCCGAGTGTATTGGAGTGGTATACGCACTGTGATTGGCTCATCTCGTTTGAGGGCGGGACTTAGCCATAGGTCAATTTAAATGTTTAGCAACAACAACTCGTAGATTTCCATGACAACAGCTGAGGATCGAAATAAACGGTAGAATTTCACTGAAAATTGATTCTGAAGTTAACGTATTTTCACAAGAAAAATCAAAGTTACTAATAAAAAGTTTTGTGTCTTTAGTAATAAAATAATATACATTTTGTGTGTATTATC
Organism: Cheilinus undulatus; assembly: GCF_018320785.1. NCBI lineage: Eukaryota > Metazoa > Chordata > Actinopteri > Labriformes > Labridae > Cheilinus > Cheilinus undulatus. The sequence goes on from NC_054866.1 coordinate 6,073,294, forward strand.
ACTTATTTTTGCATAAAAATGATGGTCTCATGTCTTGTAATCCTTATGGGGGCGAAGTTACTCTGTTATGAATCCTTAATATTTTTATTGCACATTAAATACTTTGGTCAAAGCCAACAAACAAAATAAAGCATTTAAAAGTTTTTATATGTGTTCCTGTGCTCCTCTCGTTCGTCCATCATGTTTGAGAGCAGCAACCGCGATGCATGATGGTAAATATTGCTGGGCTAGTGACCATCAGCTGTTCACTTTTTCACAATGCATTGTGGGATAGAATGAGTGTACTATAAAGTGAATAACAATGCTCACGCAGAAATCGGACACCACTAGAAAATGGCGCATCACTACATGTGTGCTATATAGTTCTATATAGTGTACTATATACTACTACTACATATAGTGTATTAATAGTACTATATAGTGAATAGGGAGTGATTTGGGACACAGCCAGAGTCTAATTTCTGTCATGGAAATAAAGGCTGTCGATGAACATTTTTAGTCATAGTTTTAGTCAACAAAATGAACCCTGGCATGTTCTTCCTGAATGCTTTTCAAAGTAAAAGCACAATCTCTTTTTGGATGACAAGACAGCTCACATTTTCAATGTTATTATTCTGAAGTTGTTTCGGGGGGTTAGTTTGTTAATTTATTCACTTTTTAAAGTTGATGTTAAATTTTACATCTTATGTTTAAATATTTATAGTGACAGCCCTCTACAGGTTGGCACCGTCTTCTTAAACTGAATTACATTTATAATTTCCCCCCTGGCTGATCTGGTGCTTTGTTACGTACGTGACACCCTCTGTCACCCCTTCAGAACTCAACAGTTACCGCCCACTTTTCTACAACTGTTACCTTCACTAGTGGCAGCCCACAGCTAAAATTCATACACCAATCAGAGACATTGCTGATAGACTCTAGGATTGTTGGTAATGTAGTGCTGTAAGCTGAAATCATGGTTTTTCACTCTGGTAGCTCGTGGTCAGTCTACCCTGAATGGTTCTGACATTATGGCTAATAAATCTAAAAAGCAGCACAGACTGAATGAAGTTGTGGCTGATAAGGGACAGTAGGAAGGAGGGAGTGGGTGTGTCTTATCCCTGATCTCTCACAGCCTTTAGGACATCATAGACATTAAAGAGGTGTGGTGCCAAAAAGACATTTCTTTGATTTAGTTTAGATGAACCTCAGCGGGGAATGCTGGACTTTAGTTACTCTTTAAAATCACACTCTGACACTTGTAGTTCATAGAGGGTTTTTGCCCTTTTTCATTTTTTTTAATTTCACCTTTTTAAATGTAAAAACATTGTTTTCTTCATATCTGTACAATAACATGAACCACCACTGAACGGTTATGACAAACAGCCTGTAAACAGTAGCCCTATCTCAGAACACACTGTCCCGGAAACATGTCCGCCGTGGGAATACAACCAGTGATTGGCCAGTTGATTTCCAGGATAACAGAAAAGACGAGTTATGCTAAAACTTGCGATGTGTGTGCGCATATGCAACACTGTGCCATATACGTTTCTCTATATGTCTTATTTTTTCCCTCTCCCACCCCTGTTTCTCCCCCACCTCTGTAGCAAACCATCACTGCGAGGGGGGTCGGCATCAAGCTCCAACCCCCTGCATGAAACCAGGTAACCTCACCTGGCTATCTTCATTCTGATCCTTTGTCCTTTTCCTTGTCTTTTTCTTTCTTCCATTCTCACTTTGGGTCTGAATTTAAGGTCATGTTGTATTGAAAACTGCTTTTTAAGTTATGTTGTTGTTGTAAAGTCAGCCCATGGTGCTTTTCCACTGTGTGGTATTGTCTCAACTTCTCACCACTCTTTCATTTTTTGGTCAGTGTTGTTTATTTTTGCAATTGTACCTGATAACCTGACGTTACAGTCACATCTCCATGGGATATAAATTATTTCACTTTCATCTGGGCATCACTCCATAGATGATGTTATAACAGGACCTTAGAAATGAAAGTCAGGGAGAGAGATTGGACCAACGTTCACATTCATCATATGGGCTAATCAGAGAAACAGCTGTTGTTCATCTAAACCACACCTGTACCTACCACCTCTATCTCCTCAAATGATTTACAGATTGGTCCCATCATTCATCAGTTCGAGTCTTTGCAAGATGGATCTGCACGATAACACACATGGGATCTATATAATATTTATAATCTATATACATCTGATCTGATCTATATAATCCAGCGTAGTCGTGATCGAGGTACAGCTTTTGGGGCCACTGAGTGAGCTGTGTTGTTACTAAATGTGATGCCCAGACACTGCAGACCACTGATTTGTCAGAGTATTGTCAGTAGGAGTGTCATGATTAGGGTTTCTTCCTTGGTGTGTACTGTTGAACAACTCTCCATACTCCTGTGCTTTTGAGAAGGGGATGAACAATTTCATCAGTGTAATACAAATGTAGGCAAATATTCTGTAAATGTTTAAAACCATATATTGACTAAGTATCAGCCTATATCGGCTGTTTATATTGGCCTGTATCAGCTGTAAATATCAGCCTTTATGGCTATAAATATTGGCCTGTATTAACTGTAAATATCAGCCTATTTCAGCTGTAAATATCTGCATGTATCTGCTGTAAATATCATCTTTTATCAGCTGTAAATGTTGGCCTTTACTTACTGAAAAATACAGGCCTATAATTCATGTTAAATATTCGCTTATATCAGCTTTATATATCAGACTATGTAGGCTGTAAATATCGGCACTTACAAGATGTAAGTATAGCCTTTTGCTGGCTGTAACTTTCAGCTTTTGTCTGGCTGTAAATATCTGGCTATAAATTCAGGCCTATATTGACTGTGAAATATGGTCCTTAATCAGCTTTATTTATCTGCCTGATCAGCTGCAAATATCCTCCTTAGCTGTATTGGTGTTTACTAGATGTTAATATCTGCCTTTACTTACTGTAAATATTGGCCAAATGTCAGAATAAGTTTGTGAAGTCTTCTTAAGTCTTATAACTTTGATTTGTGTTTTAAGGACTGAGGTTTTAGGTCTGAACTACATGTAAATATCGGTACCGGCTAGTATGAATTTGAAAATATCGGCATATCAGTCATTGGTATTTTGGCTCACTACTTCCAACCATCTCTGGTTAAAACTCGTCGCCTTGTGATGTGTGTGCACAAATAGCCACAGACTGAGAACAAGGTCCAGTCACCTCTGTGGTCTCCATTGTTGTTGTTTTGGCCGTCACTGTAGTTTCGTGCAGCTGTACTATATCGTCCCTGCTCATGTTGGGGAGGAACTGTTAAAGTTTGTACTTTAATGGAGAAGGAAGTGTCTGAGTCACGCCGGGCTGGCAAAATGGAAAAGCAGCAATGTGAACCTGAACTGAATTATTTCAATGATAAAATGGAAGTATTTGTGTTGAGTTTTTCTAAAAACCACCATTGTCTCTTCCAGACTTGCCCTGTCATCGTATGAAGCCTCAATGGACGGAGGATCAGATGATATGACCGTTGTGGATGCAACAACGCTTCGCCGCCAGGTAAGGTCCTAATAAATCCTCCATCTTCATCCTGCAGTTTGTCTTTAAATCTCTCAGACTGAAAATCCTTTCTTTTTTACTTCCAGCTCATCAAATTAAACCGGAGACTCCAACATCTGGAAGAAGAGAACAAGGAGCGAGCCAAGCGGGAGATGATCCTGTACTCTGTCACTGTAGCTTTCTGGCTGGTCAACACCTGGGTGTGGTTACGGCGTTAGAGCCGGCGTTGGAGCCGGTGTGTATTTCTGCCGTCACCCATGACAGAGGAACATACTATACCCCTTATTTTATGTGTCAAATGTTAGCTTTGCGCTGCACTCAGTCCCTGTGCAAGGTAGACGTCGACACGAATGCACTAGTCTGTTTGGCACAGGGCTGATCTTCTGATTTTGGTTTATTTAAAAACATGTACAGTTTTATTTTTTTACTCTTTTTTGTCCTGTCTCATGTTTTCATGTTTTGGATTCATTGGAAATCTTCCTGCTCATAGCTAAGCATGACCTGTTGTAAATATTAGCTCCTTTCACTCCACAGATACAGTAGAGCATAGTTCACCAGTGAAGGAACGAGGCACTGAAATATGGAGACCAAACATGTTGAATATTTATTGTGGAGAGGCTGAAGCTGGGAAATGTAAATCATTTAGTAAATCTATACATATTACATGGTGTCCTGTAGTTTTTTATTGCATAAAATGTTATTTACACACCTGTATAGTTTTGCTTTTATGTTGGGAACAAACCTCGTATGAACCTGAAGTCATTCTGTCTGTTTACTGAGATATTTTCTAGATTTCCCCTTAGATTTCTAAGTGTATGATGAGGCCCTCTGGTGGGCCCTAGGAGTACTGCAGTTAGGTCATGTGAGGTCATTTATAGATCATCCAGAAAGTATTCAGACCATCTTTAACTTTTTCAGGTTTAGATTGTTGCAGTCTAATGCTACAATCATTTAAATTCATTTTTTCTCATCAATCTACACTCAAAATTAGATTATAAGTGTTCAGACCCTTTGCAAAAACACTTGAAATTTAGCTTAGGTTCCTTCCATTCCTCTGGATCTTTGCTGAGATGTTTTGACACCTTGATTTGAGTCCACTTGTGGTTCATAAAATTGATTTGACATGAATCAGAAAGAGACATACCTCTCTATAGAAGGCCTCACAGCTTACAATGCATATCAGAGCAAAAACCAAGCCATGAGGTCAAAGGAACTGCCTGCAGAGGTCAGAGACAGGATTAAAGGTTCACCAGAGTACAGTGGCCTCCATAACTCAGAAATGGAAGAAGTCTGACACAACCAGGACTCTTCTAAGAGCTAGTTGCCCTGGCCAAACTGAGCAATTGGGGGAGAGGGGCCTTACTTAGAGAGGTGACCAAGAACCTACGGTCACTCTGACTGAGCTCCAGAGATCCTCTGTGGAGATGGAGAGGTTTCAGAAGGACAACAATCACTGCAGCCCTCCATCGCTCTGGGCTTTATGGCACGGTGGCTAGTTTGGAGACTCTTCTCCAAGCAAAACACATGGGTTTTTTTGCAAACTGTTTGCAGACCTTTATGTGTTTTGCATTGAAGAGAAGCTTCTGTCCTGCCACTCTGCCATAAAGCCCAGATTAGTGAAGGGCTGAGAAAAAATTCACAGTTGGACCACTTGACAGTTTTTTGGTGCTAAAGTTACAAATAGTGCTAGAAAATCAATTTCAACACTTTTAAAACTTCTACGAAGGTAGGCGGAAAAGTTTATAAGTTGACCAGGAAAGAGTTATGCCACAGCAGTGGAACCTGGCATGCATTAAAGTCAACCTTTCCTGATTATAACGGTATTGTTTCCATTACCCAAAAAGCAGTACTAGAGACATTTCATGAATATGGGTAAAATTTGGCATTGTGGTATTATCGAATGTCTGCAGAAAAAGGGTTGAGCCTCTAAGGCAGGGGTGTCAAACTCAAGGCTTGGGGGACAAATCTGGCCCATGGCACAGTTATACCCGGCCCACCAGATCATGTCATATTCTTATTATAACTCACCAGTGTGAGGTCTACAGGTTTTCTCCAGTATGACAATGTAAACTTAACCTTGATGATTGAAAATATCCTTAAGTCATAAGAATTAGAACGAGTAGAGTTAAAATGATTTGATAAAAATTCAGGAAAGTGTTAAAAGAAATTTGTGTTTTCATTTTGTATTTTCTAATTCGCATCTCACGATTATGACTTTAAGTTATGGGTCAGACTTTTTATATTATATTTTGACCATTTAATTTATGCTTCTAATTTTCAAGTCATATTTTGACATTTTGAAGCCATGAATTTGAATTTTATCTTACCTTTTGAGATTTTCAACTCCTAACTTTGAATTTTAATCTCTATTATTAACCTCTTCAATTTTAAATCTTTGGACATTTATAACTCTGTATTTTTGCATTTATCTCATATTTTGACTATAAAAACTTGTGATTTTGAATTTTATCTCATATTTTCACCTTTCTAATCTCTTGATTTAGATTTTTTTCTCATATATTGACCTTTTCAACTCTTTAAAGTAACTTTAAGTCCCAAAAATGACCTGTTTAATTTAAGATTTCAATTTTTTATCTAATCTTTTGACCTTTTAAACACATGATTTTACCATTTTATCTCATATTTTCACATTTAAAACTCAAAATTTTGAATTTTGTCATATTTTGACATTTTAAACTCATGATTTTATCATTTTATCTAATAACTGTTAAAAATCCTGATTTTAATGTTTGACTTTTTTGAAGTCAAAATCATTTATCACCTATGTTTTTTTTTTCCCCCTTTAATTTGTTACTGGTGAAGATGAGGTTGACAGTCTGTGAGAAATTTTGACCCAGTGAGGCCCTCGGGCCCTTCAGAATTTGGCCCCTGCTGTGATTGAGTCTGACAGCCCTGCTCTAAGGACATTTGTGCTGATGGGCAGCTGAATTTAAGAGAGGTAGATAGAGCCTTGGCGATGACCCAACGTCACAGCCACCACCCAAGAAAACATCAACATGGTGATGGATGAAACCTTTAACTGCTAATCAGAGAGCTTATGCTCCAGGCACAAGTAGAGGACATACTGCACACTGAACTTGGCTGTCAAAGGTTTGTGCTTGGGTTCTACAGCTTCTGATGCCTGATCAAAGGCACACCAGGTTGGTCATGTCGCAGGTGAACTTCAGCTGGTTTTCTGGGACGTTTCCATACCTAAGAAGAATGTTGGGTCCACCACTTCAAGCCAGAGACCAAACGGCAGTCCATGCAGTGGAAACAAACATCTTCTCCCCCTCCTAAGAAGACCAAGGTGATGGCCTTGTCTTCTGGGATGCAAAGGGCATCGTATTCATTGACTACCTACAGAAAGACCAAACTATCAGTAGAGAATATTAGGCCAACTTGCTGAGGCAGCTGCAAAAGGCAATCAATCCCAGAAAACTGAGGAAGGGGGGCCTGCTTCACCAGGACAATGCTCCTGCACACAAGTCTGTGTTTGCTATGGCTACTGAGTGTGACTGGCTGATCACCCTCCATATTCTCCTGATTTGGCACCATTTGACTATTTTCTGTTCCCTTTGCTGGGAAGCACTATCGGACCAATGATGAGGTCGTATCCACTGTTGAGTTATTGGAGCATCAGGGTGAGAGCTTCTGTACCACAGGAATCCAAGCACTGCAACACTGATGGAAATGTGTGGACTGTAGGGAGACTACAGGGAGCCACCCTCTTATTACAGATGAAATGTGTTGAAAGACTTGGCTCCACTTGAGATTAGCCGGTCTACTTGTATAAAATGCTGAGGCAAGCCATCATGACCATGAGTGCAGCCCGTGTGTTTTACTTGTGCAAAAATGAGCAGATTATTAAAATTTGTTGTAAGTTTCATTGTTACAATATATGTATAATATATTAAGTATAATTATTTTTTGCAGAGCTATTATTTAGAATCAACAAGATTATCAGTGGCTTTAATTGGTCCCTTTAGCAGCTCGGACCCTGATTGCCTTCCCCGTTTCCCCCCTCATGGGCTGGATGGCACAACACCAGCTAATCTGTTGATCCTTCATCAATCTGTCAGTTTCGCAAATCATTTATTTTTTATCCTTATATCTGATATGTAAGGTCTTGATACTTAGTTACTAAGTTAAACAATAAGAAAAAAAACAATATATTGTCAGATTTATTGTGTTTATCTACCATGTTGCAGTTCATTTCCACATATGCAAACATTTTCAGATACAGCAGAGAATAATTATCTTTTTGAAGAATCTAAATAATCATGATTATGATCAAAGCTTTACCTCAACTTGGATTTGAGTGGCCTTACACAGTCACCTTTAAACATTCAAATGTTTTAATCCTGAGGAAAGTTTTAAACTTGGAGTATCAGTCCAGCTCCTCGATTAAGCAGCGTGATGGAGATGGAGGTTGGACTGATTTGGACTTCCCTGCAGGTTCACAGACCTCAAAGTCATCGTCATGCTCTGGAAACAGCAGTGATGATGAGCTGATAGACTCCTCTGCTGACCGTTTACTGTCACCCATAAAGAACAGCGAGGTTTTATTTGGACCAGAGCCGAGGCTTTCCCTCTGATGATTCCCAACTGCTTCGTCCTCATCGTTGCCTCCTGATAAAAACTCTATTTTGGGTTTGAATGCTGGCTGAATGTCTGGGAAGTCTTCTGTGTCCACATCCTCCAGGTCAGGTAGGTCATCGATACGCAGCAAGCAATCTGATGTTAGGGGGATGGTCTCGATTTGCTCTGGGTCTTCCAGCTCTGTCACCAATGGTCCTGGACCATAAGCAGGTACAATCTGGTCTGGCTCAGGAAGAGCTGCCTCAACCAAGGGTCGATGTTTCTGTTCTGACTGAGCTCCTGGGTCTGCCGCCTTTCCCTCCTCTGCATTTCCTGAAAACACATTTCCAAGTTTTTGTTGTTGCCTGTTATCTTTTTCTTCATCTCCCTCTTCTCCTTCATCTTCCTCTCCTGTGATTCTCATGTCCTCTTGTTCCTGTGCTGAATACTTTGGATTTGGCCCTTCTTCATCCCCTCCCACATCCTGCTCTGTTGCTGTTTTATTATGCTCATCATTCACAAACTCTTCTCTGTCTTCTTCACTCAGCTGTTCTTCCTCTCGGTCGTTGACGTCTGGCTGATTTTTGACCGACTCCTTTGCCGATTGTGTCTGCAGGTATTCTTCATCCTGGCAGCTCTGTGCAAATGTTTGAATATTCTCTTCTTGTGGAGAAATCAAACCCTGTTCATCTTTTTCCTCATGTGGATCCTCTGAAGTGGTGGAAGAAGCTGTGGTTCCCCCTTAAAGGACACAGAACGCGGAGGGATGGTTAAAAAACCTTGGCCAAAAATTGACCTTTTTCTCATTGGCGAAAAGCAACAGGAGTCAATTTAGCTTAGATAAAGAATAAACTAAGCAACAAATGTATGCCCTTAAAACACATATTAAATTTAAGAAATGAGGACTAAAGAACTTAGGTTGACATTGATCCGTTGGTCCCGTCTAAAACTTCACAAACTTATCTGTAAATGCAGCAGATATTCACAGCCGGTATAGGCTATTTACTGATAGTAAAGCTCAATATTTACAACCAGTAAATGCAGATATTTTTTAGCCAGTAAAGGACTAAATTTACAGACGACACAGATTAATATTTTACAGCCAGTAAAAGCAAATATTTACAGCCAATAAATATTGGCCTGTACTGACTTTAATCTCAGGATTCTGACTTTTATTTGAGAATTCAGACTTTGATCTCAGAATTCAGACTTTAATCTCAGAATTCAGACTGGTCTCAGAATTCAGACTTTTATCTTAGAATTCTGATTTTAATCTCAGAATTCTTACTTTGATCTCAGAATTCTGACTTTAATCTCAGAATTCTGACTTTGATCTCAGAATTCTGACTTTAATCTCAGAATTCAGACTTTGATCGCAGAATTCAGACTTTGATCTCAGAATTCTGACTTTGATCTCAGAATTAAGACTTTAATCTCAGAATTTTGATTTTAAGATCAGAATTCTGACTTTGATCTCAGAATTCAGACTTTAAGATCAGAATTTTGACTTTAAGATCAGAATTCAGATTTTAATCTCAGAATTCTGACTTTGATCTCAGAATAAGGACCCTTATCTCATAATTATGACTTTGAACATAGAATTGTGACTTTGTTCTCAGAATTATGACTTCATCTCAAAATTCAAATTTTAATCTAAGGATTTGGCTTTGATCTAAAAATTCCCATTTTAATCCCAGAATTCTGACTTTGATCTCAAAATTCTGACTAATCTGACTTCTTTTAATTTAGAAAATTTAAATAAAAATCAAAACTGCATTCCCTTATGTCACCCTTATAGTGTTTAACCATGATAATACCCATTAAAACTTTAAGTGGAATCAGTTCGTTGATGTTAAGAATGACTCACCCTCCTTCTCCAGCTGTCGAAGGCGCTTTCTCTTCTGGGCTTCCTCTCGAATCTTGGCAAGACCATCCAGACTGTCCTGAATTTTCCTCCTCTCCCTGGTCTCCCATTGCTCCCTCTCTTTACACTCCCCTTCCAGACCACCGGCCGCCCATGCCTCAGCACAGGCCCGGTCTTTGGGGAACACGGGGCGGTCATCCAGGAAATTGAGCTGCTTGAGGCGTACGATCATGGTCTTCCTGTAGTTCGGGATTTTCTTCATCGCACCATTTCCCATGAGGTTTAGCACTCTTAGGTCTGGCATGGCCTCCAGGACGGAGAGGAACTCAGGGTCGTCTAACAGGTTATGGGACAGGTCCAGGATGCTGATGGCAGGGCACTGTCTCAGATGGTCGATGTCCTCCACCGTCTGTAGCTTGTTGTGGGCGATCTGCAGAGTGCTCAGGTTTGGGAGGCAGGAAATGTTCTCGATGACGCGGATGTAGTTGTTGGAGACGTTTAGGGTGCAGAGCTTCGTCAGGGGGTCTAGGTTCTCCAGCTTGTGGAGGAGGTTCTGCTGAAGGAACAAGCAGCGCAGGTCTCTTTGGTGGTCCAGGTTCTCGATGCGATGGAGACCATTGCTCTCCAGCCAGAGACAGCGCAGCCCAGTGTACTCCTCTAGGTTCTCGATCATGGAGAACCCTTTGAAATGCAGGTATAAGGTGTCATTCAGGCAAGGTGTGAAATAAAGTTTGTGTTGCTTACAGTGATCTCTGAGGAAAGCCTTGGTCATTCTGGGCCCTGAAGGTTTTTCCTTTCTCTCCTGAAGAGTTTCACTGATTTCTTCAGCTCCATCTTTGATAGAAGAACTTATCTCGGTCTTTCCAGTCTCCATTTGGCTCAAAACATCCGTCTTTTTTTGGACTTCAACTACAGACATGGCAGAAAAGACTAAAAACTAAATTTAAAAAAAACTAAAGAGTTATATATCTGTTCGATTTTTATGTCTTTAAAGCCTTTTTTAAAGGTGCGCAGCTCCTCAAACATCACTCCGTCTACTTTTCCGGCTAACGTTAGTCAACGTTTGAGTTCGTTGCCATGGTAATAAGGGCTCTCGGACCGGAAGTTGTTCCTGTTTCCGCGTCGGATAGTTTTGATGGTTGCGCTCGTCTGTCAGTGGTCAACATGGCGTCCGGGTTGATAGTAAACCGTGTTTCTCTGTCGTTAGGGATTCACTGTCAGCGTGTCTGTAGGACTGTGTCACTAACTCAGGTGAGACAGAAGAAGAGATGGATGAGAGCCTTCACCTACCTGATGGAGCGGAAGTTAAAGATGGAAGGACCTCCGCCACCGAAACCACGGTGAGGCTAACGCTAGCATGCTAACAGAGAGCAGCTCAAGGCCGTTAAGTTCACCAGGCAGTAAGGGTTAAATATTCAGAGACAGAGGGCATGTTTGACTCATATAGACAGGTAAATTCAGTAGAAGCACCTTGGTTTCTGACTGGTATATTATCCCGTTGTTCCAAAGTCTCTAAAGTATGACTTTATCTAGGTAGCATTCAGGTCTCCTCTCCAGGTAGACCCCGGTCTGGACTCGCTCTGTGTTAGTGTTCCTTTATAACAGCGATACTCAACGCTCTTGAGCCACATGTGGCTCTGTTGTGGTGATTTATGGCTCTTTTATGTCTTAATTTGAAACATTATTCCCCAGAAAACCTTTGAAAAGAGAAACTTTGACCTCAGAGATTAACCACTACAGGTCACATTATTGTTGCCCACACTTCTTTGCTGTGTTTTTGCCACTTTAAATTAATTCTTGCTGCATTCAGCATATTTTTGCCACCTCTTTTTGCAATTTTCACCCGTTTTTGCCGCATTAATCCTGCCTTTTGCCATTTGCAGTTTTCCCTTTTTTGCCCATTGACGCTACCTTTTGCCATTAAACTCTGCTGCTTTTTTTCCAAATTTTCCCCACCTTTTTACTGCTTTTTGCCCATTTAGTCACTTATCACAAATTTTTTTACTGTTTTGCTGCTTATCACCCATTTTTGCCACTTTTTGTCACTTTCTGACCATTTTTGTCTCGTTTAACTTTTTTTTTATTGCCGCTTTTCATCACTTATATTGTAGCTCTCGCAAATGTACAGTGCTTAACAAATTTATTAGACCACCCTAAACCTAACTAAAGTAAGGTTTATTCCACAGCTGCCAGCATTGGTAGTTACCAAAATCATTTTTTATCTTTCTGCATTGGTAATTCATCAAAATCATTTTTTAGCTTTCTGCATTGGTAATTCATCAAAATCATTTTTTATCTTTCTGCAAGAAGCTCTTTAACCCAAACGATATTTTTATTGCTAAAATAGAATTATAATTATGTATGAATTTTCAAATTGACTGATTTACAAAAAACTGAGTATAAAACTGAGAATAGCAAAGCACATTAATATTTTTTGATTAATATGTCAAATTATAGTTATTTACTTGCATTCCTGAACAGAAAAATTAGTTTTAGTGGTTGAATGTTATGCTTGATTCATTTCTGACTTCTCAGAGAAGCCCAGTGAGCCGGCTCAAATTTGGGTGAACTCAGTTTGAAATTCCTCATTCCTGTTCAAAATGGTAAAACGTGGAGAGCTGACTGAAAATGAAAGAGTCCACATTAAAGCGCTTCATGATGCTGGATGGTCTCTGAGACAAATATGACAGGTGGTCTAATACATTTGTTAAGCACTGTATTTTTCTACAATTTGGCTCTTTGGTTGAGCAGGTTTGGGTAACACTGCTTTATAGTTTGATCTTCATGTACAGTGAGGCTGCCTGGGTACCTTTTTCCGGTGTGTGATCCATACTCGTGATTTGCTTAATTTATCTTTTGATCTGCATATTATTAATCCTGCTGTCATAGGATGTCCTTTTTTTTCCCATATGTCCTGGTGAATTTGAGCCGTTTGTTGATTATGTTTTTTCTTACAAACGCAGAAGGCTACATTCGTATTAAGATTGTCTGCAGGTCTGTGAAGAGGAAATTATGACAGCAGGGTTAATTCAGTGTCTATTTTTGTTTCAGTTCCCAGCAGCCTCACTGGGATTATCACGCCGAGGTTCAGGCTTTCAGCAGCCGCCTCCATGAAAACTTCTCCCTGGAGCTCCTGAAAACTGCCTTCATCAATCCGTGCTACCTGCAGGCAGAGCAGAAGAGGAGACTGGCGTTAGGAGTGGATTCATCCGCCATGGCTCTGGTTTTAAAGGACAACATTCAGCTGAGTAACAAAGGAGCTGATTTCACCAGAAACTTCCTGAATGACTGGTGCAGGGCCAGCTTCCCCAGCCTGCCAACTGAGGGGGTGGAGAGCATCGTAGCGCACCTCTCCAGTTCAGCAGTCATCAGTCATGTGGCGAGGAATCTTGGTGTTGAAGACTTAACTATGAGTGCACAGTTCCCTGTTCCTGATGACGTGCTTTATTCCACATTCATGGCGGTGATTGGAGCTCTGCAGGAGGGCAGCGGTACAGAGCAGACTGGGTTTTTTCTAAGGGTAAGAGGTTCCAGGATAATCGTCATGTGTCTAAAGTATGACCCCGATAAAGCTTTTTTTTTTGTCTTGGTCAGAAGTAAGACAGGTTTCTTTACAGCAGCACAAGATAGAAAAGGAGCATCTGGAGTACTCAACAGCAATGATTTGATATGTATTGACTGGAATTATCATATGTAAATATTGGCCTTTATCAAAAGTAAATATCAGCCTATATCAGCTGTAAATATCAACCTATATCAGCTGTAAATATCATCCTATATCAGCTGTAAATATCAGCCTATATCAGCCATAAATATCATCCAATATCAGCTGTAAATATCAATCTATATCAGCTGTAAATATCATCCAATATCAGCTGTAAATATCAACCTATATCAGCTGTAAACATCAACCTATATCAGCTGTAAATATCATCCAATATCAGCTGTAAATATCAGCCTATATCAGCTGTAAACATCAACCTATATCAGCTGTAAATATTAATCTATATCAGCTGTAAATATCATCCAATATCAGCTGTAAATATCAACCAATATCAGCTGTAAACATCCACCTATATCAGCTGTAAATATCATCCAATATCAGCTGTAAATATTAATCTATATCAGCTGTAAATATCATCCAATATCAGCTGTAAATATCAGCCTATATCAGCTGTAAATATCATCCAATATCAGCTGTAAATATCAACCTATATCAGCTGTAAACATCAACCTATATCAGCTGTAAATATCATCCAATATCAGCTGTAAATATTAATCTATATCAGCTGTAAATATCATCCAATATCAGCTGTAAATATCAGCCTATATCAGCCGTAAATATCATCCAATATCAGCTGTAAATATCAGCCTATATCAGCTGTAAACATCAACCTATATCAGCTGTAAATATCATCCTATATCAGCTGTAAATATCAACCTATATCAGCTGTAAACATCAACCTATATCAGCTGTAAATATCATCCAATATCAGCTGTAAATATCAACCTATATCAGCTGTAAACATCAACCTATATCAGCTGTAAATATTAATCTATATCAGCTGTAAATATCATCCAATATCAGCTGTAAATATCAACCTATATCAGCTGTAAACATCAACCTATATCAGCTGTAAATATCATCCTATATCAGCTGTAAATATCAGCCGTAAATATCATCCAATATCAGCTGTAAATATCAACCTATATCAGCTGTAAACATCAACCTATATCAGCTGTAAATATTAATCTATATCAGCTGTAAATATCATCCAATATCAGCTGTAAATATCAGCCTATATCAGCCGTAAATATCATCCAATATCAGCTGTAAATATCAACCTATATCAGCTGTAAACATCAACCTATATCAGCTGTAAATATCATCCTATATCAGCTGTAAATATCAGCCGTAAATATCATCCAATATCAGCTGTAAATATCAATCTATATCAGCTGTAAATATCAGCCGTAAATATCATCCAATATCAGCTGTAAATATCAACCTATATCAGCTGTAAACATCAACCTATATCAGCTGTAAATATTAATCTATATCAGCTGTAAATATCAATCTATATCAGCTGTAAACATCAACCTATATCAGCTGTTAATATCATCCAATATCAGCTGTAAATATCAACCTATATCAGCTGTAAATATCATCCAATATCAGCTGTAAATATCAACTATAAATATCATCCTATATAAGCAGTCAGTATTGACCTAAATCAGCTTTTGAATTTAGGCTTTATCAGCTTTTAATACCCTCCTTTATTAATTGTAAATATCGGTCTTCATCAGCTGTAAATATTGGCCTATATTAGCTGTAGATATTGGCTGATATCAGATGTAAATATCAGCCTACATCAACTGTAAATATCAACCTACACTGCTTTCCACATTATAATGCAAATGATGTTTTTCTCTTATTTTCCTAAATATTAATGCAAATGACAGAATATTTTTCAAGTCATCAGCCGTTAGAGCATAAATCAAATGTTTTTGAACAAACTTCATAATTATAACCATTTTTTTTTTCTTAAATAAAAACCTCAATATGCAATGTTCCACATTATTATGCAACACAGAGTTTTTAAAGATTTTATAGGTTGTAAAGAACTGGAAATGGTCATTTGTTGAATTTGCAGCATTAGGAGGTCATATTTACTGAAACAAAGCTATTTCAATTAGAAACATCTTAACAGACCAAGTTCCATGTTAACATAGGAGCCCTTCTTTGGTATCACCTTCACTATTCTTGCATCCATTGAACTTGTGAGTTTTTGGAGAGTTTCTGCTAGAATTTTTTTTGCAGGATGTCAGAATGACCTCCCAGAGCTGCTGTTTTGATGTGAACTGCCTCCCACCCTCATAGATCTTTAGCTTGAGGATGCTCCAAAGGTTCTCAACAGGGTTGAGTTCAGGGGAGGATGGGGGCCACACCATGAGTTTCTCTCCTTTTATGCCCATAGCAGCCAATGACACAGAGGGATTCTTTGCAGCATGAGATGGTGCATTGTCATGCATGAAGAAAATTTCGCTACAGAAGGAACTGCTCTTCTTTTTGTACCATGGAAGAAAGTGGTCAGTCAGAAACTCTATATACTTTGCCGAGGTCATTTTCACACCTTCAGGGACCCTAAAGGACCTACCAGCTCTATCCCCATGAATCCGGCCCAGAACATGACTCCGCCCCCTCCTTGCTGACATCACAACCTTGTTGGAACATGGTGGCCATCCACCAACCATCCACTACTCCTCCATCTGGACCATCCAGGGTTGCATGGCACTCATCAGTAAACAAGACTGTTTGAAAATGAGTCTTCATGTATTTCTGGGCCCACTGCAACCATTTCTGCTTGTGAGCATTGGTTAGGGGTGGCTGAATAGTAGGTTTATACACAACTGCAAGCCTCTGGAGGATCCTACACCTTGAGGTTAGTGGGACTCCAGAGGCACCAGCAGCTTCAAATACTTGTTTGCTGCTTTGTAATGACATTTTAGCAGCTGCTCTCTTAATCAGAAACCTTCCTCTTTATGCCTTTATCTGTACAAACCCGTCTGTGCTCTGAATCAGCCACAAATGTCTTCTATGTTAACATTTAACTTTGCCTGTTAAGATGTTGTTGATTGAAATACCTTTTGATTTCAGTAAATATGACCTCCTAATTCTGCAAATTCAATAAATGACCATTTTCAGTTCTTTACAACCTATAAAATCTTTAAAAAAAACCTGTGTTGCATAATAATGTGGAACAGTGCATTTTGAGGTTTCTATTTAAAAAAAAAATGGTTATCATTATGAAGTTTGTTCAAAAACATTTGAATTATGCTCTAACGGCTGATGACTTGCAAATATTCTGTCATTTGCATTAATATTTAGGAAAATAAGAGAAAATGTCATTTTCATAATAATGTGGAAAGTGGTGTATTACAGCTGTAAGTATTCGTCTATATCAGATTTAAAAATTGACTTTTATCATTTGTAGATTTTGGTCTACATCAACTGTGAATATCAGCCTATTTCAGCGGCTGTAGATATCAGCTGATATCAGCTGTAAATATTAGTTTATATCAGATTTAAATGTTGGCCTATATTAGTTGAAATATTGACTTTTATCATTTGTAGATATCAGACTACATCAACTGTAAATATCAGCCTATTTCAGATGTCAATATCA
Source organism: Cheilinus undulatus (assembly GCF_018320785.1). Taxonomy (NCBI): domain Eukaryota; kingdom Metazoa; phylum Chordata; class Actinopteri; order Labriformes; family Labridae; genus Cheilinus; species Cheilinus undulatus. The sequence continues at coordinate 6,090,454 of NC_054866.1, forward strand.
TCCTATATCAACCAAAATATAAATATATAAACACTAAATATTGGTCTTTAGTGACTGTATATATTGGTCTTTATCAGCTGTAAATAAGTGCCCCTACCAGCTTTCAGCCTTTTGTATGAAATGTTTCTTTTTTTAGTTTTAAGTGAGACCAACAGTCCTACATTAGCTGACATCGTTTTTTTTCTTCATCCTTGTTTAAATATCAGTATTGCTAAACTCCACCTGTAAAAAGAGACATCGGTAAAAATTAAATATCTTGTGTTCCTAATAGAAATGTCTGACTTAGTAAAACATTTTGAATGGCTTTTATCGGTTCACTTTCAACATTAAGCAAAGCATGATCTGTTTTTTTCAGTATATTTAGTAATAGATGTAGGGCTGCCTGTACTGACCTAATATATATTACACGTCTCAAAACTAGACGAAAACTTTTACTTTCCTCTTGAACAACATGAGGCACCTATGAACTCATGGCATATTTGCTGTTAAAGCTGCTGCACCATCACTCTGGTCTTCTCTTCTTGCTGTAGGATTTTGTGGTCACTCAGCTGATCGGGAAGGACCTGTTTGACATGTGGACGGTCATCGACCCGATGGGACTGCTGGTGGAGGAGCTGACAAAGAGGAGCATTCCTCTGCCGGAGCCTCGGCTCATCAGGTCTGCTGGAGCCAGCACCGTCCTGCCACTTTACTTTGTCGGCCTGTACAGGTACGTCTACCAGCTATGGAGGAAGACGACGTCTTCTAAATCAGGAGTGACTGAGCAGTGTTTCCCACTCACAGGCTTTACTTGATCGATGTTTATTATTGGCTACTATACTTCTATACTTGGTGAAATCACTACTTTTGGATAAAACAATGAAGTGAGCATTTCTGTCTTAGAACGAAACTGAGCAAGCAATACTAAATCCATCAGCCAGTTAATGTCAGTTTCCATTTTGTTTTACCATCTAGCTATTAATTCACTTTCAGTGAGTGTTTTTTCTTTCAAATTCACATATCTTATGTTTGGCTAATACATCTGCTGGCAATGCTAATTATTTTTTAAGCCCTTATCTGCCCATGTTGAACTGATAGTGATAATGTTGTGCATCCCTATTTACAAACATCCATTTCAGGACATTTTGATTTGATTTAGAATTGTAGAAGTTAAAAATTCAATTAATATTTATGAGTCTGATATGACTTGTGCAGGGAAACACATCTAAAAATTGAACATATTTGTCTTCCTCCCTCCTGGTCACGTTTACTGTCAGTCAGTGGGACACACGGCTGAGGTTTCAGAGCTTCGTAGATGTTTTAAAGCAGACTTCATGATGAAATTCTACCTGTCAAATCTGTTTGTTTTATTTATGTATATTTTCCCTCTGTGTTGATTCAGTGATCAAAAGCTCCTGGCTCAGGGTCCAGGAGAGACGGTTTTAGCAGCAGAGGAGGAAGCAGCTCGTGTGGCCCTGCGGAAACTCTTTGGCTACGCCGAGAATCGCCGACCACTCGACTTCTCACCGCCGCAACAGCATGAGAAACCCTTACTTCAGTCAGCTATTAGCAATTAATGAAGTCCCAACGTTTCTGCTCTCTGTCAGGATTGTATATGTTCATATATGTAATAAAAAATCTAAGTATCTATACAATGTAGTGTTTGTATTGCTTCTGTTTCTTCCATGCGTATTTTTAACTTCATGTCCCACATTTATACGTTGAGGTATTTAAGTCACTGCAGAAGGATCTGATGTAGGATTTTCATTTAAAGCTTTAAATAAAAAGTCTGACTTTTGATCAGTTTCCTTCATGCTGATGGTTTTCATTATATTAGTCATCACCGGTGGAATGCAGATGAAGTCCATTACATTCATGAGGACTAATGTGCTTGTTTGTTTATAGGATTGTAGTGGCGATGCATAACGACTAGTAGCATGTTCAAAGCTGTCATGCAGCAGTCATGTTAGAATAGAAAAGGGCCTTCCCCAAACTGTTACCACAAAGTTGGAAACACAGCATTGTCCAAAATGTCTTGGTATGCTGAAGCATTAAGACTGGCCTTCACTGGAGATAAGGGGCCTACACCAAACCCTGACAAACAAACCGATACCTTTATCCCTCCTCTACCAAACTTCACAGTTGGCCATCAGGCGGGTCATGTTCTCCCCGCATCCTCCAAACCCTGACGTCTTCACAAATGAGGTCCCTAGGTAATAATGATCCTGTATGAACAGGACATAAGAAAAAATGAGACTACAGTTTTCAGAACGAGAACTCTTGTAGAGACGTGCAGCAAAACACACACCTGTCAGCACATGAGATGGTTATTAGATATGTGTGATTCAGGGACTGGACAAAAAGGGAAACGCAACGAAAACCTCTGCTGTTGTTACTAAATGCCATTGAAGAGTTCCTCCGCACATCTGTTTCTTAGGTGCAAGCTATCCAGCAAAATCACATAACATGATTAAATCACATAAAACACATTATTATCAGACAAACTAGGTTTAGAAATCAGTCACTGGTAGTGATGTGCAATACCACTGATTTCCTTTCTGATCCGATACCAAGTAAAATTCAGGCTAGTATCACCGATACTGATCCAATACCGATACTTTCCGTGAATTCTTAATCTTATTTTGATTCAGTTATGTGTGTAGACTCTTAAAACAGCCTACACTAAAACTAAAGAATTAACAGTTTCATACACTTGCCATTATATATGAAAAGTTATGTGACTCATTGAAATTGCAAGTAAAATACATAATTTAATGAAAATAAAATAAATGTCATAATAACTGCGTAAGTTTGTCATACCTACATTTTAAAATATTCCATTAACCATCTGTCAAAAGAAACGAGACTGAAAATAGCACAAGTATTTTATAGATACAATGTTATCATCTGTCTTATTTATAAAATGTTTTCAGTTGTATCTTTGTTTTTTAAAGCCCACAATGGCTGTTTTATTGAAAGAACTATGTATATTTTAGTAAGACCGAGCCTATGTAATCCACTTTAAATGTTTTACTTTACAGGTAACCTTACCTGACTAAATCTAGGCCTATTGAATGGATGTGAGATGATCTCAGGGACATAGATTTTTACTCCAAGCTGAACTCATGCTGCTGTTTATTGTGGCATTTCTTAATTTCATTACTAATTTAATAACCATATTTAGTAATGAACATTTGAATAGAATAGGATTCCGTAGCTTTAAGAATGCAGGGAACTCTCGTTGTTTGATCATAAAAACAAAACCTAAGTCAAGTAGTCAGACGTGTGTATCACACACTTCAAAACTCACCACACACACACACACCGACGTGATCTATAACTAAAGAGCAGAGCAGTAAAGAGACATTTATCTGAGAGGATGAGACGGAGGACGATGGCGCGCGGAAGTTATCGCGCACACCACAGCTGTTTATATGAGACATCAGTCTGTTAGACGCTACAGTGTTGGTTGCATTTTTTTTTATGCAAATAAATTTATTTTAGGACTGATGTTGTGTTTTGTTTTCACCGATTAGCTGTGCGTAATGACGGTCCCTCCGCCATCCTTTTGCGTTAGTTCACTCTCTTTCAAACGAATAGTCCAGGAAAACAATAAAAAATACCATGGAAACATCTGTTCATACTGCTCCTGCTCTGTCTGACAGCAGGATTAAAAATCTTGGACTAATTTTGTGCTAGAAATCAAAACATCTCAACGCCGATCATGCGCTGTGCGCACTGGGGCGGAGTTGTTTTATTCTACAGAAACATAAACAACTTACAGTCAAACAGGTGTGATAAAGGACAACCGATTATATAAATACACATAAACTTCCACTGAGGACAGTGTAAAGAGGAGAGCCTGTCTGTTAGCTTTCTCTATGAGCTGATTTATTTAAGGGTGTCCCATATTAATGGGCGCAGCTCAGATGTTTGATCACGTGCTGTAAAATAAATGACATTTCAAACTCACCATTGCCCCTCTGATACTTCAGCTCGTCTTCTGTTTGAATGCTTTTCCCCAGATAAATAATTAATTTCTTTTTGATAAGAGATGAGAGAGAGAGATGAGATTTTAGACGTTTTATTCTAAAGTGGCTCATCCCTGGTTCCGTTCCCACGGAGTATTGTTGTTAATGAAAGTTTATTTTAGGATAAACGGTAAGGACTGAGGTGAAGGGATGAAAAAGGAGAGGAATAGCGCCAAATTTAATACTGGTTTCAATTTAGTGTTGTCAGTTAGGCTGGCCTTTGTGGATTAGGTGCTACTTATAAAGAGGCTGATTTGTATGTGAGCGACACAATTTTACACTGAATCTTGAATCCTCTTACTCCTTACTTGCAGTGCATATGTAAGTACCTGTAGTAAATCTTCCCCTAATTATATTTAAAAGAGAAGCAAATTGTTTTAAAAGAAACGAACTGAAACAAGAAAAAGCTAAATTCTGGGTTACCATAAACCTTTAATCATTTCAATGGGCTCTATGCATGAACTGCTTCTGCATTGGGCGTTAGACCTCCCACACTCGTCAGTGACGAGTAAAATTTAGCTGAAGATGTAGATGCAGCACGCAGCAATGATGTCCAGAAGTGCTTTTAACCTTTTTATGAAACATCATTTTAGCATATTTTGATGCCAAGCGATGATGATAGAGCAAACACAAACAACAATCGAAACAAAAAAAAACAACGAAACGGACAAATTAAGGCAGTATAGGAGGGGTCAGACTCCGTTTTGGCCTAGCACGTATCACTGGGCGGAAGTTGTGAAACGGTCTTATTTTCCACCGGAAATACGCCACCCCCCCGCCGTGCATAGAGCCCATTATCAGTATGTAGGCTAATTTTTTTTTACAAGTTACACACTAAATTTAGTCTTTTCACTGAAAACAGATCCAGATAAATGAAGTTTAATTAATTCTAAAATTAACACAGAGGGTGAAATATTTGACTTAGCAAAATAAAACGTAAATAGGTGATTAATAGCTGAGATTTTCTGGAGATAAACTTGAACCCCGATCAATAAGCGTTGTCGTAATGACGTCATGACATGTGGAAATCCCCGAGAATCCCCCAAGTTCTCAGAATTAAACATTTCTACACCTGAGCGCTTAAAGGAGCTACACAAGAGAGGAAAACTTCGAGGGACAGAGAAATACGTGGATTTTAGGAAGTGAACCAGGATTAAATATTTCAGTAAATCGAGGACTTCTACAGGAAGAGTCAGAAAAATGTCCACCGCGGGATTAACCCGAGAAAAGTACCTGCTGACTTTGGCCGTCATTCGTGTGCTGGATGAACGTTACGGTAAAACATCACTTTTAAGTTATTTGGTTGCTGCTAAGTTATTTAATAAAGCATTATATGCTGAGGACAAATAAAAGTCAAAGTAACACAACACAGCCCGGCTGATTTGATCAGTTATTTCTTGTTTTGGGGAGTAGCCTAGCTAAAATGTTTGACTGGGGCCTTATCACGATTAAAACCGACTTATTGCAGTTCTTTCAGGGTAAAACTCCAACAATGATCATTAAGAGCATGACAGGAGTTAAATGTGTGAGTTTTTCATGTACAGTATTTTGTCAATTCAGTTTTATTGTAATGAATTATTTTTGGAAAGTTAACATTGAAAGTATAGGACAAAGATGGTGCCCGAAAATTATATAAATATATAAAATAATCTAAAGAAATGATCAGTTTCATTTATACAGGTCTAGTTTGGCGTTTGTAGGTCATAACAGAGAAACCATATTAATTTCAGTCCGTTTCATTTTTTTATTTGGGAAACTTTTTAACCTATTTTTACCATTTTTTTCAAAATTTCTTGTTGCCATTTTTCATCAATCTTGCAATTGTCCCCATAATTTGCCTCTTTTTTTCATCTGTTTTAATCAAATTTCATCACGTGTTCCCCACTATTTTTTGCCACTTTTTAACCCCTTTTCACCAATTTTGTCCCATTTTTTCCACTGATAAACCCCTTTTGCCCATATTATCCTATTCCAACCCATTTTCTGCCACTTTTTCTGCTGTTAACACCATTTTGCCACTTTCTGCCATCTGTTGTCAATATTAATGCCATTTCACCACTTTTAATTTTTTTTTACCAAGTTATGCCAATATTTACTGCATTACAGTCTTGGTTATCCTTATTATGCCACTGTAAACCTTTTTAAACCTTTTTCTGTTTGTTTTTACATTTTTTTTTTCAGCAATTTTGTGTCTTTCTGCCCAGTTTTTGCTTCTGTTAACGCATTTTTTTTTTGCCACTTTTTACCTTTGTTTTGCCTGTTATCCCATTTTCCCAACTTATTGCTAATATAAAACTATTTTTGCCTCTTTAATCTTATTTTGTCACTTTTAATCCAGTTTCCCCACATTTTTTCTGCCTATTTTGCAACAGTTGAGCCATTTTGCCACTATTCTGAACCCTGTCCACCGTGTTTTTCTGCCCATTTTGTCTCTTTAAACCCATTTTTTGCCTCTAATAAACCCTTTTCACCATTTTTTTTAAACCAATTTGTGCTGATTTTTTTTACATTTGACTCTTTGTTTTACTCATTGTTGCCACTTCTAACCCTCTTTCACTACTTTTTTGTCCTTTTTCTTTTACAACTTTTGTGACTTTTGGCTTTTTTTTCCCCCATTAACCCACTTTCTCCTCTTCTAATCCATTTTTTCCATGTCACACACATTTTATTGCCTATTTTTATTCTGTGTCAAGAAAATGAAATTATACTACGACATAAATAAATAGATAAATAATTTGTTGCTTTGATAAGAGTGGTTGTAATTCAGGTAAAATCAAGTATAACATGATTATCACAGCTTAAATTTACAATGGATCAGGATTTTGCTGACTTTCACAGGCCCCCATCTGGCTGGGCTCCAGAAAGCTCTCCCCTTTATCCCCCATTATGGGCTTCTATGCTACCAGATTGCCCATTTTAGATCCTTGCAGCTCACCTTTATTATAACAGGGCTTACCTGACTAAAAGTATTATTCTGCTTTTTAAAGGGTTTTGAATCAGCTCAGCACACCTGCAAAAAATGTGTTATGATAAATATCAATATACTGTATATTAATAGAATAGAGACTTTAAATGTGTCAGAAGATAAGAAATCATCGATTTTGGTCGTTTATGACCAAAACAAAGAGAAAAAATGAGAGAAATCTCATACCTTTCATTTTTGACTGTTTACCATGCAAAAAGTGCTACCGATTTTTCTCAGTTTAGGTCTTTAAAAGCCATAAATTTTAATTTCAAAAACAGGTAGGAACCCTCAAATGGAACCCTTAGATGTCAAAAGCTCTTCTGATGTTTAAATCCAGGCTCTGCTGAGTCCAGTCCTGTTGAGAACCATGTGACTGATGCTTTCCTATGTTCTTTGCTCTTGTTCTCATAGATGTGCCAAGGCCTGGACCCATCCTCCAGATGGTGGCTACAAACTTGAGGAACAGGCCTCTAAGGGATGAGGACACTCAGACCTTGTGCATGTTCATTTATGGCATGTACTACGACCTGGTCACTGGGTCAAAGGAGTACCCAGTGAACATGGTCCAAGGCTTTGCCAGTGTTCTCTTGATGGACACACCCTTTGGCAGGCTTGAGCATTTGGAGAACAGCCCTTCTCCTGTGTTGCAGGCACCAGCTGGTGTGATGGGGCCTCCACCAGGTTCCAACCCTCCCCCTCCGACCATGCGGACTCCCGTTCATCCAGAGAGGCTGGACCTCGCTGTGCTGATGTTAAACAGAGACAACATCCGTACCATGGTCTTCAATGACAGAACGATCACCAGAGTCATCTCCACTGTGTCCAGCAGTGACGGCACTGTACTGCCCAACCGCTGGAGAGTGACCATCTACAGTGAAGAGGGGCACTGTCTGATGTCGGTCCTCTGTTTCTTTGTAAGAAAGTCAGCGAGGTACGCACAGCCTCCCCGACAAGAGAGGAAGAGAGATCGAGAGGACGACAGCGACAGCAGCAGCCAGGCTCCACAAAAGAAACGCCTGAGACTGTGACACATATCTGTCCTCCTGCAGCTTTTGGTCCAGCCTATGAGGATTCAGCCCATGGACTTGTACCTAGATCCATGAACTCATGCTCCCCCATCAGAAGAACCTGAGGGTTTCTTCATGTTCATTTGTAAATAGTTTATTTCATTGTAATGGTGCCACACAGGTCAGTGATTTTGGTGCATCTTGCACGTTTCTTGATTTCTTGGCGCTGGCCTGTGTGTCAAACATTTAGACATTTTGGAGGGAGCTTTCTGGAGCTGTGACCTCTAAAGAAGTGGATTTTTACTGAACAGCTGCATGTAGAAAGCTGGATTATTGTGACCTCAGAGGGCTGGTCTTTGCATCTGGCAGGACTAACACCCTCGTGGTCATCCACATGGTCCCATGATGCTCCAGTTGTTCATAGTTTATTTCATCATGGTGGTGGAACACAGGTCAGTGATTTTGGTGCATTTCTTTGCACATTTCTTGATTTCTTGGCGCTGGCCTGTGTGTCCAACATGGTGACAACTTTGAGGGAGTTTTTTGGAGCTGGGATTGTATTTAAGGACCTGGGCTGATCATCATCAACCTCAAAATTTACTTGAAGAAAGACAGAATAAAAGGATGTACCGGGACAGCTGCAGGACCAAAATAAAAGCCAACACCACTGATCTGAAGAGGAACACAGAGAGGAGGAGGAAGAAGACCGAAGAAGAAGCAGGAAGTACATGAAGAGAAGAAAAGAAGCCAGTGAAGATGTTTGCCCCTTCTTCACTTTTTAGTCAGAGAACCAGACCAGCCAACCAGAGAAGAAGAGAAGAGGAGACACCTTGCACCTAAGAACTTTATCATTTATTAATCATAACCATAAACATTTACACTCAATCATTCAATTTATGTGATCAGAAACTCTTTAAATGTTCCTTTTTTTGTCATTTTTACTCATAATTGATTTGTCTTTCAGGAAAAGAAGAGGAGACCAGACGAGACGGGAGAAGGAGACAGCAGGAGGACCAGATGAGAGCAGAGGCTTTGATCCAGGACAGACCAGGAGGACCAGAACAGACCAGGACAGGACAGGACAAGCAAGGAGAGACCAGACCAGACCAGACCAGGAAAGGACAGCATACAATGTAAACTTTCTTCAAAAAAAAAGATGAGTAAACTTGATTGTGTTTTTATCAGACATTGAATCCTGATCAGAGTTCTTCATTTGAAAGTGTTTTGACTGAATGATTAACTCTTTCCTCTCTGTCTTTTTCCCCAGTGAAGATGAACAGCCCCTTTAAAAAGCTAAGTATAAATTATTTTTTACATTTTGGTCTTCAGAGTTTGATTTATAGATGTTATTTGTCCTGGCTGCTGAAGATGTTTGTTCCCTTTCTTGTTCATCATTTGTCTTTCAGAGAGAGGAGGAAACAACACCAGACCACAGGTATGTAATCAGTCAGTGATTATTAAAATCACCTTTAAAAAAATATGAAGTATTTTTACTCTTTGTCAAAAAATATTTAAACTTATCAGGTGTTTGTCTTAAATCATTTGACTACGTTGTGGACTTTTACTCCACCTCTGTTATTATTTTCAGTGAAGAGTCTCCTTCATCAGCAGCAGCAGAGCTATCAGAGAGCGTTTAATGTCCTGAAGGAACAAAATAATTTAATAAATAATTATTAAATAAATACTATTTTTTACTCCTTGTTTTTGTCTCTGATAACCTTGTTGTCACTAGTTGAAGAACATTTTGGACTGAGGATTATTTTTCCTCTTAGATTAGACTACTTTTAAGAACTCGGTGGTTCATCAGTCAGGACAGATGAGAACAACAAAGAGTTCCAGTTTAATGTTTGATTTCTTTGAATGGTTTAACTGGTTGAATTGGTAAAAAGTGATAAGGGGAGATTAATTACAGACATCAGTTAGTACACTATAGATTAAAACTAAAATATGATCATAAACATCCTTCATTAGTGGAAATGATTGGTGCTACATTTACCACTAAATCAGTGCAGATGTAGAGTTTGGTTACAGACTAAGATTCACAGCTCTGAAGAACAGATCCTGTTTTTTTCACCCTCTAAACCAGAGGTGTCAAACTCAATCACAGCAGAATTTAGGTCTAACCTGAGGGCCTAACAGGGTCGACATTTAACCTTAAACTGTCAACCTCATTTTCAGCAGAAATGAATTATGGGGGAGAAAAACCTTAGCACTGATGAGAAATGATTTTAGAAAAAGTCAAAATGATTTGTTAAAGGCTCAAAATCTGAGATTAAAATGTCAAATTTATTAGATCAAAAGGTCAGAACACAAAATAAAAGTAAAAACAATGTTTTTAAAAGACAAATGCATGAAATTAAAAGTTGAAATCATAGTTTTAATGGTGACGAGTTTACATTTTAAATAGTGAGTGTGAAAGTTTCCACCAAAGCTCTTAGAAGGATTTGTAGAAGAGCTGAGCGTAAATGGAAAAAGGACAAGCTCCAGATCTCTTTTGATATCTGGAAGGACCATCTGTTAACGTACCAGAAAGAGTTAAAGCAGCAAGAGCTAAACATTTTTCTGATATAATTTCAAAACACCACCACAATCCAAGGACCCTCTTTCAAACCATATATTCTCTCACTTGTCCCCCCGCTAGACCCCTTCAAAATGATTCCGCCAACAGATGTGAAGACTTCCTGCAGTTTTTCACAAATAAAATTGAAAAAATTAGAAATAGCATCCCATTCCAAACAAGAAGTGTCTCTGTCTCACTCAACTGCTCCACTCAGTTGAACTGGTTTGAGCCCGTATCCTTGGCCTCATTAAAAGAAATTGTTTTCAATATTAATACCATAACTTGCCCCCTTGGTATAGTCCCCACCCATCTTCTAAGGGAGACCTTTGATTTCACTGGCCCCAGTATTCTGTCCATTATAAACAGCTCGCTGGCATCTGGTACAGTTCCATCATCCTTCAAACATGCAGTGGTGCAGCCTCGGTTAAAAAAGCCTAACATGGATCCCGTACCACTTTCTAATTACCGGCCCATTTCCAAACTACCATTCCTCTCAAAAGTTTTAGAAAAAGTTGTCCTACAGAGACTGTTACCATACCTTCATCTAAACGGCATACTTGACCAGTTTCAGTCAGGCTTTAGGACTGGTCATAGTACCGAGTCTGCCTTACTTAAAGTCTATAATGACCTCCTCCTTACTGTTGATGCAGGTAACTGTGCCATCCTGGTTCTCTTGGACCTGAGCGCAGCATTCGATACTGTAGATCATGGCATTCTACTCAGTCGCCTAGAGTATGGGGTTGGTGTTAGAGGTATTGCTCTGCAGTGGTTCATCTCCTACTTACAGCACAGATCATTCACTGTCAACATAGGAAATTCTATTTCATCAATAGCCAACCTGTCATGTGGGGTGCCTCAAGGCTTCATCCTAGGCCCCATTCTCTTCTCCATTTACATGCTCCCATTAGGTAAAGTTATAGAAAAGCACAATATTTCATACCACTGTTACACTGATGATACACAACTCTATCTTCCCATAAAATCAAACAACCAGTCAGACTTCAATGCGCTCGTACAGTGTCTTGATGACATAAAATGCTGGATGGCTGAAGATTTTTTTTACAAATGAATGAAAGCAAAACTGAGGTCATTGTCTTTGCCCCAACTCTATCAAACAGGTCTCTAGCAGCTTAGGAAATTTTTCCACCTTCATCAAGCCTCAGGCTAAGAATGTTGGAGTGATATTTGACTCTGCTTTCGCATTTGAAAGCCAAGTACAATCTGTGGTAAAAACCAGTTTCATTCAGTTAAGAACAATAGCCAAATTAAAACCGATTCTCTCTTTTAATGATTTAGAAAAAATTATACATGCCTTCATTTCGTCACAGCTGGATTATTGTAACTCTCTGTGTTCTGGAATTAGCCAGACATCCCTCTCCAGGCTGCAAATGGTACAAAACGCGGCAGCAAGGCTTCTCACTGGCTCTCATAAAAGGGAACATATCGCCCCAGTCTTAGCCTCTCTTCACTGGCTTCCCATACGGTACAGGATTGACTTTAAGGTTGCTCTGTTTGTGTTTAAAGCTGTAAATGGCCTGGCACCAGCTTACATTTCCAACCTCCTCAGCCCTTATACCACTTCCAGGCCCCTCAGATCCACAGACATGGGACTTCTGGCTGTCCCTCGTTCCAACCATAAACTTAGAGGTGACCGAGCTTTTGCAGTAAAAGCCCCTCAACTATGGAACAGCCTCCCACCCTCAATGAAATCTGCCCCCTCTACTGTTTTAAGTCCCGTCTCAAAACGTATCTCTACAGTTTGGCTTTTGAGTCCGAAGCCCAGTGACCTGGTGGTAATATTTAACATAGCTCCAACAATTTATTACTATTGTCATTATTATTATTATAATTATCTTCCTCTTAATCCTATTTTCTATTTTATTTCATTTTATTTTAGTTTTTTTTAAATTTGTTTCGTCATTGTAATAATTTGCGTCACTGTTTATAGTTTTTAATGTGTGTGCATCCTGACTTTTCTGTGCGACTCCCTGTCTTGTACAGCACTTTGGTCAGCTGTTGCTGTTTTAAATGTGCTTTATAAATAAATTTGATTGATTGAAGGTTCAATTTTAGTTAAATTTAAAAAGCTAAAACATCAGGAAAATTTCAAAATCACGATTTTAAAGTGGAGCCGCATGGCACCACTGTTTCCTCGCAGCAAGAGGGTTCCTGGTTCACTTCCCAGTCAGGGCCTTTCAGTGTTTGCATGTTCTCCCTGTGCATGCGTGGGTTCTCTCTCCGGCTTCCTTCCACCACCAAAAACATGCTCGTTAGGTTAATTGGTGACTAAATTGGTCGTAGGTGTGAATGTGAGTGTGCCGGCTTGTTTGTCTCTATGTGTCAGCCCTGGGATTGACTGGCGACCAGTCCAGGGTGTACCCTGCCTCACCCAGTGACAGCTGGGATAGGCTCCAGCCCCCAAGTGTAGAAGTGGTACAGAAACTGGACAGATGGATGGAGTTTAAAGGGTGAAAATTTGACTTAAAATAAAAAAAGGTGAATCTAAAAGGTCAAATTATGAGATAGAAGCTGCATCATGAGTTTTAAAGGTGAAAATTTAATATAAAGGTTGAATCATGAGAATCTAGGTCAAAATATGAGTTTAGATTTTAAATTCTAAGTCCAAATGTTTAAGATATGAAATAAAAAGTCTGTGTTAGGAGTTTGAAGGTCAAAATATGAGATTACCAATTGAAATTATAGATTGAAAAGTCAAAATATGAGACAAATGTCAAAATCATGAGATTTAAAAGTCAAAATATGAGATGAACGTATATAAATATGACTTAAAATTTGAATATATGAATTTAAAAGCTCAAAATATGAAATAAAAATACAAAATCATAAGTTTAAGTCGTAATTGTGAGATGCAAAATTGAAAATATGAAATGAAAAACACAAATCAATTTCTTTTCCCATATTCCTGACTTTTGATCTCATTATTTTCACTTCTTCAAACTTTCATAACTTTACAATGATATTTTGAATCATCAAGGTTAAATTTACATTTTTGGAGGAAACCTGCAGACCTCATACCGGTGGGCCAGTTGGACGAAAAAACACGATCTGATCTTTTGTCTTTGACTTCTGTCGTGCATTCATTCTGACTGTGATCATCTCCGGCCTTTACGTGGGTAGCTTTTATAACAGTTTGGATTTCTAATGAACTGTAATAACTAAACCTAAATCACAGAGGATGAACAGCTGATGTTATGGGACTGATGAGGACAACCAAAGAGCAGCAAATACTAGGCTGTCTACAGCTACAGCTTACCATGAATAAATAAGAAAAGATGTAAGAGACTGAAGGATCAGAAAAAGGGGGAAATCATTCAAGAAAAAGGATGTTTGGTTTTAATTTAAAAAGTATATATCTAAGAAACTGGACAGAAAAAGTTTATGAACAACCGAAGTTTGAAAGAAAAATGATCCTGCTGAAACAGTGATTACTAACATGATGAGGACAGGAATCAAAACTGAAGGTAAGTTAAAGTGTTTAATTTGATCATAATAGACATGTATCAATATTTCAATCATCAATAAGGTTGATTATACTTAAATGAAAAGTTTAATTATACTTTGAATCATGAGTTTGTGATACGGGTATTTGTAAACATTTCTATTAAAATTCACTGAAAGAGGAGGTACAGCAGAAGAGCTGGTGGAGATTTGTAACACTGCAGGTTCAACAGCACCACTGTGTGGTCACTAACACATCACTCAACCCTATTATGGTGAATAAAGTTCTGAAATAATGATCAGATACTCCTCTGTTCACAACAGTGGTCATGAGCTGCTTTAGTCTTAGTTTCCATGATGAATGACGATGAGTTGGTGAACCAGTAAACCTGCATCCATCACCTGATAGTTTAAAGAAGTAGACAGTTACACTCAGGGGTGAAGTCCAGGGTATACAGAAGTATACAGAGTATGTCCACTTAATCTTAGATTTAGAGTTAAATCTCCTTTGAGTCACATGATTCATTGGCAAACTGCATTTTTGTTCTCCACTGCTGTGTGATGGCATCTTCAAAGAAACTATTCCATCTTTTTTGCAGTTCCTTATGAATTCCTCCCCTCAGTTTCTCAGCCTCTAGAAAAAAACCTAATTAGACTGACCTTGTTTTGGCTTGCAGACTTAAATGGATGATCATTGGATGATCCTGAAGAAGGCTACAAGCCAAAATGTATCAGTCTAATAAAGTTGTTTTCTCAACCTCAAGTGATTCTGTTTCTGGAGATATCTGTTTCCTTCTAGACTTTATTCATCCACAATTCATTGGTGAAGTTACGCCAGAAATACCTATTCTAAAAAGAATTAAAAATTTGGATTAATCTGACCACAGAACAGTTTAACATTAGCTTTGGCCAAGAGAAGGCGCCGTCATTACTGGATCCTGTTCAAAAATGCCGTCTTCTTTCCATGATACTGCCTTAACAGTCATTTTTGGATGATTTCTCCAGATTCTCTGAATTTTTTTTGAGGATATTATAGAGTGCAAGTCTTTACAATTTTATGTTGAGGAACATTTTTCTGAAATTTTCCACATTTTTTGGACCAGGTTTTTCAGATTGGTAAACCTCTACCCATCTTTACTTCTGAGACTACTCTCTAAAATGCTCCTTTTATACCCAATCATGTTACTGACCTGTTGCCAATTAACTGAACTAGCATCAAAATGCTTCTCCAGCTGTTTTTCATAAGTACAGTCATGGACAAAAATGTTGGCACCCCTGGAATTTTTCCAGAAAATACATCATTTCTTCCAGAAATTGTTGCAATCAACAAATGTTTTGGTATACATGTCTTTATTACCTTTATGTGCATTGGAACAACACAAATAATTCCGAAGGAAAAAGACAACATTGACATAATTTTACACAAAACTCAAAAAATGGGCCGGACAAAATTGTTGGCACCCTCAACTTAATATTTGGTTGCACACCCTTGGGAAATAATAACTGAAACCAATCGCTTCCTATAACCATCAACAACCTTCTTACACCTCTCAACTGGAATTTTGGACCACTCTTCTTTTGCAAACTGCTCCAGGTCTCTCAGATTTGAAGGGTTCCTTCTTGCAACAGCAGTTTTGAGATCTCTCCATAGATGTTCAATGGGATTTTGATCTGGACTCATTGCTGGGCACTTCAGAACTCTCCAGCTTTGTCTCCAACCATTTCTTGGTGCTTTTTGAGGTATATTTGGGGTCATTGTCCTGCTGGAACACCCATGACCTCTGATGCAGACCCAACTTTCTGACACTAGGCCCTACATTGTGGCCCAAAATTTTTTGATAGTCTCCAGATTTCATGATTCCTTGCAGACAGTCAGGGCACCCAGTGCCAGAGGCAGCAAAACAACCCCAAAACATCCTTGAACCTCCACCATGTTTGACTGTAGGTACTGTGTTCTTTTCTTTGTAGGCCTCATTACATTTTCTGTAAACAGTAGAATGACGTGCTTTTCCAAAAAGCTCTACCTTAGTCTCATCTGTCCACAAAATGTTCTCCCAGAAGGATTGAGGCTTACTCAGGTACATTTTTGCAAAGCGCTTCATCTCATTCAGATTACGACGTATGGTTCGAGCTGACACTTTTGCACCCTGAGTCTGCAGGACAGCCTGAATTTGTGTGGAAGTTGACTGAGGATGTTTATCCACCATTCCAACTATCCTGCGTTGCATTCTTTTGTCAATTTTTCTCTTTCGTCCATGTCCAGGGAGATTAGCCAGAGTACCATGGATTATAAACTTCTTGATTATATTACGCACAGTGGACAAAGGAATTTCTAGATCTCTGGAGATGGTCTTGTAACCTTGAGATTGTTCATATTTTTCCACAATTTTGCTTCTCAAGTCCTCAGAAAGTTCTTGGCTCCTCTTTCTCTTCTCCATGCTTGGTGTGACACACACAGGCACACAACACTCAACTTTTATACGTTCTAACTGGCTTCAGGTGTGATTTCTAGATTGAAAGCACCTGTTACTGCCACAGGTGAGTTTAAATGAGCATCACATGCTTGAAATAAAATGATTTACCCACAGTTTTTTTTTTTTTTTAAAGATTTATTTTTGGCCTTTTTGCCTTTATTTTTATAGGACAGTGGATAGAGTTGGAAACAGGGGAGAGAGCGGGGAGAGACATGCAGGAAATAGTGCCATGGGCCGGATTCGAACCCGTGTCGCCTGCGTATATGGCATGCGCCTTAACCACTCGACTACCAGCGCGCCTACCCCCAGTTTTAAAAGGGTGCCAAAAATTTTGTCCGGCCCATTTTT
Source organism: Cheilinus undulatus (assembly GCF_018320785.1). Lineage (NCBI taxonomy): Eukaryota > Metazoa > Chordata > Actinopteri > Labriformes > Labridae > Cheilinus > Cheilinus undulatus. The sequence continues at coordinate 6,107,277 of NC_054866.1, forward strand.
TGAGTTTTGTGTAAAATTATGTCAATTTTGGCTTTTTTCTTCAAATTTTTTCTATTGCTCTAATGCACATAAAGGCAATAAACATGTATATGCCAAAAACATTTGTAACTGCAACAATTTCTGGGAGAAATGGTGTATTTTCTGGAAAAATTCCAGGGGTGCCAACATTTTCGTCCATGACTGTTCGACTCACTCGTCCAGACTTTCGTTGACCTGTCCCTACTTTCTTGAGATGTGTTGCTGCTACCAATTTCAAAATGAGCTAATATTTTTCATGAAATGGTAAAATAGCTCAGTTTTGATATCTGGTATGTTGTTAATTTCATATTGTGAATAAAATATGGGTTTATGAGATCTGACAATCATTGATTTGTTTTATTTACATTTTACATCGACCCAACTTTTTTGGAACTGGGGTTTTAAAAAGCTTCAGTTATCAGAGCTAATAACACACATACATGAGTAAATCTAAAGGATAACAAGCTTTGTAAGATAATCTATGCTACATGTAGATCAATTCAGGTTTAAAACATTGTATGAGTAAAGTTTCAGATTATATTTATATAAAAATCAAACAGGTTTTTGAAATAAATCAGTTAAAGCCTGAACATTTTCTATCTAACCTCATGGTCTACTTTAACATGCTGATATTCTAATCTAATTCCAGAGCAGTGCTCTTACAGTGTGGGAATCAAACATTGGATGTCAAATTAAACCTTTCAAACAAATGAATGAAAACCAAAAAGACAGAAGTGTTTCCTCTAGGAGGAAGTAACTGTGGCCGACATTAGAGCTCGGTTCTTTTTGTGATCCTTGGCCCCCTCTTCTTCTTCTTCTTCTTCTCCTCTTTGTGAAACACCTTTCCGTCTGCCTGCTTCTTCCAGCTCAGCCTGACGTCTCCTCTCACTCCGTGATCCTTCATATTCTGTTTGAGCTGACAAACACAAACAGGAATAAAAGAGTGAAACTCGCTCCTGATTCTCTGGTATTTGTTCATCATAAACACTGGAGCGCTCTGCTACACATTCACAAACAAGCAGTCACATTTACTCAATTATTAACTTCATTAACTGCATAAAAGGGGTTGGGCTGGAAAAGTTCTAAACTTTACTTAAGAGCAGTAATTGAGGAAGGGGACTCTATGGATGCAGTGTTTATTACCTACACCAAGGAGGTTACGTGATCGGCAGCGTTTGTTAGTTTGTTTGTTATTTTGTTAGCAACATTACTCAAAAAGTTATGGACGGATTTTGATGAAATTTTTAGGAAATGTCAGAAATAGTATAAGGAAGAACTGATTAGATTTTGGGAGTGATCCAGATCACCGTCTGGATCCAGGAATTTTTTAAAGGATTCTGTACTATTAGGAGATAGGGCTAATGGTGGAGGTCTGCGCTCTCCGAGTGCTTTTCTAGTTTTTATTGTGGTTTTTCTGCTCTTCTTGTCTACTTCGCTTAATAAAGATTTGGTATATTTTTAATTTATTATTTTTATTATTTTCAAAATGTTCGAAATAAATGAATACGGGACGACATGTTTAAAGGCAAGGATGGAATGTTTTATAAAACTTTAAATGCCATCATGTATTAAGGTAAATATGGAATGTTTTATTAAACTTTAAAGGATGACATGATCTTTCCAGGTAGTTGATGGGATGTTTATATATTTTTTAGGGTAACATCATCTTTAAAGGAAAGGGTGGAATGTTGTTGTAAAACTTCAAAGGATGACATGATCTTTCCAGGCAGAGGATGGAATCTTTCATATAACTCTAAATTAGGAAATCATCTTCAAAGGTTATGATGGAATGTCACATTTAACTCTAAAGGATGGCATCATCCTTAGAGGCAAGGGTTGAATGTTTGATTAAACTTTCAGGGATATCATAATTAAAGGCAAGAATGGAATGTCTAATAAAACTTTAAGAGTTAACATGCTCGTTCCAGGCAAATGATGGAATTGTTTATAGGACTATTACGGTAACATCATCTTGAAAAGAAAGGGTGGAATGTGGTTATGAAAAAATAAAGATTGACATGCTCTTTTAAGGCAGAGGCTAGAATGTTTTATATTACTTTAAATGATGAAGTCCTCTTTGAAGGCAAGGATGGGATGTTAAATTGAACTCTAAAGGATGACATCATGTTTAAAGACAAGGAAGGAACATTATATAAAACTTTATGGAAAGACATCCCCTTTGGAGGCAAGGGTGAAATATTGTTATAAAACTTTAAAGGATCAAATTAGCTTTCCAGATGATGGAATGCTTTATATAACTTTAAATAATGAAATAATGTATTTAAGGCAAGAACACAATGCTTAATGTTGAGGCAAGGATGGAATGTTTAATTAAACTTTCAGGGATGGCATCATGTTTAAATGCGAGGATGGAATGTTTCAAAAAATTTAAAGGTGTAACATAATCTTTAAAGGCAAGGATGGATTGTTTTGTAGAACTTAAATTGGTTAAATAATTTTTGAAGGCAAGGATGGAATATTGTTATAAATCTTTAAAGGATGACATGATCTTTCCAGGCAGGGGATGGCATGTTTCAAATAACTTTAAATGATAAAATCTGGGTGTGTTGATTCTTCATGAGCCTAGTTTTAACAATTTTACCTTCGACAGACTCCATAAACAGACTGTGGCTCATATACTGCATTTTATCGTTTCACAGGAATGTTGTGGTTTTTGACTAGATCAGAAAAAACAATGCATTGGTCTGTTTAGAAGATAAATGACAGAGGTTTACCTGGTTTAGGATTTGCTCCATCACAGCAGGATCGTTCAGATCCAGAGAGGAGTTTTGTTTCACCAGTCTCACTTTGATCACTTGTTTGGAGGCTGTTGGGACTAAAAAGAAATCAGACTGTCACAGTTGGACTTAGAAATAAATAAAGAATATGACTTATTTAACTGAAGTCCTTTTGAAAACAAACTGTACTATAAATGATGGTTAGGATAATTTATTTACTTTATTCAAACTTTATTTAACCAGGTTGGTCCCATTGAGATAAGCTGTATTCAAGATATTAATGGTATCCAAGGCCGCCCATAAGGGGGGATAAAGAGCTTTCTGGGGCCCAGCAAAACTAGGGGCCCATGTAGGTCAGCAAAATCATGGTCCATTGTTAAGTTAGGCTTTGAAACTATATTTCATTTTTACCCTGAATAATAACTGCTCTTATCAAAGCAACAAAAAATGAGTGTTATTTGTTTATGCTTTGGTATAAAATAGCCTTCTTGAAAATGAAAACCCCCCTTTCTTAAAAGAGAACATTTTTATTGATAATGCTAAAAAAAAAAAAAAAACAGTACATTAAACCACTAGGAAAGCAATATTTACTTAATGGCTAGGCCATAATGTACAAAAACATCAGGATGCCAGGAAAAAGTAGAATTAACTCAGACAACTTTAAAAGAAATGCTGTGATTGATTGTAAAAGAGACAAAAATGGGCAAAAATGGGTTGAAGTGGCAAAAAGAAGTGGCTGAAATGGGCAAAAAGATGGCAGAACTGTGGCCAAAAAGTTCTAAATAAGGGCAAAAATTGACAGAAGTTGCAAAAATGGGTTAAAATTGGCCAATAGTGGCAAAAAAGAAGCAATGAAAATAAGCCAGAATTGGCAAACAAGGGCAGAGATGCGTTAAATACAGCCAAAAAGTGGCAGTATCAGTAAAAGGGACAAGAAAAGGGGCAATACAAGGCAAAAATAGGCAGATTTGTAACATTGTAGAACTGGATTAAAAATGACAAAAACTGAGTGTTGAGCTAACCTGACACATCTTTCACACATCCATCTGGAAAACCTTCACTAAGCATTTGGGAAAGGGCAGAGGATTTGAAAATACTCGAAGTGCGATTGGATAAACGTTCTGTAAGTCATATCTTTACGGGCCAATCAGAGCAACAAAACACGTGACCTAGCCACAACCGAGGTGTGGGTGTGCAGCTACCGAGGAAGAACGTGAACCATGGCGACTGTAGACATGTCAGTACACAACTGCTGTCGTTTTTGAAAAGAAAACAACTAATTTCTGTGTTTCTTTTGACAAAGAAATGTTGTCAAGTTCTGATAAACTGGCGCTTTAGCAGCATCCACGCTAAGCTCTTCCGCCATAATTGTACCGGCCTCTTGTTGCTTACGTTAGACTCCACCACGCATGAAAGTACTGCCCCTCATCACTGATTGGTCCTGTGACTTTCTAACCGGTCCCAAACGGTTCAGAACAGGAGCTTTGCAAGATGGATTTGCCAGTGAGAAACAAGGAAACAGGTGTATCCATCTGCTTTGCAGGGTTAGTGCTGAGCAACATCATCCCCTCTCCCCTCCAGCTTTTCTTTTAAGGCATCTGATTGGTTAAAAGTCGTACATACAAACACATATGGTGAGGAGAAAATATCCTCCCTTTATTCTGCGCTCTTTGTGCAGGGAGGGGACACATCACTACAGGAGATAGGCAAAACATCTTCTCTGCCAAGACAAGCTTCCAATGTGGCTCTCTGCTCTGGTTTTAACAAGGAATGTGGTCCAGTTCTGAGGTAACTACAGCAACATCCAAACTAACATCTACTGTGGCAGCAATCTGTGGATTTACTGGACAAGCCCACCATAATGATTGCAGACCCATACCAAAACAGACCGGGAGTCCAGCAAAAACATTTCGTCTGTCAGGGAAAGCTTTCACTGCGGCTCTCTGCCCTTGTTTTAGTAAAGACACGTTGTAGAATTCAGAAAAAAACGCTGCCGTAGTAAATCCAAGCTAATCACTCCATTAGCAGGCCTTTTATACAATCACTCACAATAATGAACTCTTTCTCCATAACTATCACATACTCATGCCAAGCAGGTCGACAGAAATGTGAGAACATCTTTCCCAACATGAAAAGCTTTGAGCTTTATTTCCTACAGAAATGTAACCCAGTTCTAGGAAAAGGGGCGAAATGCTAAAGCTATATTTGAGATCTTTCCAGCTGTGGAGGCAGCCATTAGAGGGCTTTCAGTACAACTACACCCAACTCTGTATGGTATAACTCTGAAAGTAGCATCACTCACTCAGTCATTCACTCAGACACAGACAGACCCATCTGTACACTGTAAAAAAAATTCCGTTAAATTTACGGTAAAACGCTGGCAGCTGTGGTTACCAGAGATTTACTGTAAAAATTACGGTGAGAATGTATGAGAAAAAACGGTGTTTTCATTCTACAACTGTAAATATTACAGTTCAAACCTGTTTTTTTTTAACTGTAAATTTCTGTTAAAAAAATACAATATTGTAACCGTTTATACAAGGATTTGCTGTAAAAATAACAGTTATACTGTAACCATATTTACGGTAATTTGCTGTACAACTTACTGTAATTTGATGTAGAAGTTACAGCTCTATTACAACATTTTCTACAGGGATTGGCTGTAAAAATAACGATAATGAAACAAACCTGTTTACGGTAAATTACTGTAAAAACACCAGAAATCCTGTAAACCTAAATACAATCTATCTCAGTAATAAAAACAGTAGACCCGTATAATGTTAAACGGTATTTTATTATAACTACTTAAATTTTACAGTAAATTACTGGCAGCTGCGGTTACCAGAAATTTACCGTAAAAAATACAGTACAAAACATGAGAAATTACAGCTGATATTTGCAGATTTTACGGTAGTAGCAAAATACTGCCCAACTTTAAATTTTACAGGAAATTACTGGCAGCTGTGGTTACCTGAAATTTACTGTAAAAAATACAGGACAAAACCTGAGAAATTACAGCTGATGTTTGCAGATTTTACAGTAGTAGCTTAATACTGCCTTACTTTAAATTTTACGGTAAATTACCAGCAGCTGTGGTTGCCAGAAATTTACTGTAAAAAATACAGTACAAAACATGTGAAATTTCAGTTAATTTGCTAGATTTTTGCAGTAGTGCCCTAATACTCCTACTTTTAACAAAGGATTCAAGCTCTCTGATAAACAATAAGAAACTCTGCAGTTATATGTTTGCAATAAAAAACCTTTCAACACATCTGATAACTTGTCTGTATACTCACAAAGCAGTTTAGATCTTGGAAAAAAAAGCTTGTGTCCATATGTATGACAGTTAGTCCTTGGTGTAATGCATGAAGATGAAACAAAGTCACTTGCCCCTAAATGATTCAAGAGTAATGAGTCCAGTCTTGACTGAAGAAGGCCTTCCACTTGGGAAGCTTCACATGGCCAAGAAACTTCATCTTCTTGAAGACTCGAGCACAGTTCATCAGGTGTTCTACTTTGGACTGGCTCCATCCTCTCTGCAGGAAGTACAGATACAAAACAAAGTTAGAGTGATTCAGTGCTTCAGTTTAATGCCTACACAGATGTAAATTTGAGAAAACTAGGCTCTAATAAGCCATGCTTACAATCAGCACAACAGAATAAAATAAACAGTGTGTACAGTACATACAGATCGCTTCTATAATAGAATATGGTGAAGAAACGCAAATGTACCCACAAGTGCCAGCTATTAAGTCAGCAATCACCTAACAACAGCCAATTACTTTTTCCGTTATTGATTATAATGAGACAGTTATGACATATTAATTGCAATTTGCTTTTCCTTTATAGTTTAGAGCTGTGGTGCCCAGGCTTGTATCCACTGAGCTCCCCCCTCCTTCACATATCCAAGAAGATATGGACCCACACAAAAAAGTGACATAGCTATTGCTGTAAAAACTAAACATAAATTTGAATTGATGTCATTATTTAAAGCAGTTTTAATTTTGGCAGATATTTTTAATTTTAGTCTTAGTTTTAGTCTTTAAGTGAAATGAATTTTAGTTTCAGTCACATTTTAGTCATTTCTGTCCATTTAGTTTTAGTCCATAAAAAGTCCTCACATTTTAATGCTTGGACTTTTAGTCCAAGCATTTATTGTCTTGCTTAAATCTGGTACCAAGTCATAGTGGGATGTTCTCTGCACCCTGCCAAACCTGGGGTCCCTGCTTTCTACAGCTGAGAGACAGAAGAGCTCCAGCTGCATTGTTTTTTGACAGAATTACCCACAGTGGAGAGATATCATGGATTTTGAATGTCCGACGAAAACTACATTACATTCTAGTCAAAAACTAAACTTAGTTTTTGTCAGTTTTAGTCATCACAGATCTATTTTTGTTAGTCTTAGTCTAGTTTTTGTCATGGAAAACACAGCTGTCGATGAACATTTTCAGTCATAGTTTTAGTCGACGAAATTAACACTGGTTTAAAGCTACACACAATAGCCCAAACCACAAGTGTTAGCAAAAGACCTTGGTATGAACCATTCATAAGGGTTATATTGTGATTTTAGGTAGTTGAACCACAAGATAAATATTTGCAAACTATGCTCTTTATTTATATATTTACTTGTAAGACCACCCAAATAAATATAGAATTTGCTTTTACATGTAAATATAATATATAATTTTATATATAATTTCTATATAATTTCCCTTTGGGGATGAATAAAGTTTTATTGTATTGTATTATTGTATTGTATTATTAGGGTAAGCCTACCCATTAAGCCCAGGCACCATTTAAGCCCACTTGCGACTTTGAAGTCAATTAAAAAAAAAAAAAGAGGGGCCTGTCTTATGCTATACATTATTTTGTCCAATCACACAATTTCTTAATTATATGTCAGTTTTTGTTTGACACAATCACATTTGTAGATATTGAATAAGGCCCGCCTACATTTGTGCAGTCTCAAGGAGGCTCAGATAAAGTCGCCTCAAAACTTTGGTGTTTTGGGACCCTCAGAAAAAACCTCTTTTCAACCATTTTCAGCCACTGACTTGTTAAGTACATTCATATTATGTAATTTGAGAGATTATTGATTTGTTTTTTTGTGTATAAACAGGTAGTTTTTTGTAATTTCTTACTATTTAGTTTTATGTGAAAAGATGAGTCATGCTAGCTAGCGTAGCGAGCTAATCACTAGTCAATACATGTAGCCCTACTGATAGATACACTGCTTAATGATTAAAAATGATAAGTACACAAACTAAGTGTTTTCTGATTCATTTTACATAAATCTTACATAAAACTTTGAACAAGAATTCCTTGATAATTCAGAAAGTTTGGCAGAAGAGGAATAACTGTGATGGCCAGTTTTACAGCATATTTAGGCTACAGGCATTTCTTTAAACATTTGTTTCATTTTGGTGAGAACATATTATCTTCATTTCCCTGGTAGTCACTGTAGAACCATTTAAGCCCAGTGTGTTCCATTTAAGCCCATCTGATGTGTTTCAATAGAAAAAAATGAAATTTTGAGGTTTGATAGCTTTTCGCTGTCATCATGTTGGATGTTGTTATACTAACTTCATTAACACGAGTACATCACAGATCACACACTGACCAGAAGAATTGTTATGTCAGTTAATTTTGCATAATCATTTGTTTATAGTGAGAAAAATGCCAACAAAAAAGAGGAATTACAGCAACTGTCCTAAAATCATCATTGTTACAGCCAAACATTAAATCCAAGTTCAGTAAGATATTGTTGATGCACTGTAATGTTATTTAATACTTTTAAAAACAAATATTTTTTTTATTTTGTCAATACTGAATCAAATTTTGTAAATATTAAATAAAATGTTCAATGAAATGTTAAATGCTGAAGCCAATGAAAATTAGTTTTAGGCCTACTTAGTCATGTTTGTGGTGGTCCATTGTTACAAGCCAAACATTAAATCCAAGTAAAAAAAAAAAACAATTTTGTGTAACATGTATAACATGTTACTGAATTAATATATGTTTACTACTTGAAAAATGTAATAATTTTTTAAATTTCTGTCAATAAATGTGGCTGTGGGCTTATTTGGAACACACGTGGGCTTAAATGGTACTTAGGTACCAATTAAGGCCATGCCAGACTTTTGACTTTATTCATAACATTTCTTTAATTTGTTCTTTAAAATATGCATAAGTAAATAAATATACCTTCAAATGAGGGATTAATCCTTCATTCTAACAAATGATCATGTTTATAAACCATCTTAGTATCTATGAAAAATACGTGAACTTAGATTTTGGTGGGCCTAATTGGTACACTTACCCTAAATGCTTTGGGGTACAAAAGGATTTTGCTGTAACAAAGATGATGGGCGCTGAATTTTAAATCAATCATAATGAAAACATATGACTCACACAGAAAACTGTATTGGCCCCCATATGGTGTGATCATCAGAACACTGAGAACAAGCTGGACAAAGCAGTGGCATGGCAGTATTCTGGGTATTTCTACATGACCAGATTAATGCAGTGCTTGGTGTAAACTACATAAAATAAACATAAAATGGCTTCATGTTGCTTAAAGAAAGATTAATCTAAAGAATTTATTGAGGTATGTACAAATGCTGTGCAAGGCTTACCATTAGTAATCCTTGATAACTGGCATCTTTTTAGAAGAGTGGAATACCGGAGACAGTATAAAGTAATGGAGTCCTAGTCACCACTAGCAGAAGAAACAGGACCTTAAAAAAGAGTAAGGAAAAATAGAAAGACAAGGTAAAGCACCAAATCATGTCAACTTAGAAGTTTTGAACACTTATGTATGCACTGATTGCAAAGTACTATCCAATTTTGAATTCACTCAAAAAGGAGGGACCCAATCTCTTCTTGTCCCGTGAGCTGAATGTCTTGTCACATCCCTTGTGTTTTGTGGCAGAAGCTACAGCAGACACAAAATGCAGACATATATGTAGAGTGATCCAGCTGTCAAGCAGTTATCAGACGGGTGTTGCTGTGTTTATATGTTCTTCTAAAATCAACACTAAGCTGTGACTGGTGCCACCCTCCACTTAGAGTGTGTGTTGATCCCACAGCTCTGTAAGTCATCTTGCTTGCCCTTGCGCTTTTTCTGCTCACAACAGTTTTGGTTTAGAAAAAAATGCTGCACATCTATTTCTTTTTTGTTTTTTAAATTTGAAAATTTGGATACTATCAAACCTAAAAATCTGAACCAGAATCTTTATTGTCATTGTACACAAGTACAACGAAATTTTGCACAGTTCCATTCAGTGCAATTATTATTACCTCTGCCAAGGAGGTGATGTGATCGGCAGGGTTTGTTAGTTTGTTTGTTGGCAACATAACCCAAAAAGTTATGGATAGATTCTGATGAAATTTCCAGGGAATGTCAGAAATGGCAAAAGGAAGAACTGATTTGATTTTGGGACTGATCCAGATCATCGTCTGGATCTAGGAATTTTAAAGGACTCTTCACTATTGGGAGATAGGGCTAATGGCGGAGGTCTGCGCTCTCTGAGTGCTTTTCTAGTTTATTATTGCAACTGCTCTGGGATATGTGCTGTTTTTCAGTCTGTTAGTTTTGGCTCTTATTGTCCTGAACCGTCTTCCTCAGGATAGCAGTTGTTACAGGTGACGATAACACAGTTATAAAAATAACTGATATTGTATCATATGATGCACACGGCTGGAAGGAAATAAAACATTTTGCCAGCATTACACTATACCATATAACTACCTCTAAAGAGGAAAAATTATTACCTCTGTAGGAACTCCTGAGTGGATCCCAATGCTGGTCAATGCATAGCATGAGCTGCCTTGAAGCCTAGCAAGAGGCTCCTGGGAGGATGATAAAAGTAGAAAAGAATTACAAGCAAATCATCCATTACCATCCAAATGAGTCTTTAAAGTGTTTCTGAGATCCACTTACTACAAAAAACAATACATGGGGCAGGCTTTCCACTGGTACCCCATCTGGCAAGAATGTTTCAACAAGACAAAAGAGGTTGTCTTCTTTTTTGTCGAAACAGGAGAGAAGCCCTTTATGTCCTCTGAGCAGCCCTCCAACTGTCCTCTCTGAATCTTGAACTTTGTGGCATCCTGCAAAAATCAAGTGAGCTATTAAATCTTTAGTGCCATGACACTGACGTGCACATATCCCCGTTGTGCATTTAGGAGGTGCTGGAGCCAACAGGTAGTGCCAAGGACCACCACAGTCCACCACCACACTATCCCCCTTATTCCTGGGGCCGCTACTGCAAATGTGAATATGGGCGAAACTTCCGGTGCCAAAACGGAAGTAGGCTACATTAAATACATGTATTCTAGTACAGCAACTAACTATAGACGCTAACAAAGAACGACAGTTGTTTCAATAGGAATTCTTCTGGAATTTGTAAATATTTATATTTTTGTTATCACATGTTCACATTGTTTGTATTATAAGCTGTAGATAAGTAAATAAGGTGGATACCACATTATTCCTGGGGTCTACTGTAGCTATGAATGGAAGTGGAACTTCCAGTACAGTAACAATAATAGCAAAAACATGATTTTTCCAAAGGCTTACTAAAGTGATTTAGTGTCAACAGTGGTTGTTCTGAAATAAATAAATATTTGCTGTAATAAATACTGCTTCATTTTTGTTAAATCAATGAGCTGAAATGTTTTAATCATATTTTCTGTAATGCTCAGTACCTGCTGCTATGTTCATGGTACTAATATTATGACAAAGTTAAATATGTCTCTCACAACATGCTGTCCACTGTCTAAATGCATCGGGGATGTGATTCTTTTAGTATTAATTTATCATTAATTCTTAATACAAAACTTGACATTTACCAAACTGAAGAGCTGGCAACTTGAGTCATGGATAATTTTATAAATATAATTCCCATATTTAAGAGGGATTAGTTTGTAAAATGAGAATTTCAGCAACTCCACAAACTAGAAATGTATCTTTTTATACCGATATAAAGCTACTAAAGTTAGCTAAATATGCCCGTGTAGGTTATCTAAAGTAATGTCATCAATTTGAACTCTACAGTAGAGGCTAGAGAAATAATAATAATATTATCCCGTCTGAGGTGAAGCAATCTAACTTTATGTAGTTTGGTATTAAAATTGCTTTAATAGTCACGTTTAGCATCTCGTTTCTATGCAAAGTCCCATTTAGACAGAACGGAGCGGAAGTTGCGCCCATATTCATGGAGGGGTAGGAATAAGCTGGAAAGCCTACTTCAGGGGACTCTGAACACAGATATGAATATGACTCTGAACACAGATATGAATGTGACTCTGAACACAGATATGAATGTGACTCTGAACACAGATATGAATATGACTCTGAACACAGATATGAATGTGACTCTGAACACAGATATGAATGTGACTCTGAACACAGATATGAATGTGACTCTGAACACAGATATGAATGTGACTCTGAACACAGATATGAATGTGACTCTGAACACAGATATGAATGTGACTCTGAACACAGATATGAATGTGACTCTGAACACAGATATGAATATGACTCTGAACACAGATATGAATATGAATCTGAACACAGATATGAATGTGACTCTGAACACAGATATGAATGTGACTCTGAACACAGATATGAATGTGACTCTGAACACAGATATGAATGTGACTCTGAACACAGATATGAATGTGACTCTGAACACAGATATGAATGTGACTGAACACAGATATGAATGTGACTGAAGGGGAAAGATCCTTCACCTTAGGTCGCTCTGAAGCATCAGTGCTGTGGCGGGACTCTCACTTTTTGGCTAGGGGACATCAGGGTCCTCACGGTCACTCCCACCTCATCTGGAAAACTCAGTCCTTTTTCTTACCCTCTTCCCAGTGTTCCCAGTATCCAACCGCCCATTTTTTGTGCATTTTTCAAAAGTCTGAAGTGGGCGGAGTTAGCTCTGAGCTTGGGGTTCACTTATGGACCCCGACACAGCAAGTGTTAAACGTTCTCCACGCTAAAATGACAGCAAAAAATACAAATCAAACAGCAATGTTGACTGGTCTAGAACTGAAACAAAATGGCTCCTGACCCATTTAACTTCTACCTATAAACACGTGGTGTTACTGAATGAAAAGAACTCAAGAAATATTTGACACTACGACAAAAGAAGTTCTACATACCTTACCAATAGCTCGTAGGCTGATGCTCCGGGTGACGTCGAATTAATACACGCCAATGTCCTGCTTTGTATTCCATCTTCGTTTGCAGCTCGTTCTACGAGCAGACAGCAACTTTATGAAATATTTCCACAGAAGACACGAAAACGCTGTAGTTTACCAGGCAGCCGTTGGCGGTTTGATTTTCCAACGAACCACACACGCATGCGTATAAGGTCCTTCTTTCCCCGCGCCTGCGCGAAACCGTATTCGCGCATGGCAATTGACTGCAACCACAGTGCGCAAACGCATTTCGAGAAAGCAGCACTGTTAGTGTACGTGGAAGGAGGTGACTGAAAACTGTTCACTCTGTAGCTCGTTTCCAAATTGTTCCATTTTTAAACACCCAAATCGCTGTTCTAGTACAGACAGAATAGAAAACGTTCCTGTGTAGACAGGGTTGAACAGTTTTTCAAAATTATTTTTATATATTTATTTTTTATATTGATACAACTTTATTGAACAGATTCCAATGTTAATACAGCATTGGCACATGAAACAAAACGTATTTACTAGACATAAATAACCCTACATACAGGTAAAGAGAAGTTTAGATTAAATTACATAAGGTATGAGAAGTACATTAAAATTTCAGAAACTAAACCATGGTTTCATATTGTTTTTTTTTTTTTAAGAATTTTTTTTCCCTTAGAAATCAATTTGATAGACTATATGTACAGTTCCCATTCATTTTTAAAACTGATTATGGAGGGTTTCTTGTCATTCTATTTGCATTCATGTTTAAGTTGTTTAACCAGTAAAAATAACTATTGTATTTATATAATGTATATACTATATATTCAACTGTATTATATACATATTATATATACAGTATGTATCTCTCTCTCTCTTTATGTATATATAAAATAGTTCTTGTCATATTTCCTATCGGTAATATGTGTCATCCAATTTCAGTTCTGAAAGATTGACTGAAACATTAAAGTACATCAATGTATTTTGTGTTAGATGCATTAAAGGAAGTGGAATGGCTTTACAAATGCAATGGCATTCTTTGTGAGAGCAATTAACATCATTCTTTTCCAATAAATCAGTTAAACTAAAATAATTGACCACTTTCATCCATCAAATTAAGAACAAACAAAATGATGTTTGGTACCATTCTTGGTTTCAATAAGGTTTTCATATTAACTGTAACTGTTCGTTTATTTCACAAGGCAGCATCATGTGGTGTAGCACTGAGAAACAAATGTGGACATAACAACAAATTGGTGCTTGTTCACAGGTTTTGCAGGTTGACAGGTTTTTACTGTATTTTCTACAGAACTTTCCTGATCATGCAGTATTTTTAACCTCTTGTCCCTGCTAAAATTACGGTATGTGATTGCAATTTTTTTCACAGATTTTTACTGTGAATTTAAATGTACATGAGAGAAAAGTCTGTAATTTTAACAAAATACTACTGTAATTTTTAGAGTAATTGCCCGTCTTGAAGATTACAGTATTTTTCCTTTATTTTCACAATCTTCTTTCGTTTAAACGGTACAATTTTGTAATTATTACGTACTTTAATTGTAAAAATTTATGTTTCATACCGTTGCTTGATTTACAGCAATTCTGTGTATTTTATACAGTAATATATGTTTATTTGTTTTACGGTCTTTTACTGTTGCTATTTGACAGTCTTTTGCCGTATTTTCTACGGACATTTTTTACAGTGTAGGGCTGACTACTGCAGTCAGCAAAAAACTTTGAATATGGCCAAAATGTGGCAAAAAAAAAAAAAAAAACACAAACAGAGGCAAAAAAGGGGCAAAAAGCAACAAACAAGACGAGTTTAAAACCTAGTATATGTCTGGCCGCATCTTTGTGGGATGCTTGTTGAAATGCCTGACTGAAATGTGTTCTGGCAGAGTGATTTTTTGTAACAGTGTGTATTTGTGCTGGCACTAATGTCACTAATGTCTCACTAATTCCTGCTCCATTCAGAGATCAGGATTATATGGTTTAGTTCAGCAAGGAGAGACGGCTCTTGTAGCTCCCAAATGGCACTTCATCCAGTACCACTTCAGCTTAAACTTAAGAAAAAGCAAGCACTTTTTTTTTTTTTTTTTTTTTTTTTAGCTTTGATTGATTTAACTGCATTTTTTTTTTGTTTTCAAAAAAATGTTGGATTAAATCCTTTTGTTCTCAGAATAGCAAAAAACTTGTGAATGCTTGAAATAAAGCTATATCTTTTGAGACAAGCACCAGTCCTATGACGTGTACGGAGTCGAATGCTGGATTTTTTTTTTTTTTTTTTTTTTACATAAATAGCAAATGGGCAAAAGGAGGTAAAGAGTGGCAAAGGAGTGGCAAAAATGGGTAAAAATGTGGAAAACAAGTGCAAAAGCAGTAAAACATGGGTTAAAAGTGACAAAAAGAAGAGCAAAAATAGGCCACAACTGGCATAAAAGGGGCAAAGAAGGGTTATAAATAAGGACAGTACCAGTTTGTGTAACATAGCTTTTATACAAAACATTATGTAAACTATAGTCATTCTTTCAGTTTTAGGGTTTAGTTATGTCCCTATGCTCCATTTAGAGTTTGATTTATTTTGGAAATATTTAGACAAGGCAGTGTTATTTATTTTATTAGCTTTCCCAGATGTATGTCGAATATATTCATGCAATGGATATGAGTCAACCTGGCGTGCCAGGTTAGCTGTTTCCTGCCTGGCATGTCTTTATGTTTAAACTTTTGAGGGACAGGGACAGCACAATTACACACCCCAACAAAAAATCACTCTGCCAGAACACACAATTCAGTCAGGTTTAGTTAGGCATTTCAACAGGCATTCCAGATAGTTGCAGACAGCCATATACAGTGCAGTGAAAAAGTATTTGCCCCCTCTCTGATTCCTGAGTTTTTTGCATATTTATCACACTTAAATGTTTCGGATCATCAAACCAATTTTTATATTTCACAAAGAAGTAAATAGAAAATGCAGTTTTTAAAATGATTATTTTATGCATTAAGGGTAAAAAGTTATCAAAACTAAGCCTGTAAATGTTAACGCGTTAACACTCGTGATTAACCTGAAAAGCTTAACGCGTAAAAAAAAAAAAAAAAAAAAAATTAATCATATGACTAAGTTTGACCACAGTTCCTCCAGCAGTCTTCCTGCGGATGTTTACATCAGTGGGGTGAAAAGGTTAAAGGCAGGTCAAATGCAGTCAGCAGTGATGAGTGAGGAGACAGACCCAGGTTTGCTTCACAGCAAATTTCGATTTTAAAAGCTGCCTAATGGGAGTCTGGATGAAACAAAAGTCATGTGTACATACTGCGGTGATGAACGTCTTTACACCGAAGCACAATGAGTCTGAAGTACCACCTCTAGGCAAAACGCATCTTTGCTAATGTTAGCAAAGATGCTAATGCTAACAACAACACAAGATCAAGCCATGGTCTCTCGATGTGGTTCTGGGTTCTTTTGTGACCTCCTGGGTGAGTCGTCTTTGCACTCTTGGAGTCATTTTGGTTGGCTGACCACTCCTGGGAAGGTTCACCACTGTTCCCAGTTTTCTCCACTTGACCGATAGATTTCAATCACTTTGTTTCTCATTTGTTCTTGAATTTTTTTGGATCGTGGCATGACGCATTTCTTTTTGAGATGTTGTAGCCTACTTCACTTTGTCTGACAGCTTCTATTCAAGCGATTTCTCTGGCGGTAATCAGGCCTGAGTATGGCCCGTGAAACTGAACTCAGCTTTCCAGGAACTGTGGTTGATCACAGTTAACTCATGACTTAACAAGTCAAGGGGGGTACTTTTCACATAGGGCCAGATAGGTTTGGACCCCCCCCCCAAAAAAAAAAAAGAAATAATCTTTGTGAAATATAAAAATTGCTTTGATGATCTGAAACATTTAAGTGTGATAAATGTACAAAAACATCAGGAATCAGAGAGGGGGCTAATACTTTTTCATGGCATTGTACTAGGTTTAAACCTTGTTTAAGTCTTGTTTAAACTCAAATGAGACACTCAAGGAGCAGTAGTAGACATATTTTTCATCACTGTGACAGCAGGCAGATGCTACAAGTAGTATCCAGCTGCTACCACGCTACGCAAGCTGCAGCACCCCTAAAATGCAAAATAGCATGTGATCGGTGGGATCAGTGTGATTATCTGAATTTAATGCATTGATTTCAGTCCCATTAAGATTTACACAGAGCACTGGTTTCATTGAAACCCACCTCAATTAAAGACTACAAGTGACCAGAGGTGACAGAGCGACTCATGGGCTATGGATCTGTACGTCACAACTATCAAAGCAGGCTAGAGCTATCCCTCATAAGGCACCATCCACATTTTAATGTTGGAGAATGATGGCTTACCGCTGTAGCAGATGAATGCTTTCTTGTCATTACACTGCCAGGCCTCCCATTCACCACTGCTGCTGAAGTCCGCTGCTGCACACGCCTCATTCAATCTGAGATTGGGTTCGTTAGTAGACCGTTTCCAGAAATTAAATGTGGAGTTACTCCCATCCAACCACTTCCAGGAGCCCCTGTGGAGGCCAAGCCAGACGATCCAGTCATTAGGAAGCATATCCTTTATCTTATTGTTGTCCTCGATGTTTCTCACGCTAGCCAGGTCTGTGTGGTGTTTTCTGCAGTAGCTCTGGGCCTCGGACCACGTCATGCTGATGGTGATTAGGACGAACGTCACAGTAGACCCTGAAAATAGACCACAGGTTAGTAGCAGATAGTTTGGCCTCCACTCTGTGATCATGGGCTAATTGTGCTATGCTACAAATGCAACAATTTGCTCTGGTGGTTTGTGGGGCATTGGGAGCCCTGTGCAGACGGAGTATGTGGAAGAAAAGGGTCAGTTCATGCTGCTAGAATGACGATGTATGTTGTCTATCGCAATGACTGTGCGTCAAATATCACTGATCATAAATATTGATCATGTTTCATATTTAGAATCACTGATCATAAATATTGATCATGTTTCATATTTAGAATCACTGATCATAAATATTGGTCATGTTTCTTCTCAAGGATCACTCATCATAAATATTGATTATGTTTCTTATCAAGGATCACTGATCATAAATATTGATCATGTTTCTTATCTAGGATCACTGATCATAAATGTTGACTATGTTTCATATTTAGGATCCCTGGTCATAAATATTGATCATGTTTCATATCTTAGAGGTCTTTTTATCAATATTGATCATATTTCATGTCTAGGATAATTGATCATAAATATTCATCATGTTTCTTATCTAAGATTACTGACCAAAAATATTAATCTAGTTTTAAAATATGGATGACTGATTATTTATATTTATTATGTTTCATATTAAGGACTACTGATCAGAACTGGTCTTATCGTCTTCAGAGAATATTTGGGAGGTTTGTTGTATTTTTCTCATTAAATTAGAATTATTTCACTAGCACATAAAATAGTAAATAGTCCCACATCAGGAATGATGTTACTCCTTTTCTATCACCACATTTTAACTAGGACAGTGCTGTCTTTAAAGCTTGGGGAATGGAGCCTCATGATTTAACAGTTTTTATGTAAAGCAGCTTCGTGACTGCTCTCTGAACTAACATCGATCTGTTTTGAAAAACGTTCATGTGACTGACAGCAAACACAAGCAAAGCAGACCACATCTTTACATCGTTAATATTCTCACCTGTGACATTGCTGCAGACTGAGGGCCATTTTCCTTCACAGTGAAAATCGTTCCACTGTCCATTCTTATGAAGATGGACACAGTACTCGTTCCCTAAGTTATCAGGCTGGTTAGGGTACCAGTTCCTAAACTCCCTCTCTTCAGGTTTGTAGAAACTTGTGTCCATCAGTGACCAACTCCAGCCGTTCAAGTCAGCATGAAGACCAATCCAAGCCCGCTGGGAGGAGAGGAGGAAATATTCAACCCTTTTTTTTTTTTATGTACATGTACTTTATTTAGAAACATTCAGAGTCAGTAAGTTTTGTTGTTTAAAATCAGTCTGGAGATTGTTCCAAAAAAAGAGGAGCAGAAAAAACCTACTTTCCCAACTCAGTTCAGACCTTGGGAACAACAAACTGAACAATTTCAAATGATACATGGTTGTACAATCCATCCTTCAAGATTGAGAGAGAGGAAAGGTAGTTCAGAAATTTTCCCAGAATGTCTTTATAAATAAAGATACACTAATGTCTAGGATGCTGTGGACTTAAAGCAGTCCAGCTGACTTTAGAGTATAAAGAACAATTGTGAGTAAGAAATCTACAATTAGTGATAAATCTCAGAGTACCATGATACACACTCAGGCCGGCCCACAGAATTGTCTGGAACCCTGAAAACCAAGAGAATGAGCCCTCCCTAATTTTGATTTATTGATGATATCAGTATGTTGGATCAGTAGCATTGGTGCTAGCGTCCTGGCTAACAGTTTCCTGCTGAGAAATGCATCAAGCTTCTATTGGGTTCTGATGCTGGAATATGGATTAATGGTACTTTTAAATCACTTTCACTATTCTTTTCCATGCATTATTGACACATATTTTCATAGATTTGTTTTTACTTTTGCCACTTTTATCCCATTTTTGGCCTTCTTATTAAATTCTGTCTCCTTATAACCACTTTGCCCCCCCCCCACACTTTTTTTTTTTTTTTTTAATTTCTGCAAATGTTTTTGTCTGTTTTGCCTAAACTTAAGCAGTCGTTTGCATTTTTTGCCTGTTACACCACTTTTTGCTGCTTTATGACAATTCTCCAAATATGCCTGTTTTTTGCAAATTTTTCGCATTTTGCCCCTTTAGCCCAAATATGCCAACTTTTAAACAGTTGTGCAAATTTTTTTATTTTTTCCAAATTTTTTCCACTTTTTGCCAATTTCTGCAATATCCACATGTATTTGCAACGTTTAGCTGTCCCTTGCCATGTTTTTGCCTGTTTTTTGTCTATTTGTTCCATTTTTGCCACTTTTCACCCTTTGCCACTTTTTTGATTTTTAACTTTTTTTGCCACTACTTTATGTTGTTTTTGCCTTTTCACCCATTTCTGTCACCTTTTTGCCCCTTACATACCAATTTTTGCAAAATATTTTGCCTATTAATTTCTCACTTTTGCAGCCTTTTGCCATTTTTCTGCCTGTTTTTTTTTTCCACTTTCTGTGTATTTACTGTAACGATCGCAAAGGGGCACATCTTTGGGAATTCTCTGTTTGAAGGACTCAGTCCTTGGAAAGATTTTGTAGATCCTCGAGATTGAAACAGTCCTTCAACATCAGCCGATGATGTAGTGTCCTTTAAAAATAAAGGTTCGAGGGTCCTTCCTTGGCTCTGAGACACAGCCCATGCTTGTCCTTAGAGCATTCTGTTTATAACGCATCAAAATTTGATTGGCACAACCGCCCGTGTGTGGTAATAATCGGGTGTTAGCAGACATGTACACTGTGCTGCAGCGAGACCACATAGAGCCTTCTTTCAGTGTCCTTACATTAAAAACATCCGCACAGTGCACTTTGTATATGAGGTAATACTGCCCTTCAACAGTAGGTGGCAGTGTGACAAAGGAAGCTTCTGATAAGCAGATAGGCAGGACAGTTTATCATGGAAAATAATCATAGACTGTAGAAAGAATTGGACAAACCCCATGTGACATCAGTCATCTGCTTACAATAGGCAGACTCAAACGGTTCTTGAAGCCCGTTCATGGAGGCTTCCATGTTGAAATCGTGGTCTCAACCGAACTTTGGATCAACCTAATGGCCCGCCCACCAAGTGTGACTTCCTGTCAGCCTGCTAGCTAGCATTCCGGTTGACAGAAACGGAGCCTCTGCTTGCCGAGCTATCTGTCAGTCAAATGAGACGCGCCAATCAGCTTTCATCCAAAATACAATCCAATCGTGGTACAAAAAAATCCCCCCCACACACACACACACACTTAATGTTTCTCTAAAGCAAAACCATGAAATGAACATTGAAATCTATAGAGAGATCTATAGAGAGGCAGACCCTGATCAAACATATCTTAAATGAAACATGTCAATGTTGGGACAGATACTGAGGACTTCAGGTTAAAAGCATAGCATGATAGGTTCAACACAGTAAGAGGAATACAGATATGACCCATTTGTTGTCACTTCCTGTTGGCAGTAGAGGGCGCTAAGATGAGCTGTTTTTCATGTGGGCCTGTTCAGTGTGATGCTGTTGTGTTGCCATAAAACTCTGAACACCATAGAATGATCTCCCCCAAAGTTTCATCAGTTTTCAGTGAATAATTTTTCAAAACAAGACATTATTTTGAAATTCCTGTGGAGCAGTTGGACTTCCAGTTGGAATTTTGGCATGGGTCCAATATGGTTTTTTGTAGTTGTGGTCATGATGCATGTGCTCACCAAAGATCATCTGGCTAAGTTCAACAGTGCTGGGAGGATGAATTTTTAAAATAACAAAAGAGGAAAAAGTGACAAATTAAATTTTGGTTTGTCATAAGGGAGAACTGCTATGAATTTATGATGTTGGTGCATGATTTGATAGAGGCTCCATGTGTGATCATCTGTGTAAAGTTTGGTGTTGATTGGTGTAAACAATAAAACATTTTTTGAGAAAATTGGTCAAATAGTGGTTATCAAAGTTGGGGCCCTTATTATGGCCCCGCCCCCCTGGTGAAAAGTCCTGCCCAGCACAAGTTGATATGTCCAACTTGTCTAATGTAAGGGAAAAAACATTCTAGAGTCAAGCAGATAAGTCCCCTCAGATAAGTTCGATCAGATGCGAGGGCTGAAAATTCACAGAAATTCTGCAAAATTGGGCCAAAAATGGCTATGATCTTGTTTCCTGTGCATTTTAGAGGATGGCCCCAAGAAGATTTTTTGGTCATCGAGTCATAATACAGTCATTATTGTAGGTGATGCAATTGAGTTGTTAAGCCATGTCACTCAGCAAAATCATATGGTCCGTAAGAGTGACCAGCAGGAGGTCATGTTTATGAATTTTAGTGACTGTATGATGCTGATAAGCTAATGAAAACACAACTTCCTGTTTTTTGACTTTTGAGGCATCGCCATGGCGACAGGGTAAGAGGCAGGTGTTTGAGGCCTGGATTGGCATAATGCCCATGGTGTTAAGACTGTTCCAGAACAACTTCAGGAAGATCAGACCAACCACGTAGGAATGAGGACACAATATGTAAAAAGTAACTTGGTGTTGCCAGCGGGGGCTCTGTGATGAAATGAGATATTGAACATGGATGTATTCAGGGGGGAGGTATTAACATGCCTGTGAAGTTTCATGAAGATTGACCTCATCACTGGTGACTTATTAAGAAAAAGATTTTTGGCACTGTGCCAAGAACCATCGTCCAACTTTGTTGGCTAATAATTGCTACGCCCTGTGGTGAAAACTCCTGCATCACACAAGCTGAGATGTCACACTTCTCCAGTTTGAGGCAAAACCATTGTTGAGTCAAGCAGATCGGTCCCCTTGGACAAGTTTTATCACACTTGGGGACTTTAAATTGACCAAAACGGCCTTAATTGAACACTTTTCCTTTATGATCTCACTACCTGAATACAGTTTTTTATTCGTCTAGACTTGATACATATGCAACCAATTTTCATGTACATCGCTAAAAGTCTGTGGAGGAGCCCAAAAAAAAGGACATTTTGGGCCCCCAGGGAGCCATTCTTTAGCTAGATTAAATAAAAACCACCAGAATATGAAATTTTGCACCAGGACCTATCAAGCCATCAAATTTGGTGAGTTTTGGGGCATGATAAGGTGCACAAAAAAGGAATTTGTTGTGACAGAAAAAAAATCCTACAGAAACAACAGGGCTCTTACACTGGTCAGTGCTTGGGCCCTAACAAGTAACTGATTCCACACACATTTAAGAAAAATTTTTCATACATTTTTTTTTAATAGATTTTCATTTTTAACAGGGCTAGCAGTGCTAGTCTTGCTTCTCCTAACTGGACACCTCTAGTGATCAATAATAGAGTGAACGATCTCTTCTCATTCTTGAAGCATCGAAGTCACGTCTGTCACCTGTATCAGCAGGTGACTGGACAATAAGTTAAAGGGTTAAATTGACTGTGATAAGAGTTAGCTACTTGTGGCTGCGGATGACCCTTATTATAGCCATCTTATTTTAATATTTGTTCACCTACCAAACAAATGCGGATGTAAAAAAGGCATATTAATATAACTGAACTCTCGGTGCAGTAACATCCTTTGATGTACCTTACATACATAACATATCAAATTGGGATTTTGTTGCCCCCCCCCCCCCCCCAAAGAAAAATGCACCAGCTGCCACTGTGCTGTAGTCTGGTCACTGAATAATGAGCAGCACATTTCACATCATAAATGCTGTTATGTCTGACATACACATCTAAAAAAAACCTGATATGAGGTCAGGCAGATGAGCTGTGTAAATCTGCAAGGTAACTTGTCGATAAAAGCTGAAATCAACTGAAATCACCATAAATAGCCTAAATGTCTCAGAACTTTGAAGACAATCTCCTACACATCCTCTATCATTTTTCTGGACATGAAAAGTTGCATGGACCGTTATAGAAATCCCAGTTACCACCATAAATAACAGAGATGCTGAGTCGATCAGGATTAGTATTACCTATGGAGTTCTAAAATATGGTTTATAACCTAACCAGGGATTTTCTCTTCCCAAATTACAGACGTGGTTGATTCACACAGGATCAGAAACACAGATGTCCCTCTGGATTATCTCTGATTCCAGAGTTCATACAAATCCTGTGTGGATTGATTTTTTTGACCGTCTTTGGGGCTGTTTTTGGTGAACACATTCAGTGCCTCATAACCAGATAGAAACATTAAGAGTAGTGTCAGTCCTTGACTGACTCCATTGGTGCTCAAACTGCTTTATTATAAACACTGACTTGGAAATAGACCAGGGAATATTTCACTCACGTTGCCTGAGTAGACCATTTGGCTTAAGTCTGCCTTTTCATTCAGGATCTTCATGTCATCCGCGCTGTTTATGGTGGCCAGGTCTGTGTATTTCTCTCTGCAGTACTCCCGAGCTTCAGTCATGGTCTTTGGCGCAGAAACAAAATGATATCAACGCTGAGAGTGGCAGACAACAGCACACAGTCCTGTAGTGAAGAGAAGCACAGTGATGAGATTAAAAAAAAAAAAACAAACAAAAAGAAAATCATCAAAGTGTAAACAATAATGTTGATGCCAATTATTGACCTAACTCAAGGCCTAACATTAGTGATAAGCAAGTTCTCCTTGAAATGTATTTTATAAAAATTATCATTATTATTATTTTATTATTATCATTAAAAACAGTGGAGTTATGTAAACATGCTGGCCTTTGAGGATTAAAATCCCCAAAATATAATTAATATTTGATATGTATATCTCAGGCTGAAGTAGTTTTAAAAGTTTAACTCATTTTGAGTGGAAACATTTTTTAATATAGATTATTTTTACAGCAGTTTTTGGGAAGCTGACATTTTTTGTCCTTAGAGACAAATACGTTCGATATAAAGACACTTTTAAGTGTTCTTCAAAACATTAAAAGAAATTTACAATATTCAAAGCAAGTTTATTTTCGACGACTCACTGGACATCTTTGTCCATCATGTTAAATCTCTTCTTTGTACCTGACTATGACAAAGGAAAATTACTTTTAAATAAACATGTGCACTGTGTAAAAGATAATGCTGAAATAAATATTTTTAGAGATGAAGATTCACTTTCCTGATGCAGCGATGATGGTCAGGAGAAATTTTTCCATGGTCATCCGTACTCTCTTGTCACCTCTGACTGTAGATGTAGCTGATAAAATGCTTTTTCTCATGCATCAACTTTATCTGTTGTACTTTTTGCATACATGTAAAATTGTGACAGTGAATTCATTTGCTTGTTCAGGTCCTTTATCTACTACTTCCTGTTGTAACAAAAGGGTTTCTGTGGAAAAAAAATCAATAAGTTTCCAGTCAAAGGACAGTCAGAGTGCAGTAGTGGGGGTCAAGAAGTAGTACTGGGATGGTTCTGTGGTCATGGCCATGTTATTAACATGGTGAAACTGTGGAAAAAAAAAAAAAAATCACAATCATAAATTTAAAAGGTGAAAATATGACTTAAAATTTAAAATTTTGATTCTTAAAGGTCATATCAGATAATGGTTGAAATCATGTGCTTTAAAGCTCAAATATGAGATAAAATCAGAAATCCTGACTCAAAATTGTTATTTTCACTTTTAACTCAAATTTTGACCTTTTTTGATTCACAGTTTTATAATTTAAGTTATATTTTCACCTTTAAAACTAAAGATTTAAATATTTATCCCATATTTTGACCTTTTCAATTCATAATTTTGATTTTTTTTAAAGCCATATATTTTTTTTTAACTCATGATTTCAAACTTCTCATATTTTGACTTTTTTAAATTCATAATTGTCACTTTTTTTTATCCTATATCTTAGACCTTTTAACTCAAGTTTTTGAATTTCATCTCTGCTTTGACCTTTAAAACCTATGAT
This sequence comes from Cheilinus undulatus, assembly GCF_018320785.1. Taxonomy (NCBI): domain Eukaryota; kingdom Metazoa; phylum Chordata; class Actinopteri; order Labriformes; family Labridae; genus Cheilinus; species Cheilinus undulatus. The sequence continues at coordinate 6,132,726 of NC_054866.1, forward strand.
TTCAACTTTCATCAAGTATTTTGACCTTTTTTCATTCCTAATTTTGAGATATAACCCATATATTTACCTTTAAAGTTATAATTTGACTTTCATCTCATATTTCAACTCGTATAATTAAAAAATAAAAAGTTTATGGTTAAATGTTGACCCTGTTAGGCTCTCAGGTTAGATCTAAATTCAGAATGCAGCCCCTGCTGTGATTGAGTTTGACACCCCTGCTTTACCATCCTTGCTTTGTGCGCTGGAGTACAGTCATGTGGACTCAGTATGAATGAAGCACAACACAAATGTCTGAACGCTTTGGGGTACAGTGACTAAGTACAACAGCAAGTCACAGATCTCACCTGCTGATCTGATCATCCCTAGTTAAAAGTGGTGACAGTTCCTCGTCATCAACTGATTTGAGAAAACAAAAATGTTTTCCATTGGTCTGAATAGAACCTCACATCTCTGTACAAAGATGTGGATGTTCTTTCTGCTGTGAGTAATCCCTATGCTATCTGATACATTTGAATATTTCTATTTTTATAGATGTGAGCAAGCAAAAGGTAAAGGACATGCACACATCCTTATCTTCCTTTGGTTGGTTCAATGTTGTCATATAATGTCCAATAATGTCATATAATGTCATATAATGTCCAATAATGTCATATAATGTCATATAATGTCCAATAATGTCATATAATGTCATATAATGTCCAATAATGTCATATAATGTCCAATGATATCTAATAATGTCCATTGATGTCCAGTGATGTCAAATGATGTCCATTGATGTCCAGTGATTCTGATGATGTCCATTGATGTCTAATGATGTCAACTAATGTCCAGTGGTGTCTAATGATGTCCATTGGTGTCCAATGATGCCCATTGATGTCCAATAATGTTGTGGTGATTTGATCATTCATTCATTTTATTTTGAAATGCCAATTTCCGTTTGTGTGCTACGGTATCCAACTTTGCTTTCTTCGAGGCTCCTTCCCTGGCTTGACGCTGAGACAATTGACCTGCTGCAGATGACTAATCAGACACACTACTTCTCTGCCGCGGCCTCTTGTCTTGGCGTCAGTGTATTGTCTGCCACGCTCAGCGGTACAAGACTCCCTGACTACCAGTGACACTTGCTGTAAAATTTATGATTGATCTCCAGTGCTTTACCTGTGAACATTTTAACTTTCATGTGTCTCTTTTTCCTCCAGTGCCTCCCTCCACGCCTCGCACCAGCCCTAAAAACCCAGCAGCAGGCTAACTCTTCACTGTGGAAGACAACTCTCACTCACCTGCAAGTCTGAATCAGCAGCTCTCACGAACTCCCCTGTGGAAAGAAAACCCTCACTCACTTACATGTCTGAATCAGCAGGTCTCACGAATTCCCCTGTGGAAAGAGAAAACCTGGACTCCTGGATTCCCCCCTCCCCTGAGCACATCCCAAATAACTCTGTTTAACCTTTTTCTTCTGGTCTGCATTTTGGGTCCACCACAGTTCAAACCATAACAAATGTCCATTGATGTCCAGTGATTTCAAATGATTCCTATTGATGTCCAGTGATGTCTAAAAATGTCCATTGATATCTAATGATGTCCAATGATGTCTAATGATGTCCAACGATGTCCACTGATGTCTAATGATGTCCATTGATGTCCATTGATGCCAAGTGGTGTCTAATGATGTCTCATGATGTCTAATGATGTCTGATGATGTCTAATGATGTTTGATGATGTCTAATGATGTTTGATGATGTCTAATGATGTCTGATGATGTCTAATGATGTTTGATAATGTCTAATGATGTCTGATGATGTTTAATGATGTTTGATAATGTCTAATGATGTCTGATGATGTTTAATGATGTCCAATGATGTCCATTGATGTCCAGTGATGTCTTAATGTTGACCCTGTTAGGCTCTCAGGTTAGATCTAAATTCAGAATGCAGCCCCTGCTGTGATTAAGTTTGACACCCCTGCTTTACAGTCTTCGCTTTGTGCGCTGGAGTACAGTCACGTGGACTCAGTATGAACAAAGCACAACAAAAATGTCTGAAGAACAGTGACTAGGTACAACAGCAAGTCACAGATCTCACCTGTTGATCTGATCATCCCTAGTTAAAAGTGGTGACAGTTCCTCGTCATCAACTGATTTGAGAAAACAAATGAAGCTTAGAGTAAGTTCAGTCAGGAAGACCATATTCTCCATGTGGGTTTAGTAGTTCATGCATGCACTATTTCATGCACTCCCTCTTTCTGCTCTCTGTCACATCATAATCAGCTGTTCACATCACCTGGTCACACCTATCCAATCGCACTGCTCCACTTCCTCATTGTTAGCCTATCAAATCATCGCTTCCCCTTTTAAATGTGCTTTTCTTCTCCATCAGTTCATTCATGGTGTGGTCCCGAGGGAATTCAGATATCTCGTGCATTCATCACAAGTTACAGTAACGATTTAATTCTCGTCGAGGATAAAACAATGAAAAATTCCTCATACGGAAGGATTTGGCTGTTATCTCAAATCATCTTGCCTCAAACAACTTCCTCTGAATTCTGGACACCTGACTGGTATCAAAATCGATCACCACAAGTGGGTAACTTATTCAAAAAACCCACGCATGCTATCAATAATCAACCTCAGTCATCGGCTGCACTTGCAGATAAGTATCAAAAGATACAATAGCTTCACTTTCTTACCTTAGCAAGCTGCTCAACTTTCTCAGCCTCCACTGCTGAACCGTCTCTCTGGTACAAAATCTAACACACTCGTCTGTGTAATTCCATTAGAAACTTAGAAAGCCACGTTCATTGCATCCCCTTGAAATGTAAACTTTCCTCAGGCAAACCCTGCTAACTGTCACACTTGCATTTTTCATATTATCTGTAATTATGTTAAGTATCTTTCATACATTCATGGGTCATTTAACCCTTTCACCACCAAATTCGCAAAATTGTGACAAGCAACATTGCTGTATTAAATGGGCTCTAGCTGCAAATATGGTGCCTAATGTTGTTACTACTTTACACCAGGTGATGATGGACATAAGTAACTTCAATCCCAGCAGCACTTTGGGTGTGTTTCTATTCAAAGTTTTGGAGTTTATAGAGTTTGAAAGACGCACACCCAGTCGAGGAGACGAGTCGGAGTGCAACAGAGAGAAAGACAGCAAATTGTAGCGAGAATACTCACAATGCTGGGAGGAATAGAGGAATATTCACTCTCTGCCATGACTTTCAGTCGTCCAGTGAGACCATGGGTGAGACTGTCGGTGCGTCTGTTGGCACCGGCAGGCAGTGCACATACCATGGCAGTCCACATGTGGTAAAGCCAATTCTTTACCTCACCATGCTTCCCCCTTGCCGGGGAGAGTAATTAGCAAATGACTTGGTGGGGGGCACATGGAGATGTAGTGAGGGTAACTGTGGGGGGGCAGGGGTATGAATGATCTCCACCACGAGTGGTGATGGAGATCAGGAATGACAAACACCACTGAGGTATTGACATGGTAGAAGCCATGGGAGAAAATGCACTGCCAATGGTGGTGGAGGCTGCCTAGTGATGTCAGAATATGCAAATTAGATGAGTGAATTTACTCCCATCACACACACTTTGGGTCATACTTAAGATTTTTCTCATTTACAGTATGCCTTTATCTCTAACCACTTTCAAGCTACAGCCTTTTGAAATCTTGATATCAAATTGAATATTTTCTTGAAAAAACTCTGGCACCCAAAGGGTTAACATCCCGAGCACCAGCATAGGCTATTTATATCCTTGAAAAGCGTAAAATCAACGATTTCGCCGTTCTTTCGCAGTGTCAATCTGCTGAAAGTTACGTCGTACTGGAAATGTCAAATATTCTTCAAAATAAAGTACAGGAAAAAACGAAAGGAAAGTTGTGATCACTAAAAGAGGTAAATGATTTCAAAATAAGAGCATCCATTAAAAATGATTCTTCAAAGACACCTCACTTTCAAAGCGTGGTCTAAAGGAGGACATTTCCCACCAAAGGTACAAACTCTGTTTATCCAAACTGCTCATCTGGGAAAAGTTTGTGTATTTATTTATGAGGTTTCACATTAATCACAGTGTGTGATCTGTCACAATTTAATCATCCAAAGCTCAATTAAGTTTCCATACCATGATTTATTCCTGCATCATTCTGAGGAGCTTGGTAAAATAGATTACTATTTAGACGACTGGATTGAATTAATTATGTTGAAATATGATAGATACATTAAAGATCAGATAATTAAATAAACAAATAGACAAACAGTAAATAAGTAAACCGGGCATCTTAATTTGTTTATGTTAAGTAGTTAAGTAGCAGTTATTCTCTTCGACAAGAATCCCCAAGCCTTCGCCGGCTCCTCAATCATCTTCTCAAGCTTATCAAATTAAAACAAATGAATAAATAATTATTAGAAAAAATAATAATAAAATCATTATCCATTAGGGCTAATCAAACTACAAGCAAGTAGTTGCAAGTCTGCATCACACATTCTCTGGGTTAAGAAATCGGAAAAATCTGTTAGTAAATCTGTTACTTGCAAAGATCAGGATCCATTGTGCTAAACAAACTGTAACTAAAAGTGTCAAATGCATGGCCATCCTTCAGCAAGGCTTGTGGTCAGTGTCAGTATTGCCCATGTACTGTTTACCTAATTTAATCAATTATTCCAGGGGATAATATCAGTTCATTTGGTAATGGTGATCGTTCTTCATTAACCATGTTTCTTTTTAACTTAGATAAAATGTTTACCATCTTAAATAATCTCAGCAGTTCGCTCATATGCTCCTTCGGCCTGCAATAGTGCAATCTGCTGACAGAATCTCTATTCTTTGATTCAGTCAAATTCATCACGTCATTAACAACGTACATTTGTCATTCTACTGTCCATTCACCATGGGTATTACTGTAATAATAATAATAATAATAATAACAAAAAAAATTCAAGGTATTCCTGTTGTGACCATGTTGTTTCCCATGTGGTAAGTATTAAGGCTCTTAAAAAAAATTAATTGTAAAGACAAATCTATAAATTCCACAACCAATTCTACTCATAAATACATCTATTTATGGAAGCATACTGCAGTCATTGCTCATGTTAACATATTCTGTCATTAGTCTAAATTTGACTTTGGCCTTTGCAATATGTAATAAATAAATAAATAATTCATCTAATTTTGATGAAACAATTTCTCATTGTCAGCAAAATTAATTAATTCACTAATTAATTTTAAAAACCCAAAGCTTGCTCACACAAATTCTGCATCTCATTCTAGATTCAAGTACTGCAGTCCCATTGCTGACCTAAGAATTCCTTTGTCCCACACAGGGCTATGCTACTTGTAAGTATTAAAAAATGCAGGTGGGGCTAAGTAAACTGCTGGTTGTGCATTTCACCTGAAGTGGGGCCTAGCAAACTGTCCCTGAGGGGTTTCGCCATTTGCTCTCATCACTAACTACAAGCCTCTAAATAAGTTTTTTTTTGTGTGCGTGTCTGTGCGCAACCAATCAAACTCTGTTGAGATGGAGCAACTGCTGATAAGCTATTGCTAGCTAATATCTAATGTTTGGTGGGTTTAAGTAACTTATTCTTAAGCCAGTCATACAAACTAGAATCAAGGGAGTGAAAAAACAGATAAATTAATAAATAAAACAACTTGCAGCATAATCAAGAATACTGTAAATTAACTAAAGTCCTGGGCGTTTCAATCTGGCGAAGCTAAGCAAACTGTCCTTAAGCTACTGCTGGCTTCACATCTCCCAGCAACAGCCCTCAAACAAACTAGCTAAATGTTGCAAGCTGGGCATCGCATAAAATAAGGTAAAATAAACTTTGGCTAGATCGTTGCCAGATCTGCATTGCATCAAACAATGTTAAACAGTGGGGGCTAAAAGTTTCAAGCTCATATCACATCAAAGGGGCTAAGCAAATTATGACTAAACAGTTGGTAGCTTGGTATTACATTAAAGTAAAACAAACTCATTAAACATTTTTCAGATTTACATTGCATCAAAGGAAGCAGGGTAAAACAAACTTTAGCTAAACAGCGGCATCATATAAAGTAAGCAAAATCAAACTGTGTCTAAACAGTCGCTAGCTTGGTGTTAAATAAAGTAAGGTAAAACAAACTGTGACTAAACAGTTGCCAGCTTTGCATTGTATCAAATGAGGTTGATCACTGGTGGCTGATAGTTGCTGGCTCATATTGCATCAAATGCTAAACAAACTGTTACTAAACAGTAAGTAAGAATTGTGGTAAGCAATTGCCAGCCTTGTATCAAATCTAATAAGGTTAATCAAAGGTGGCTGAAAGTTTCCAGGACATAATGAATTAAATGGGCTAAACAAACTGTGACTAAACAGTTGCTAGCTCGCGTTGGACATTGTGGACAATATCCAGTGTTGTCCACTTATTTCCAGTGATGTCTGATGATGTTCAATGATGTCCAGTGATGTCCATTGATGTCAAGTGATGTCTGATCATGTCCACTGATGTCCACTGATGTCTAGCAAGTTCTTATGATGTCCATTGATGTCTAATGATGTCTGATGATGTTGAATGACATGTAATAATGTTCAATGATGTCTAATTATATCCAGTGTTGTCAACTGATGTCTGATGGTGTCCAATGCTGTCTAATGATTTTTAATCATGTGCATTAATGTCTAGTGATGTCTAAAGATGTCTGATAATGTTCAATGATGTCTAATTATTTCCAGTGCTCTCCACTGATGTCCAGTGATGCTTAGTGATATCCAGTGTGGCCCAATAATGTCTACTGATGTCCAACGTTTTCCAGTGAGTCCATTGATGTCCAGTGTTGTCCAGTGATTTCCTTTGAAGACAAGTGATGTCTGCTGATTTCCAGTGATGTCCAGCAATGTACATTGATATTCAGTGATGTTGAAGGATGTCCAGTAATGTCTTATGATTTCCAGTGATGTTTAAAGATGTCCAATGATGTGCAATTATGTCCAACTATGTTAAAAGAGGTAAGTGATGTGTCCTGATGTCCAGTGATGTCCAGTGGTGTTAAACAATGTCCAGTTGTGTCCAATGTTGTCCACTGATGTCCATTGATGTCTAATGATGTCCATTGATGTCTAATGATGTCTGATGATGTCGGATGATGTGTAATAATGTTCAATGATGTCTGATGATGTCTAATTATATCCAGTGTTGTCCACTGATGTCCAGTGATGTCTGATAACGTACAATGATATCTAATGATTTCTAATGATGTCCATTAATGTCCAGTGATGTCTGATAATGTTCAATGATGTTTAATTATTTCCAGTGATGTCTGATGATGTCCAGTGCTTTCCAATGATGTCCAGTGGTGCCTAATAATATCCAGTGGGGCCCAATGATGTCTACTGGTATCCAGTGATGTCCAGTGATTTCTAGTGATGTCCTATGATGACCAAAAATGCCTAAAGATGTTCAGTGATGTCCAATGCTGTCAATTGCTATTCAGTGGTGTCGAGTTATGTCTAATGATGTCCATTGATGTCTAATGATGTTCAATGCTGCCCTGAGATGTGTAGGGATTTCTAATGATGTCCATAGATGTCTGATGATGTCCACTGATGTCAAATGATGTCTAATTATATCCGGTGTTGTCCACTGATGTCCAGTAAGGAATGCCCAATGAAGTAAAGTGATTATGATGTGTAATGCTGTGAAATTAGGTCAGTGATGTCTAATGATGTCCATGATGTCCAGTGTTGTCCAGCGATGTACATTGATGTCTAATGATGACCATTGATGTCCAGTGATGTCTGATGATGTCTAATGATGTCTAATAATGTTCAATGATGTCTAATGAAGTCTTATTATATCCAGTGTTGTCCACTGATTTCAAGTAATGTCCAATGCTGTCCAATGATGTCTAATGATTTCCATTGCTTTCCAGTGATGTCTAATGATGTTTGATAATGTGTTGTCCACTGATGTCCAGTAATGTCTGATGATGTCAAATGCTGTCCAATGCTGTCAATGATGCCTAATGATATCCAATGTGGCCCAGTGTTGTCTACTGATGTCCAATGATGTCAAACTACGTCCAGTGTTGTCCTGTGATGCCTAATCATGTCCATTGATGTCTTATAATGTTCAATGGTGTTTATTGTTGTCTAATTATATCCAGTATTGTCCACTGATGTCCAGTAATGTCTGATGATGTCCAATGCTGTCCAATGATGTCAGTGATGCCTAATGATATCCAGCCTGGCCCATTGATGTCCAATGATGTCTATTTCTATCCATTGTTGTCCAGTGATGTCTAGCGATATCTGATAATGTCCAATGCTGTCCTATGATGTCCATTGATGTCCAGTGATGTCTAATGCTGTCTGATAATGTTCAATGGTGTCTAATGATGTCTAATTATAACCAGTGTTGTCCACTGATGTCCAGTAATGTCTGATGATGTCCAATGCTGTCCAATGATGTCAATGATGCCAATTATATCCAGTGTGGCACAACTATGTCTACTGATGTCCAATGATGTAAAACGATGTCCTGTGATGTCTAATCATGTCCATTGATGTCTTAAGATTTCTTATGATATCCATTGTTGTCCAGTGGTATCTAGTGACCTCCATTGATGTCTAATGTTGTCTGACGATGTCTAATGATGTCTGATAATGTTCAATGATGTCTAATGATGTGTAATTATTTCCACTGTTGTCCACTGATGTCCAGTGATGTCCAGTGATGTCAATGTCCAGTGATGTCCAATGTTGTCCAGCGATGTCCAATGATGTCTAATAATTTCCAATGTTTTCCAGTGAGTCTTATGATGTCCAGTGTTGTCCAGTGATTTTAAACGATGTCCAATGTTGTCCAGCGATGTCCATTGATGTCTTTGATGTCCAATAATGTCAAAAAATATTCAGTGATGTTCAGTGATGTCCAATGATGTCTAATGCTATCCAGTGACGACTAGTGATGTTGGTTTATATCTAATGATGTCTATTGATGTCCAGTGATTTTTAATGATGTCCAATGATTCTCCGTAATGTCTAGTGATGTGTAAAGATATCCATAGATGTCTAATGATGTCTGATGATGTACAGTGATGTGGTCCAGAACTATTGCTACTGTCAGTTGCACATAGAGGTGAGCTGTTGTCCCAGTGTGTGCAGAATTGCACACTATCAAATTAGTTCATGATAATATATTTTTTAAATGTTTTTTCTAAAAGTCTCAGAATAGTATTACAGTAAATCCAAGGGCAGAGCTGCATGGTGGCACAGGTGTTACCACTGTTGCCTCACAGCAAGAAGGTTCCTGATTTAAATCCCACACTCAGAAAAATGAACTAGAGGAATTGTTCACCTTAATGATATTTTTTATTTTCAGGTAACTTAAAAATATATCTTTTGAAAGGTTTAAATATCATTTTTTATTAAAGTAAATGTAAATTTGTCACTTGTTTCCTTTAAACTACATTTATGTGGTTGACATAAAGTATTTAAGTTACCTCATAGAGAGCTGTAATACTTCTAAAAACCAGTTGGTGGTAGTAGCGCGGAACAGAAACCCATCACTGCCAAAGAAGAAGATGTTTGAATTGATGACAACTGCACAGGTGCACAGCTGCTCCATAGTAGTTTATCTTCAAATTTTGGCAGACTATCTGACTATCCTTGAGCTAAAAGAGGTAAGAGAAAGCTTCTCTCAACCTGAATATTTTTTCTGAGTGCATTTGTTTGTGTTTTTTGTACGTTTTTTTTTTCTTTGAGACACAATGAAACTTTGATTTTGGAATGTTTTAGGTTAGCCTTGCATCGACTCACATGAAACCACTTGAACTCTGCATGTCTTTAAAAACTATTTCCACTGAGAAAACTCTCTGTGGAGCCCATTATTTTAGACGTAAAAGTCCTTTCAAATGAAGCTGGTAATCCAAAAACAGTCGAGTTTGACTTAAAAAGCTGCTATCACCTGACTCCAAATATATATTCATTGATTTCTCAGGCAACATTAAGAAAATACTGTCAGTCTCAATGTAAGACTTCGTTTGACTCAGTTATTAACACTTTTCAATTCAGCTGATGTTAAATTCCTCAGCATGAACATGTAATGTCACTGATATTTCATCTCAATTGGCAAAAACATGTTAGTTTGATAACAAATGAGCTCTGTTGTAAGTGAAGGGGTCCTGTCTATGAAATGAGTAACTAGTGATAGATGTTTGATATTATCTACATGTCAAGTGACTGAAAACGTAGAAATTAAAGTCCTAAACTGTTTTCTGTCTGTATTTGTGTCATTAAGCTACAGGTGCTCAGTAGGACATAAAGCGAGAGGCATCTGGCTGCAGCCCTCGAGCAAACCTCTACTCTGGGGCGTTCGGCTGGAGACCTCTATGGTGGGACAAAACCTCTCTGCTGGGGGGTAACGTACATTTCCCAAGCCATGGACCTCTACGCTGGGGCGTGACGTATATATCACCTGCGACAAAATTTCAGCTCTATCTGCTTGCCAACAGGCTGACCCTAAATCTAGCCAGTTGGGTTTTGATGCCTAAATCTAACCAGTCGGATTTAAATGCCTAAACCGAACCAGTCGGGTTTTAATAGCGTAGACCAATACGCTGGGGCTTTGCCCCAGCATATGGGTCTGTGTCTGCTTCTGCATGGTCCAGCGTAGGGTTGGGGTTGTGCTGCTGCATGCCCAAATATAGCCCCAGCGTACGGGGCTATGCTATTGTGTCTTAAGCACAGCAGTGTAGTCATGCTAACAACAGCTAACACACTGCACGCCCCAGCGTAGGCTTGGGCAATGTACGTTACGCCCCAGTGAAGAGGTTTCGCCCCACCGTAGAGGTCTCCAGCCGAACGCCCAAGCGTAGAGGTTTGCTCGAGGGCCGCAGCCAGACCCCCTTGCATAAGGCAGTAAGAGACTCAGCTGATGGAGCAAGGATCAAATAAACATGATTTGAAGGTAATACATTCAAAAGTCATTTAATGTTTTTTGTCTGTGTGTAGCTATGCTTTAATTTTCCTGTAGGATCACATTTGTGATTTACCATGACATCACTGATTAACAGTTTAGTTAGTGAAATTAAGCTCAGTTTGTTTACCCTGCTACACCCTGCTGAATGAGCTGGTTTGTAAAAAATATACACACGTGGACAAGATCGTTGGTACCCCTCTGTTAATGTAAGAAAAACCCACAATGGTCACAGAAATAACTTGAATCTGACAAAAGTGATAATAAATAAAAATTCAATGAAAATTAACCAATAAAAATCAGACATTGCTTTTGAACTGTGGTTCAACAGAATTATTAAAAATAAAACAAACTCATGAAACAGGCCTGGACAAAAATGATGGTACCCCTAGAAAAGATTGAAAATAATGTGACCATAGGGACATGTTCAACCAAGGAGTGTCCTCTAATTAGCATCACAGGTGTCTATAAAGTTGTAATCAGTCAGACGGCCTGGGTGACAAGCAGTCACTGTGCTGTTTGGTGACATGGTGTGTACCAGACTAAACATGGACCAGAGGAAGGAGAGAGTTGTCTCAGGAGATTAGAAAGAAAATTATAGACAAGCATGTTAAAGGTAAAGGCTATAAGACCATCTCCAAGCAGCTTGATGTTCCTGTGACTACAGTTGCACATATTATTCAGAAATTTAAGATCCACGGGACTGTAGCCAACCTCCCTGGACATGGCCGCAGGAGGAAAATTGATGACAAATTGAAGAGACGGATAATACGAATGATAACAAAAGAGCCCAGAACAACCTCTAAAGACATTAAAGGTGAACTCCAAGGTCAAGGTACATCAGTGTCAGATCGCACCATCCGTCATTGTTTGAGCCAAAGTGGACTTCATGGGAGACGACCAAGGAGGACACCACTGTTGAAAACAAATCATAAAAAAGCCAGACTGGAATTTGCCAAACTGCATGTTGACAAGCCACAAAGCTTCTAGGAGAATGTCCTATGGACAGAGGAGACAAAACTGGAACTTTTGGAACTCTGGAAATTTTTGCTTTACACAGAATTAAACATTTTACATGGAAAAAGTTTCCATAAAATATTTAATTGAGGTCAGCATGCTGTATGTTGATGTAACAAATCTTTTTGGAGTTGGTCTAACATAAAGAAATTAATTTAGGCCAACTTAAATGTCTCTAGTTAATGTTAAGTATATCTTTTACATTGGCTCAACTTAAAATCCCTACATTACTGTAGCCCAAGTTTAATGATTAACATTTTTAATTTTTAATAAAATTAAACATTTTATGTGGAAATAGTTTCCATTAAATTTTTAATCAAGGTCAAGATGTAATTTTTTTGAGTGTGTCAGCAAGGTTTCGGTTCTACAGGTGCAGCAGCAACCCGGTCTATTTGTAGATGTGTGCAAATACAAAACTAGAGAAGTTTAATCACTGCATAAGAAATAAAATAAAACATTTGTCTTGTTAAACCCAACTTTGGTTAAATGTTCCAAAGTTTAAAAGAACAACTGATAATCAAACTGGGATTAAGACTAATTGTTTTTTCAATGAAAATAATTTAATAACTCTAGAAAGTTGATTCTCTCAAAAACTTGAATGAGATTAAATCTGTGGCATGAAATCATTGCATTATGCATTATTTTTAATTTATGGAAATCTTCATTCCAATAAATGGAGGAGTTTGAGCAAAGTTTTATTTCAACAGACAGTTTCAACAGACGCTCCTGTTATGAGCAGCCACATAACAAAAAAGAAGGGGGTATATCACGCCACATTGAACCACATCGGATAAAAACAGCTTATAGTTTCATTTAAATATATAATTGATATGAAACTGATAATAAAAAGTAATGCATTTTATTTACAGGCGCCTTTCAAAGCACTGAAGATCACCGTTCAAGGCATAGTTAAGACAAGATATACAAAGATAGATAACATATAAACACATTAACTGTACAATCCTGTATTCTTGTCTCTAAGCAAAGGTGAAGATGAGTGATATACTGGCCTGATGAAACTGCTAACAGCCGTTACTAACCAGGTTGTTGAAGAATGTCTCTTATGTCTGCCAACATTTCTCTTTTTCAGTCCGTCATGTTGGTTCCTTCATGTCACATAATAAATGCAGGGATGTTGTTACCAGCTGGACAAACCTTTCCTCTGTCTCATAGTTCATCTGACAGAACATCATTCTCCTTTTGTTTCATCAGATAGTTTTTTTTTTACCTTTGTGACCTTTGCACATGGAGGGCATTTTGTACTCTCATTGGTCAACTTCACTGATATAACATGTTATAGAAGACAAACTCCAAAGATGCCAGACTTCTGTCAGGAGGTCAGGAGGCGTTCAACGCTAACTCAGACCCACTGCACAAGGAAAAAGGACTGATTTTCAAGGCTGACGGTTCTCACACCCTACAGCTGTCAGATCAGACTACAGTAGAGCTCAAATGTGTAACCTGGCCTCAGCTTTAGAGGGTTCTCTACTGGAATTTCTGTGGAAGCTAGAAGTGTCTTTGTCCATGGGTTTTGCTGGGTTTGTTGACTGTACTGTACAATGCAGCTGGATCCTCTGCAGCCTCTTGACTGCCGGCACTGAAAAAGGAACAGAACATGCAGATGTTATGGTACATTATTAAAATAATTATAATGCTGCATGTTTTTTTCTCTGGTTTACCTCTGGACTGTACTGGCACCATGAAATTTAACCATAGCGTACTCCACCATCTCGTCTTCCTTCTGTTGTTTCTTGTGTCTGTTGGGCTTAGTTGGTTGAATGTTGGAGTAGACAGGTTCAGCCAGGTTTTTGTTAAAGTTCACAGAGGCATAATGAAGCTCCTCCTGCTGCTCTGATGGCTGTATCTGTGAAAATCAGACCAAGAATAAATCTAAATAGTTGGACTTAGAGAGAGGGTTTAATTCAAGCTTGTTTTATCTTAAAACAGTGGTCTCCATACTTTTTCTACCATGCAGATTTAAGAGTTTTCAAGCCTTGTCTGTTGTAAATAAATTGTAAGCCCTACATACACCTGGAAGTCTTACAACATTTCTCACACTGTGCTGGCAGCACGTAAAGGAGCACTTTTTTATAAAGCCTTGCCAAGCCCCCTATCATTGCTTCAGGAATCATTGACTCATAAAGATGGACGTGGTTTTTACTCAAATGAAAAAGAAAGAGCTTATGACTTTGGGGGAAAAAAGTCAAACACAATTTAAAGTGTTCAGCTACCACTAATTCATAAAAGTAGACTTTCTCACCTGTTCACTGTTGTCTGCTCTTTCTCCTGGCTCAGACGGTTGCTTGGAGGCCCTCCTCTTTCTACTGAGGTGAATTTATGGAGATAAATTTGCCATAGCATCATCTTGAATTGTACAATAAATCCATTTGAAGATAAACTATTATTTGATGAGAAAAGTGCTCACATGATCCAGATGAAGACAAAGATGAGAATGATGGTGACAAGAATAGCAGGAACAGTCACAGAAGTAGTTACTCTCCATGCTCCTCAAACAGAAAAGCAAACATAGTGATCAACATTTTTAAAGATTGACAATAAAACTGCAACAGGTAAAAAAAAAACCACATTCTGAATGTAGCAGCTGTAGACCTGAAAACTTTTCCCTTGAAGAGAGAAGTCTGATCATTTATGCGTCCACTGTTACCAAAAGTCCCCCTGTGACAATGTGGAGCGTGGTGCTGTTCTATAATCTGAACTTTTCAACTAAGAGCACTGGGAGCGCAGCGTCCAAACACCTGATGCTGAGGAGGATTTTTCTGCTTAGGATGCTGTGTGCTGAAAATGCTTGATTGCATTTGCTTTGTGTTGAAAACAAGCGCTGCCAACACCAACAGCACCAGCTAGAGACACAGGCCCCTAATGGTTGAAGGAGTTTGTGATGTTCTGGACCAATCTGTGGTGGTATGTTTTTGGCAGAAAAGCTGACCTATCAGCTGATCAATGTGGCCTGATTGACTGGCTGACTACTGCCACAAGAAAAATGTCCGCTGTATCCCTGGTAGCTGGGTCAGGGAATCCAAGTTCAAGTCTGAATGCCTTTAGGTAGTGGAAGGGGACATGATGTCTGATGAGGTGTCAACCTTCAAGCCTTCAAGAAGAAATCAGTGTTGAAGGAGAGTGTTCAACTTCAGAAAGAGTCTGTCCATGCTAGGCTGGACCAGAGATTTCTGAAAGCAGCATGAATGTGCCAGGAAGCTAAAAGGAACTCTGACCTTATTGAGCTGTGCTCAGAGAACTTAGAGGAACCCTTACAAAAACTAAAAGAGGCATACGATAAGTACTTTAGCTCCCATAACTCCTCTAGTAGAGATCAATAAAAGCTGATGAGTGGAAAGGTCTGGGGTTTGGATGAGATTCACCTGGAGATCACTGACTGGCAAATCTTTATTCAGGGAGGAGCAGATCAGGTCTGACAGCCATGCTGCCATGTTTTCCAGCTTTAGAGATATTCTTTACACCTTTCTTTAAGATGTTAAGGTCATGCATCCCCGCTGGCTTTATGGGGATGCAAACTGCAATTTACAAGAATATTTGGCATGATAACATATTTTGTGTTAGTATAACAATGTTGCTTCAGCCTGAATTATTACATCCAACCCAGTCTAGAAGGTCTGATTTAAAGAGCAGTGAGTAAAGCTTACCTGCTGCCATCACAGTCAGATGTATAGTGGAGTTATGATGCCCTATTGTGTTTCGGGTGGAACAGACATAATTCCCACTGTGTTCAGATCCTGCATTGCTGATAGTGTAATTGTGCCCTGCAGCTTTTGGTGAGTCTTCATTCTGCTTGTACCAGGTGTAATTAGCTGCTGGGTTAGCATCACTGCTACAGGCCAGAGTCACTGACTGGCCCTCCTCTACTATAGCAGAGGGACTGGCTGACACAGAGGGAGGCTTTGGACCATCTGGAAGGTAACAAATATGAAAAGAAGTAAATGTTATCACAGCATGACAGCATCATTCCTACATGTCAGAGTCAGATTTTCCCTCCACTACCCTTCTAGAAGGAATCACTGATTCAAAAATGTAAATTTCAGAGCTAAGATTTATTAATTTTGTCCTCAAGGTTTGGACAAAAGACTGCAACATAAAAATATGTTTAATAAAGATTATTCATGGAAAAAATGAAAACAGCACAAAAGCAACCATTACAGAGACAGTGAAATCCATTCTATCCCTCTCCAAGGTTATTTTGCCGTTTTAATACTTTTCTACTGACGAAATAAAGTATATGCCAGGCATAACTATTCATTCATCTCTTTTTCCTGTACTGCATTTGTCATAGTTTTGCTCTTTTTCAACAGAAATTGTTTAATCTTCAGTTGTTTATTTGCACTAGTATTTGTCTTGAGGTTATTTTGTCAGTGTTTATAAGAAAAGAACGGTAAAAGTTCATTTAGATCTTTGTTTATAAGGGTTGACTTCTCGGGGATCGACTGCTTAAGCCTAGGGGCTGCAGTGAGGAGAGTCTGCGCTCTGTTTCTCTACTTAATACAGACGAGTGAAGAAGGCAGTCATGCGCGTTTTTCCTGGTTATTTACTAGCTGCTAATATTCCCTTTTAAAGGTAGAACAAAAGTACTCTGAAAATGTATTTTTTCCATCCATCCATCCAATAGAAATTATAAAATGCTGAAATTATTTAAAAAATAGCAGTGCCAGTCCTGTACAGTATCAGTATTATTTGATTCTAACTATTATTGGATGGAAATTAAAAATTCTGGTACTGTTT
Source organism: Cheilinus undulatus (assembly GCF_018320785.1). NCBI lineage: Eukaryota > Metazoa > Chordata > Actinopteri > Labriformes > Labridae > Cheilinus > Cheilinus undulatus. The sequence continues at coordinate 6,149,458 of NC_054866.1, forward strand.
TAAGTCTGGTACAGACTAGTCTGGGTAGTCAGATTGTTTTGGGGCAGCTGAAGGAAAAGATTTGTGTTTTAATACAATATGGAGAATTTAATCGTCTGTACAGCCATAGTCCTCATGTCCTGTTAAACCACACCTATTTACTGCTTTTGAGAAAACATCAGTGTCTAAGATTTATGATCTAAAATAATTTATTTTCATTAATAAATCCAAGAAAAGCAAAAAAAAAAAAAAAAAAGAAAGAAATCTATGAAGGTAAATGGACTTGAGCTTGTATCGTGTTTTTCTAGTCATCTGACTTCTGAGAGGACTTTTACACCGCAGGTCACACCTACCCGTTCCCACCCATCTACCTCACATTTCTCACTGATGTCAGAGGTTTCTATGGAGCCCTTCAACATTAGCTTATCCCATTCAAATGCATCCATACCCATTTACATCCCACCCACAAATCAGAAGAGGAGCAAATTGGGATTGAGTATTTCGCCCAAGGACACATCAGTATAGAATAGATAGAATCCACGACCTTCTGAATGTGGGACGGCCAACCACGTACTGAGCGACATTTACCCCACAATCATTCACTTTCCCACACTGACTAAGGGTGTACTCACACCAGGCCATCTGTACCGTGCCTGGGCCCGTTTCAGCCTAAAGTCTGGTACGTTTAGCCGGTGTGAGTGCAGTCGCTCTGTGCTTTGGCGCTGCACACTTCGCGGCCCTGGCACAGAAGGACGAGGTGGGCCTAAGCGCAGCACGGATGCAAATGAAGGAGCACAGGTGTGGGAATGTGACGTAGCGTGAAGTAACAACAGAGGGACCTGCTTCAGAGCACAGAGAGCACAGCAGCTGCATGCTAGAGACAGCATGTTTTTTCTAGAAAGATAGAGAGAACTATAGATTTTGTCTCATTGAATTTCAACGAGAGCTGAAGAATTTAACTTCACAGCTTCACTACGACCTCGTTCTAATGCATCCCAGTCCAGTCCACATTTCTGACCAGTTTTGAGCAAAGTCAGGCTTTAACCACTGTGAGAGGATTTTTGGTTTGTGAAATAAAGCTTCTTCCCTTAATTGAGTCACAAACAGCAGCTCACGGGATGACACACACTTTTCATCCTCCGTGTGTAAAGAAGAGTGTCAAATACACGGACAAGTGTGTGCCGGGGTTAATCTCACAGCTGATTTAACCTCTCTTATTGTGAAATTATGATATCATACTATCATCCACTGAATCAACTTACCTCTAATTCTATTTCATGTCATCAAGAAGTGAAAGTGTGATCTTGATCACGTTTGAACTGAACATCGTTTATTAGTCCTGAGGCGTTTTCACCTCCAGCTCTCATCAGGTGGTTAAAATTGATCTCATCACTGTTAAAAAAATCTTTTATCTGAACATTTAATCCTGCTCTGGACACAGGCTGTCCTGTGACATGAAAGCTTGTTTGGTGAAGCACTGAAAGGCATCCAAATGCAGAGAAAAGGCTCAGTTCATGGCCTGTAAAAGAACTCCACGGGATTCAGTTAGTATAAGGACACGCAGAACAGCGGCTGTAGGGGCTCATCTGAGTTTTAAAGTCCAGGTTTCATTCATCAGAAGTGCTTGGAGCTCTGATCAGACTCCAGATGAGTGATAATTCTCAGCTATGAACCGCTTTCCCTCTCTCTCTCTCTCTCTCTCTCTCTCTCTCTCTCTCTCCTCACTGGGCTCTGTATAATTAACATAGCTACTGATCCCACATCTGCTGAAATAATCCCAGTGTCAGATCAGAGATCGTATCAATCTTTTGCGATTTTACAGCCTAAAAGACAAAACTTGTATATACTGAGTCATCAACTCATATAAATTCATCAACGGTGGACGCTTCATGTGATGACGTCGGTGCATGACGTATCCATGCCCAGGCCTGGATGCGTGTAGCAGTGTGAGTGCAAGCCAAAGGGGGGGGACAGGGGAGGGGGTCAAATGGGATTCAGCATGGTTAGAATATGGCACGGTACACTAAAAAAAAACATGATTTCTGACTGTCATAGGAATTAGTTGAACAACAAGGAGTCAACATTCCTCCAAAGAAACAACAACTATTCTTGTTCTTTGGTCTTACCTGCGACCACAATACAACTTTACAGATGCATACTGCCACCTACTGACCGAACCGTTATGTAAACAAATCACATTGGTTTCATGTAATTCATTTGAATTCACTCAAACTTAGAAAGAATCACATTGGTTTTATCTATTTAGAATAACTAAGTAACTGAGTAAAACCAATTTAATTTGTTCATCTAATACCTAGGACAGTCAAAAATCATTTTTTTGAGTGTAGGTTGCTTCCAGTCTTGCTGTCAGCCTGTAGACTTTCTCATCCATGTTACCGATACTTTGTTCTGATATGGGGCGTGTCCTGCATCATGCAGTCTAACATCTACTGCTACCTTTTCTGTTAACTGTACTGTAAGGGATGTGCATTCTAAAACCTCAGCCACAGCATTTGTGTCCACACCTATTCTGTGACACCTGTATTTATACAAATATCAAGGATCACATGACAATATACCCGTAGTTAGTGTACGGCCCAAGTCAGCAGTGGTTTCCTTGTCTGTCTGACGACTGCCTCACTGAGCTGCTGAAGGGTAGGATGCTCCCTCAGCCCCATTACTTTTAATACTGTATTCTCTAGTCTGGTAATACTGTCCAAATAGAGGAAGTCAAATACAAAAGATTTTGATTGTAACACAATTTAAGATGAGATTTCACCAGATCTGAGAGCTCTGAACCGACAGGCGGATCTAGGCTTGAACAAATACAGTAATAAAGTTAAAAAAACATTCACTCACATTTCACATCAATAAGGATCCATTTAGACGTCAGTTTTCCCAGTTTGTTGTCTGCTACACAGCTGTACTCTGCAGAGTCAGACGACTGGATGGAGCTGAAGGAAAGCTGTGGTCCTTTATTCGACATTTGAAGGGTCTGATTTCTATTCTTCTTGTACCAGGCGTAAACAGCTGCTGGGTTAGCATCACTGCTACAGGTCAGAGTCACTGAGCTGCCCTCCACTATCTCACCAGGATCCACTGATATTGAGGTCAATTTTGGAGCATCTGAAGAAAATAATAGATACAAGAGGGAATAACATGATTGCAATTATTACATTTTCTTAATAAATATCATGTAGCTGGTAAAATACTAAAACTATGCCCCTCATTTAGCTGTTACATAGTGAATAAGAGCCCTCATGTCCTGTACACACTCAGATCTGTTCATCTTTATAATAACAGCACGTACTGTAAAATGTGAGTTTTTCACAGGTAGTAAAACATGGATAAGAATAATTTTTTTAACTTGTTAGAGCATTTAAGTCCATTGGATGAAACCCTCTTATCTATTCAGGTAGACACCAGTGTGACACAGAGACACAGAGGGAAAACAATGCATTCATAAAGATGTTTGAATCATTTAACATGAAATCAAAATAAAACAGGATTTTGTGGAAAGATTTATGTGGATATGAGGCCTGGCTGGACAAGCTGTTATAATAGTCAGAATACATTTGATTTAAAAAGCACTTTCATAAAAACTCAGTCACTGTTCAATGCAGAACAACTTCACTGTAAAAAATGAGCTGTTTCACTTACACTTCACATCAACAGTAACAGATCCAGATTGCTGCCCCAGGCTGTTCTTAGCTGTACAGTAATACTCCCCAGAGTCAGAGGCCTTGATGGATCTGAAGTAAAGTCGGTTTCTAGTGCTGAGATGTGGTGAATATGGTGTTTTGTACCAGGCATAAGTGGCTGCTGGGTTAGCATCACTGCTGCAGGTCAGAGTCACTGAGCCGCCCTCCTTAATCTCAGCAGAGGGACTCACTGACACAGAGGGAGGCTTTGGAGCATCTGGAGAGGAAAAATATGTCTTAATGTGTTTTAATGACATGTAAAAATGATTGCATTTTACCACTGAAGATGCAGTAACTGCTGAAAAAAAAGAGATATACAGGTTCAAGGACAAAATGAAGAGATTCTGTTTCCCATGAAATCAAACTCTAGACATCTCCATCTCATGGGTCAGTGTATTTTCTGGCTGTTCCATTTCCTGTTGGAAACCCTCAGAAGTCAGGAAAAACTCTTGTTATTCAGTTCTTTTTGTTTTTGATGGAAAATGGAAAAAAAAACAAAAAAAACAAACAAACAAACAAACAAAAAAAACAAAGACAAAAACAAACAAACAAACAGAAAAGCAAGTCATTTTCCCTTTTTTTGTTTCTTCTTTCTGTGTTCAGAGTCACTGAACTTCCCTCCATGATTTTACTGAAGGGACTCGATGACACAGAGGGAAGCCTTGGAGCATCAGGAGACAGGAGCAGTTGGGAGGGTGAACTGCTCCAATGATAAGGACTAGATTCAGACACTATGGAAAACTCCAGTCTGACAAAAGTCACATCTGGATTTCATACTGAGTATCATAAGGATGGAATAAGGTGGATAGGATCTAAAGGACCTGAGAATTATCTAAGGCTCTAAAGTTGCTAGGTTTTTACTGTTTACTTTCTGGCTTCCTTTCCTCCACCTGCAAGTTCTTGGTTTAGATTTCTCTTGCTTTACATGTAGACAACTGTCACACTGTGGGTTTTTTGCCATTAATTGTAGATGATCAGAGATCTGTGGCTGTAGATTGTGAGGATGAAGCAGAGAGAGAGATGAAGGAATCAGAGATGAACAGAAAAGAAAAGTAAAACTGGACATTAACTGAGTAATGCCTTTAGAATCAAATGTCTCACTCACATTTCACATCCACATGAGTGTACTGAGACATCCTCTCCCCCAGCTCATTCTTTGCTCCACAGCTGTACACAGTAAATCTACCTGAGTAAATTTTACTCAAATTGAGTAAAATTTTTTCTCTGAAAAATATAACATTTGGTCCCAGTCTATTTGGAGTAAAATTCACTCTGCTTGCAGAGGAATGATTTCAGAGTTGTTTTTACTCTAACAAGTGTTTTTATTTAACTCTAAATGATGATTTTGTACTCCACAATGAACAAAATAAAAACAACTCAAAAACATTTGATTTAAAAAGCACTTTCATAAAAACTCAGTCACTGTTCAATGCAGAACAACTTCACTGTAAAAAATGAGCTGTTTCACTTACACTTCACATCAACAGTAACAGATCCAGATTCCTGCCCCAGGCTGTTCTTAGCTGTACAGTAATACTCCCCAGAGTCAGAGGCCTTGATGGATCTGAAGTAAAGTCTGTTTTTAGTGCTGAGAGGTTGTGAATATGGTGTTTTGTACCAGGCATAAGTGGCTGCTGGGTTAGCATCACTGCTGCAGGTCAGAGTCACTGAGCCGCCCTCCTTAATCTCAGCAGAGGGACTCACTGACACAGAGGGAGGCTTTGGAGCATCTGGAGAGGAAAAATATGTCTTAATGTGTTTTAATGACATGTAAAAATGATTGCATTTTACCACTGAAGATGCAGTAACTGCTGAAAAAAAGAGATATACAGGTTCAAGGACAAAATGAAGAGATTCTGTTTCCCATGAAATCAAACTCTAGACATCTCCATCTCATGGGTCAGTGTATTTTCTGGCAGTTCCATTTCCTGTTGGAAACCCTCAGAAGTCAGGAAAAACTCTTGTTATTCAGTTCTTTTTGTTTTTGATGGAAAATGGAAAAAAACAAAACAAACAAACAAACAAACAAACAAAAAAAACAAAGACAAAAAAAAACCAAACAAACAGAAAAGCAAGTCATTTTCCCTTTTTTTGTTTCTTCTTTCTGTGTTCAGAGTCACTGAACTTCCCTCCATGATTTTACTGAAGGGACTCGATGACACAGAGGGAAGCCTTGGAGCATCAGGAGACAGGAGCAGTTGGGAGGGTGAACTGCTCCAATGATAAGGACTAGATTCAGACACTATGGAAAACTCCAGTCTGACAAAAGTCACATCTGGATTTCATGCTGAGTATCATAAGGATGGAATAAGGTGGATAGGATCTAAAGGACCTGAGAATTATCTAAGGCTCTAAAGTTGCTAGGTTTTTACTGTTTACTTTCTGGCTTCCTTTCCTCCACCTGCAAGTTCTTGGTTTAGATTTCTCTTGCTTTACATGTAGACAACTGTCACACTGTGGGTTTTTTTGGCATTAATTGTAGATGATCAGAGATCTGTGGCTGTAGATTGTGAGGATGAAGCAGAGAGAGAGATGAAGGAATCAGAGATGAACAGAAAAGAAAAGTAAAACTGGACATTAACTGAGTAATGCCTTTAGAATCAAATGTCTCACTCACATTTCACATCCACATGAGCGTACTGAGACATCCTCTCTCCCAGCTCATTCTTTGCTCCACAGCTGTAGTATCCAGAGTCAGAGGACTGAATGGAAGTGAAGACGAGCTCTGACGTTTTACTGAGAGCTTTTCTGGCATTCTGCTTATACCAGGTATACTCAGGTGCTGGGTGACCATCACAGCTACAGGTCAGAGTCACTCCACTGTTCTCCCTGATTTCACCAGTGGGACTCAGCAACACTGAACAAGATGTTGGAGCATCTTGAGGAGAAAAAGAAATGAACATGAATTATCTTTGTGTAAGCTTGGAGTAAAGTGATTTGAAGTCCTTATTTCCATGATGCATCAGGTTGAGGATGAGGATGATTCTGCATCAATGCAGAGAGAGAGAATAATTGATGCATACTGACATTGGCTGTAGATTTATCCCCCGTGTCTAGACCTTTCAGAAATACTCAAACAGAGATTCATATCTTTTAATCTTTGTATAATATCAGCAGCTGCTGTGAAAATGTGAACTCTTCGTAGGTAGAAAAACATAAGTAAGAAAATGTAAAATAATTCTAAACTGTGACTTCATGGGAACATTTCTTTAGATATGAAGCAGTGAATGAACTGGCTGCTGTTTGGATGTTCTGTAAGAAAGAAGTTATTTCACTTACACTTCACATTAACAGTAACAGATCCAGATTGCTGCCCCAGGCCGTTCTTAGCTGTACAGTAATACTCCCCAGAGTCAGAGGCCTTGATGGATCTGAAGTAAAGTCTGTTTTTAGTGCTGAGAGGTTGTGAATATGGTGTTTTGTACCAGGCATAAGTGGCTGCTGGGTTAGCATCACTGCTGCAGGTCAGAGTCACTGAGCCGCCCTCCTTAATCTCAGCAGAGGGACTCACTGACACAGAGGGAGGCTTTGGAGCATCTGGAGAGGAAAAATATGTCTTAATGTGTTTTAATGACATGTAAAAATGATTGCATTTTACCACTGAAGATGCAGTAACTGCTGAAAAAAAGAGATATACAGGTTCAAGGACAAAATGAAGAGATTCTGTTTCCCATGAAATCAAACTCTAGACATCTCCATCTCATGGGTCAGTGTATTTTCTGGCTGTTCCATTTCCTGTTGGAAACCCTCAGAAGTCAGGAAAAACTCTTGTTATTCAGTTCTTTTTGTTTTTGATGGAAAATGGAAAAAAAACAAAAAAAACAAACAAACAAACAAACAAAAAAAACAAAGACAAAAAAAAACAAACAAACAGAAAAGCAAGTCATTTTCCCTTTTTTTGTTTCTTCTTTCTGTGTTCAGAGTCACTGAACTTCCCTCCATGATTTTACTGAAGGGACTCGATGACACAGAGGGAAGCCTTGGAGCATCAGGAGACAGGAGCAGTTGGGAGGGTGAACTGCTCCAATGATAAGGACTAGATTCAGACACTATGGAAAACTCCAGTCTGACAAAAGTCACATCTGGATTTCATGCTGAGTATCATAAGGATGGAATAAGGTGGATAGGATCTAAAGGACCTGAGAATTATCTAAGGCTCTAAAGTTGCTAGGTTTTTACTGTTTACTTTCTGGCTTCCTTTCCTCCACCTGCAAGTTCTTGGTTTAGATTTCTCTTGCTTTACATGTAGACAACTGTCACACTGTGGGTTTTTTGCCATTAATTGTAGATGATCAGAGATCTGTGGCTGTAGATTGTGAGGATGAAGCAGAGAGAGAGATGAAGGAATCAGAGATGAACAGAAAAGAAAAGTAAAACTGGACATTAACTGAGTAATGCCTTTAGAATCAAATGTCTCACTCACATTTCACATCCACATGAGCGTACTGAGACGTCCTCTCCCCCAGCTCATTTTTTGCTCCACAGCTGTAGTATCCAGAGTCAGAGGACTGAATGGAAGTGAAGATGAGCTCTGACGTTTTACTGAGAGCTTTTCTGGCATTCTGCTTATACCAGGTATACTCAGGTGCTGGGTGACCATCACAGCTACAGGTCAGAGTCACTCCACTGTTCTCCCTGATTTCACCAGTGGGACTCAGCAACACTGAACAAGATGTTGGAGCATCTTGAGGAGAAAAAGAAATGAACATGAATTATCTTTGTGTAAGCTTGGAGTAAAGTGATTTGAAGTCCTTATTTCCATGATGCATCAGGTTGAGGATGAGGATGATTCTGCATCAATGCAGAGAGAGAGAATAATTGATGCATACTGACATTGGCTGTAGATTTATCCCCCGTGTCTAGACCTTTCAGAAATACTCAAACAGAGATTCAGATCTTTTATCTTTGTATAATATCAGCAGCTGCTGTGAAATTGTGAACTCTCCATAGGTAGAAGAACATAAGAAAATTTTTTGATCATTTTAATATAAAATAATTCTAAACTGTGATTTAATGGGAATATTTCTTTAGATGTGAAGCAGTGAATGAACTGGCTGCTGTTTGGATGTTCTGTAATAAAGAAGTAGTTTCACTTACACTTCACATCAACAGTAACAGATCCAGATTCCTGCCCCAGGATGTTCTTAGCCATACAGTAATACTGCCCAGAGTCAGAGACCTTGATGGAGCTGAAGTCAAGTGTGTTTTTAGTGCTGAGATGTGGTGAATATGGTGTTTTGTACCAGGCATAAGTGGCTGCTGGGTTAGCATCACTGCTGCAGGTCAGAGTCACTGAGCCGCCCTCCTTAATCTCAGCAGAGGGACTCACTGACACAGAGGGAGGCTTTGGAGCATCTGGAGAGGAAAAATATGTCTTAATGTGTTTTAATGACATGTAAAAATGATTGCATTTTACCACTGAAGATGCAATAACTGCTGAAAAAAAAGAGATATACATATTCAAGGGTCAGGGGGTCAAAGTATAATCTGTTTTTCTGTCAAAAAAAACAACGTTTTTTTCTTCCTGAACAAAAAATGACAAAAAAAACAAAAAAACAAAATTAAATAACGGCCCCAAATTGGTTTTTGGATTTTCCCTTTTTCGTTTTACAGTTTTAAGTCTGGAAACGAAAAAACGGAAGCACGTGACCATGACGTAAATGGAGTCCCTATCAAAATAAAATCCAAACTTATAAATTAATAATAAAAAGACAAGTAAAGTTAAATAGCGCTTATATTTTTGAATAATGTTACAGCGTTTTATTATATACACCATTAGGATCATTATGATCATTTCAGGAAACAGAAATTAAACTCTACCAATGAGTGAGTACATTAGGAGGTTAAAAGGTTAATGTTTTCTTAAAGGATCTGTGGTTTTAAGCAAAATTCTTTGGCTAAATATCCCCAAAAGTTAACTTTTCCTGGTCAATGACGCTGTTGTAGCTCTGTGACCCACTGACCTCTCGGTGACCCTTTGCTCTCTGCAGGATGAGACGTAATGTTGATAAAGTGATGAATTACGATCAGGAGTCCGTGCATTGTGTTTTATTTTGAAAGTAATGTTCTACTCTTGTGACTTCCATGGTTGGTGACACCCATGGCATGTAGTAGCCTACATGTCATCCCATCCATCCATCCATTCTCTACCGCTTGTCCCTGTCAGGGTCGCGGGGGCAGCTGTCTAAGCAGAGACAGACTTCCCTCTCCCCGGCCTCTTTGACCAGCTCTTCCCGGCGGATACCGAGGCGTTCCTAGGCCAGCTGAGTGACATAGCTTTTCCAGCATGTCCTGGGTCCCCTACCGGTGGGGCGTGGCCTGAACACCTCACAAGCGAAGCGTCCTGGAGGCATCCTAACTAATTAGATGCCCGAGCGACCTCATGTGGCTCTTCTCAACGCGGAGCAGCAGCGGCTCTACTTCCGAGCTCATCCCGGATGACCGAGCTTCTCATCCCGTCTCTCAGGAGAGCCCAGACACCCTACAGAGGATCATATCAGCCGCTTGTACCCGCGATCCTGTCAGTTATTTGTTGGTTAGTTATCAGTATACGTTAATGTATCTGCACACGTCATGAAGATGCTCATGTTGCAAAGTTAATGCTCCTAATGACATGGTTAATAAATCACCCACACTGACTGTTGGCTTATGCGAGTATTTCAGAGGGTTAAATCGTAGGCTGTGGGCCACAGTGCGGTTCATATTTCTTGCACAGGTCCGGTGTGTTTATTTATATCATGACCGTCTATAAATAGCATCAACCGGAGTGCCACACCACACCAATGCGAAGGTGAATTAACTGTTAGCCAGCAGTAACTATCTCATATCGGCTCATTAAACATCTCGTGGCCACGCAATATCACTATTATTTTTATGTATATTTTTAATTTCTGTTTCCTGAAATGATCATAATGATCCTAATGGTGTATATAATAAAACGCTGTAACATTATTCAAAAATATAAGCGCTATTTAATGTAACTTATCTTTTTATTATTAATTTATAAGTTTGGATTTTATTTTGGTAGGGACTCCATTTACGTCATGGTCACGCGCTTCCGTTTTTTCGTTTCCAGACTTAAAACGGAAAAACGAAAAAGGGAAAATCCAAAAACCAATTTGGGGCCGTTATTTAATTTTGATTTTTTTTTATTCGTTTTTCATTTTTTGTTCAGGAAGAAAAAAACGTTTTTTTTTTTCGTTTTTGGTTGAAAAGGAAAAAGGGCGCCATTTTTTCCTTTTTTTTGTTTATTGGTTTTGACAGAAAAACGGATTATACTTTGACCCCCTGACCACTGAACTTCCCTCCATGATTTTCCTGAAGGGACTCGATGACACAGAGGGAAGCCTTGGAGCATCAGGAGACAGGAGCAGTTGGGAGGGTGAACTGCTCCAATGATAAGGACTAGATTCAGACACTATGGAAAACTCCAGTCTGACAAAAGTCACATCTGGATTTCATGCTGAGTATCATAAGGATGGAATAAGGTGGATAGGATCTAAAGGACCTGAGAATTATCTAAGGCTCTAAAGTTGCTAGGTTTTTACTGTTTACTTTCTGGCTTCCTTTCCTCCACCTGCAAGTTCTTGGTTTAGATTTCTCTTGCTTTACATGTAGACAACTGTCACACTGTGGGTTTTTTGGCATTAATTGTAGATGATCAGAGATCTGTGGCTGTAGATTGTGAGGATGAAGCAGAGAGAGATGAAGGAATCAGAGATGAACAGAAAAGAAAAGTAAAACTGGACATTAACTGAGTAATGCCTTTAGAATCAAATGTCTCACTCACATTTCACATCCACATGAGCGTACTGAGACATCCTCTCCCCCAGCTCATTCTTTGCTCCACAGCTGTAGTATCCAGAGTCAGAGGACTGAATGGAAGTGAAGATGAGCTCTGACGTTTTACTGAGAGCTTCTCTGGCATTCTGCTTATACCAGGTATACTCAGGTGCTGGGTTAGCATCACTGCTACAGGTCAGAGTCACTCCACTGTTCTCCCTGATTTCACCAGTGGGACTCAGCAACACTGAACAAGATGTTGGAGCATCTTGAGGAGAAAAAGAAATGAACATGAATTATCTTTGTGTAAGAAGTAGTGTCATAAACATCATCTCCATCTAAGCTGGAGTAAAGGGGTTTAAAGTCATTCTTTCCATGATGCATCAGGTTGAGGATGAGGATGATTCTGCATCAATGCAGAGGGAGAACATCATCGATGCAACTGATAATCCATGGAGTCCTAACAACCTCTGGATGCAGGATCCTCCAGATACCTGGCTGACGTGCTGTATTTCAGCCACCCTTAGCCAATACCCACAAGAAGAAATGATTGCTGTGAACTCAGAAATATATGAAGACTAATTTTCAAACAGTTTTATTCACAGATGAATGCTCTGCTACACTGGATGGTCCAGATGGATAGAGTTCAAGATGGGTGGTGGATGACCACCATGTCCCAACGAGCTCAGCAAGGAGGAGGTGGAGTGATGTTTAGGTTGGAATCATAAGAAGTGAGTTGAAAGACTCCTTTAAGGTGCTTGAAGGTGTAAAAATGACCTCAGCATAATGTGTGGAGTTCCTAACTGCCCATTTCCTGTAATGGTTCAAAAAGAAGAACTGTGCCTTCTGAAGAAAAATCTTTTTTTTTTTCATGCAAGACAACGCACCATCCCATGCTGCAAACATCTCACTGAGGCCTCGGCTGCTGTGGGTATAAAGGGAGAAAAAATCCTGGTGTGGCCATCATCATCCCCTGACCTTTAACCCTACTGAGAATCTGTGGAGCTTCCTTGAAAGGAAGTTCTATGAAGGGGGACAGAGGGCAGTTGACCTAAAAACAGAAGCTCTAGGAGGCAATTCTGGCATCCTCAAAGGAAATAAAGGCAGACACTCTACATGGACGTACAAGTTCAATGGATGAGAGAGTTGTTAAGATGATATCAAAGAAGGGCTCCTATGTTAATATGGAACTGGCTCTGGAAATAATTTGGAACACTGCATTTTAAGTTATTTTCCAAAGAAATGCCATTGTCATCATTGGTAATATTGGTGAATAAAATCAAGATGACAGTATGATTGTTGAGGAATGAAAAATCATTTGGACTGCCAATTATAAAGACGATTCAGGAAAAAATGAATCAACAAAATAAAAGGACTGTAGATTACTTACACACTTCTGGAGAGCGGTACTCCTCTCGTCCTCTAAATGCACAGGAATACTTGTTGATATCTTGGAAAGAGACTCCTAAAGTGGATGTCCATTCATTTATTTTCCATTGGTTTTGGTACCAGACATATGAAGGATTATCAGCCACATCACAGCTGCTCTGGCACTTCAGCTCAAACTGGTTCTGTAATCTTTTCACTTTGACCTGAAGGTCTGAACAGGTGGAAAACAGAACCAAAATGTCATTTTAACCATTTAAAGTTCACAAATGAACATGAAGCATTCACATCATGTTCCTAAATGATGATGAAAAGGTTACCTGTGACAGACAAAGTGACCCCAGATGAAGAAGTAGCTCCTCCACCTGGTTGGTTGGTCTCAAATCTGAACCAGTACTCAGCTGCATCTCTCTCCTGCAGGTCTGTGATTCTCAGAGTGCAGTCATTCCCAGTAGGAGGATACTGCACACGACCTGAGTAGGCTGGGTCTGATTTCAGGTCAGGGTTAGGATAACCTCTGTCTGTGAACCACTTTCTGCTCTCTACAATAGTGGACTGCCCCTCTATTGTTTCTGGATATGTGAAGCTGCAGGGTAGGTCCACTGTTGATCCTTTCACTGCACAGATCTGAGGAGAGGGGAGAGTCACAGCCCAGCCATCCTGACTGTGGACCACTGTAACACAGATCAGAAACACCATCAGAACCATAACAACAACAGAAAACAAGAATTTATAATAGAGTAACCTGATAGGTTATGGAAATACTTTGTCCAGAGTGCTTGGCAATAAATCCTCTCTCCCCAAAGCTTATCAGACAGAGACATTACAAAAACCAGAAAAGCACTCAGAGAGCGCCATTAGCCCTATCTACCAATAGCACAGAATCCTTTAAAAAATTCCTGGATCCAGACGGTGATCACTTCCAAAATCTAATCAGGTCTTCCTTATGCCATTTCTGACGTTTCCTGAAAATTTCATCAAAATCCATCCCTGACTTTTTGAGTTATGTTGCTAACAAACAAACAAACTAACAAACCCTGCCGATCACATGACCTCCTTGGTGGAGGTAATAAAAGAGCAGCACTAAGGAAAAGGATTGCTTCTGTATAATGGATGAGGACTTTCTGTAACTGAGGAAGGTTCACACCGATAAGGGTAAGCTGAAACACAAACTATTTCCTGCAAGAGCAGGAATGCATTGTAGCTTATTGACAGTCTGTTTCCTCACCATTCAGTCTGGTGTCTAAATGTGCTGAGGATTCATAAAAAACTGTGAAACCGTTTTTTTGAGATGATAAGGGCAGGGATGTGATAAAAGTTTGGTTCCTTTTTAGTGGTTGTTTCTCTAATAAAGGAAGCGCAGTAACTTTTATCATTTTTAACATTAATAATAAAAAAGATGTTTGAAAACTTTAAACGTGCTAAGATGTGGAAACATGATGATACAAAAACACACTTCAGAAAAAATAAATCTCTGCACACATGAAGAGCACACTCAGATCTACTGAAGCTCTCATTCTGAGCCTTCACTTCTAAAAAACACACAAACACTTAAATTCTGCTCTGAATGAATGATTGAATACAGTACCTGGCACAGAGAGAAGGATGATAACCAGTCCAGTCACTGCTGCTCTCACAGTCATGGCTGCTCCTCTTCTCCCTGTTTGACTTCAGAAATACAGAATAAGACCCTGGCAGAAGGACTGAACATGACCTGAGTCAATAAATAATCATATCAATAACTAAGTCTACTTACAACAGAGAGGAGATGTTTACTCTGCAGCAAACGTTCCTCTGTGGTCATCAGAAGGAAGAAGTCAAGCTGTTAAAGTGCCCTACTTCCTTCCCCTTTCAAATTATTAACATGCATGAAGTTGGTGTTTTTTCTTAAAGCCATATCAGGCCCTAATAATGCTGACTGACTAATGCTATGAAGATCAAATCTAGTACGTCCAGAAACATCTCAGTGACCAGAGGGACGATAGTGGACAGTAGGAAACTCTTCACTGACCTCCCTAACTGAAGGATTTCTTCCTCATCTACACCAAACTTCCTGTCCACCATCTTCCCTCTGGATGCTCCAGGACCTACAAGGCTTGATCTTCATGGTCGCCCTCTTGAGATTCTTATTGAGCCCCTCTAGTAGCTTTCTTGTACATGGGACTGTTGTTGTCATTCCTGTCCTGGTTGGTGAAAGGTGCATACCATCCTGCCATCATTTTCCTACCAAAGCCAATCTGGAAGCTCTAAAAATAATCTCATCACAACTGTGAATTCTTGTAGGGCAGATGGTGGGACACGGAGAAGAGAGAGTAGGGTAGACAGAAGTGAGACAGTTGGTTGGAGCACTGAGGACTGTAGATGCCACATGGCTCTTGCTCTACTGACTGAGCTAAAATATAAAAGTCCCGCCCTTCCCAAACCTTTTCTATGGGAGCTTTCCCACATGAGTGTCAAATATACTCACGCATATGGGTCGATCTGGTGTGTCAGGTTTGCTGTTTCCTGCAGACAGGGCTTTAAGTTTTCATCTTTAGTGTCCTTCAGTTCTCAACTGCAATCAGCTGAGTTGAAGCAACTCAATTTTCCATTTGGCTTTTAGAGCGTTTTGATACTTTTTTGGCTGAGCTTTGAAAATACAGGTTTAAACTACTCTCTACTGAAATACATCAGGAACAATACACACATGGGGGGTGGGGGGTGATTAGAGCAATAGAGATAACTTGATGCTTTGAGACAGGAAACCACAAACCCAGACACGTGTGAGTGAGAGAGGAAAATAGCTGCAGATATGAGTCTGACAAGTTTAAATGTTCCTTGTAACTGTTTAACCCTCGGACCCTACTATGTTTTGAGGACATTCATCATTTTTATCATCGTTTTTTTGAGTTAATAGTCACATTTTTATAGACTGAAGCATCAAATTTGGCCAAAGTTATTATTTTTCTTTATATTAAAAAAAAAATGAAAACCGTGTCACCCATAGAATGCCCATGACACGAAATAGCTACATCCAGCCTTGTTTTTCCGAAATCGGACACATAGGATTCCATTAAAAACACGTTTTTTGACTGTGTGTCTAGGGCACCAAAACAACTTATAGCGACTGTTTTTTTTGCAGTCAGTCAATCACCAAGGATGTAAATTTCACCATTCAACAGTGATCCAGTGGATAGTGCCAGCACACCATTTTAACCCTTTCAGCAGCGCAGACATGGTTTACCTTCCGTGCGCTCACAGTGTTTGGAGCGCCATTTCACCCGCTAAACATCATCAGAATTAAATGAACCGATTCATGCCACTAGATATGGATGTCTGAGAGTGGGCTAGATGTGTAAGGAAAAGTTTGTGTACTCCTACGTGTGTGATCGGGTGCGAATCTGCATGTATGTTTACAAGTGGACATGCTGTTAAGTGGAGTGTTTACGGTAGGATATGTTACCACTGGATTCTGCAGCCTGGGACTAAGGAAGAGGGACATTTGGACAATTTCAACTTTGCCCTCACTTCATAGCAAGTGGATTAACAAGCATGAGGATGCACGTGTCCTTTCAATCAATAGGAGAGAATATATCATATCTCAAAGATGCAGTAAATTTATATCTGCACATAATTGGCATATTTGTGGTCACATTTTGGTTAGAGGTGGAAATGCGCGTGTTCGTGGTTCATATCCTACATATATCCTCTGATTCTTTATGCCTGTACATAAAATAAACCTAATATGAACAAATGCATTCACTCGCATATGATTTGGTAGAGGAGGATATGCAAGAAAATGAGGGTAAAACTGGCGTGTTTTACGCACGGATGGACTCATCTGTTTAGCATGGACGAATCCAAGTCATAGGCATAGTGTACAATAAAGGGCATAAAAAGGGTGTAACACTGAAGGACAGATGTAGCTAAAATATGGCATTTGGCACTACAGAAAAAAATTCAATGCATCAAAATCAATTTTACTACTTATCACTGGCATGGCCCAGGCTCTATTTATTGAAAAAAAGAATTTTTTTTTCTAGATCATTTTATATGGGAATTATGGTGTTTTTGTGTTTTTAACCATAAAAAATAGCAGTGACATGGTGTACAATAACTGGCATAAACAGAGTGTAACACTGAATAAAAAAAAAAATTAGTGGTCAGGGTTGAAGTTGTTGAAGAGATTTGAAGCAGTGAAAGTAAAAAAAAATGTTGAAAAATGATTATTTTATTAACACCTGTCTGCATGTCCGTTTTCAGGACAAACGAGGACAGATGTAGATAAAGATTACAAGGGACCGAGGGTTAATTCTCAGTATCTGTCCTGGAGCTCGCATACACACCCACACACACACGAACAAACATACAGTAGGCCCAGAAAGGAGTTGGACAGAGTGAAGATACACAGGACACAATATTTAGGTGTGGTAAATATGCAATAAAATCTGAATTTCAGAAGGGGCCACTTTTTCACAGCATCATCTGTACAAACTCTTATCATAACTTTTATTGGTTCCCTTTGTCCTTATTGTGCAATGGCTGCAATTTAGCCATATTAATAAAACTATTTCCTACATCAGTTTCTTTCTTATACAACACTGTAAGGGCCTTCTATGGGTTCTAAAACATTGTCATGACTGAAAGTCAGTCCGTAACTTCAAAGATATTAATAACCTGAAGGGGAAGGAGGTGGACCACTTTCACAGCTCGTCTTCTGCCTTCTGATGACCACAGAGGATCATTTGCTGCAGAGAAAATGCGTCCCTACTGTTTTATATATGATTAAATCTCAGTTTTATTTATATTTTCTTGTTCAGGTCACGCATGCTAACATTTTATATTTCTGAAGTCAAACAGGGAGAAGAGGAGCAGCCATGATTTTAACAGAAGCAGTGACTGGATTTGTTATCTTCCTTCTTTCTGTGCCAGGTACTGTATTCAATCATTTTTACTGATTCAGGGCTGAATGGAATTTGTTATATTAAAGAGAATCCTCTTTGAACAACCTTATCTAGATCTGTGTGATTTCTGCATCTGTGCAGTGATTTATTTTTTCTAAAGTATGTTTTTCTGTATCATTGTATCTCCAGTTCTTCGCCGAATTTAAGATTGTCAAACATACTAAAGCAAGAGCAGTTCCTTATATCTGCAGCTGTTAGTGATGCATGGAAAGATCCAGTGACTTTATGTTACAAGTGTCTGCATTTCCTTTATGAGAGAAAAAAATAACACCTACAAAAAAGAGAAGCATATTTTGCCAATGCATTAAGTCTGTTTTTTTTCTGTTCTCATCAGGGTTAACACTTGACTGTATATCTAAATATAACACAGCAGCTATGTGTCATTACAAACACCAGTCTTACAGATCTTTTTAGAAGTCTCAGCACAAGTCAGCCCCCAAAGGAAACAACCACAATTCAGCTCTGCAGTGTTCATCAAGGACAAGCATGTACTGTATGTTTCACAGTCCTGTATGACTCAAAGTTTAAAATAGACTATCAACCAATCTTTTCCTTTATTTATTACATATCGCTGGTGTTGGGCCAAAAACTTGTATCTCCATTTTTCATTGTTATTATTAGTTTTTCTTGACATAAATCAGTGCTATCAATTGCCCTTTACATTGGTCAGTGGGTTTTAATAAATTCTAAAGCATTAATAAGTGTCCAAAAGGCGCTGACTATGAATATTCAGTATTAAATCAATTTTAAAATAACTTTTTTGCATTCCCAGGAAGGGGGTGATTTTGGAGATACAAGGTTTTGGCCTGATAGCAGCGGTAAGCCCTACTGCAAAACACAAAAAGCCCTTAGGGCAAGATCTTTTCTATCAGTAGCATACACAGTCATATTAGGAGGCAGGTCAAGAGTGATCTTGAAGTGGCACCAGAAATGTGCTGTGCAGAAAACTGAAAATAAACTTTAGAGACATCCTAAAAGATGTAGACTTTAAAAGGAAATTTTCCTGTTCAGTTCCTTACAACGTTGTCAGTTGGAGCTTTACAAGCTGGGTTTGCCTGATGACAGACGTGAAGGTTGTCAAATCCATCTGCTTTGCCCACCTTAATCTTCCATGGCCAAAATCCAAACGTTGTGACAAAGAGATGTGATCAGCTGAA
Organism: Cheilinus undulatus; assembly: GCF_018320785.1. Lineage (NCBI taxonomy): Eukaryota > Metazoa > Chordata > Actinopteri > Labriformes > Labridae > Cheilinus > Cheilinus undulatus. The sequence continues at coordinate 6,168,406 of NC_054866.1, forward strand.
TCCTGACCTGATGTGTTGTCTCTCCTATGCTGGGCCATGCATTTGTGTGAGGGTTGTTAAGAGTCCATGCATTCCTCAGACCATTTCACAGTGGTATATAATGTTGTGTACGCTATTTGGACTATAGCGCTACATCCACTTTAGAAGTTTTGAAGAATTTCAAAGCATTGTGATTATTTTACAGTTTATTTTAATGTGGATGTTATTGATATGTTGCTGATTTTCCTCTCCTGTGTGCCTTCTGTGTTTGCACACTGCCCTGCAGTCTCATGCCCCTACATGGGCATAAAAAAGTGTTTCTCTGTATTCATCGGGTGAAGTGTGCACATGCTTCCAGTTTAATTTCAGCCTCCAGCTTGATTCTGATGACGTTTCTGAGCTGTTACAGTGGTCCACAGTCAGAATGATTGAGCTGTGACTTTCTTTACTAAAATCTGTGCTTTGAAAAGATCAACATTGGTCATACTGTGTACGCACACATATCCATCAAGATTGGGCCAACGTGATACAGAAGTTGTGGAAACTCTCTGGTTCACTAAATTAATTGGAAATCGACTTGTAGACCTGAAATCAGACCCCGACTACTCCGGTCGTGTGTAGTATTCTCAAATCATCAAAGCCAGAGAGAGCGACTCAGCTGTGTTCAGGTTCAGATTCATAACAAACCAGCCATGTGAACATACCCTCAAATATTCAAATGTTTAGCCATGTTTCAAATAGTATTTTTAATGCAGATGTATCTGTAATACCCTTATCAATTCATTGTACTTGTTCTGCCACAGTCTTTTCCATCATTTCATGCCATACAATAGTTAAATGGATACATGTATTGTGTAGCAAAGCGGAGGGTTCCCACATTGGATCTTGAACTCCAGTCTCCAAGACAGACAACTTCACTAACCAGCTAGCCAAAGCCACACTGCAAATTTGAAACTGCAAATTTAACACCCTCAGAGTTAAAATTAACACTACGCCAGGGTTTATATGGGAACCACTGATAGAGTGTTAAATTAACTCTTTGTTCAGTGTTAAAATTTTAACACTAGCAAAGTGTTAACTAACAACTCTTATAGTGTAAAATATCAACACTACCTTAGTAAATCATCAGTGTTGATTTAACCCCCATGGTGTTAACACTTTTCCAGGGTTTATATGAGTTCTCTGGAAAGTGTTAAATTAATATCTCTCACAGTGTCAGTTTTTAACACTCAGAATGTTTTCTTGGTTTTTTATACAGTGCAAAGTAATTTGTATTAAATATAAATTGCCAGCTCACATCAAACATCTCAGATAATGTGAGGCATCTCATGGCATGTACTGAGCAATAAGGCAATCACAGCATCTGTGTTAGCCCTGAGTTTAGCATTCAATAAATAATCCATCACCACAGTCAGGATATGATCAACTGAACAGACTGCTACACTCATGGTACAGAAGTGTCTAACATAAAAAAACAGCAACAATTCACCAGAAACATGAGCAAAGGAATTCCAACAGTTATAGCTGTACAACAGGCAACATCTAAACATAACTGAATACATCTAAAACTTCTAAAATACATCTAAACACTCTGCACCAAGGCATGATGGGAAAACTCTGCCCCCCAGATTTGAAATAACAATGGGCAGGGCTGAAATCAATTAAAGACCCTGTAAAGTGAAATCCAAAGTTTTTGTCTTAACACTCTAGGAATGTTGGAATATGGTTGCTGTAAACATGTGAAAACTCTGAGATCTACATGAGACTGAATTCTGGATTTAGGCCATTTCATCTCTTTCCTGGCTTGGTTTCATGTGGGCGGGGCCAATGTGTGGACTCACGATGTCATGAGCCCACAGTAGAGAATGACCCCGCCCCTCTAACACTACAATATTGTGGAAGGAAGCAGTCACCTGGAGCAGGGACTTCTGGTTCATTTTGTGCAAAGGAATTCAGTCTTGTCACTTATTGAGCCAAGTAAGCCTATTCAACTTTTACACATGATTAGTAATACCTGGATACCTCCGATAAAAAACGAATTAATGCTCTCCTCACATCATTGTTTGGTTTTGGTATTAGCATGGGATAGTTAGTGGCATACTGGAATTTACAAAAAAATCATTTTCTTTTAATTCCACATAAAAGGCAAAATAAGGCACATGGCGTTTGCAGGGGACATTTCCTTTGTGTATCCTTTAGGTTTCTATTTTCTATATTAAATCAAAAAGATACCAATGGAACTAGTTTTGGAAAATGGAGCTTTTGTTTTTGATACTGAATCTGTGCTAAAAAAGTGGGAAATTGATTTTGGTTCTTTATTTTCCAGAAGTTGTGGCTCAGTTGAGTGGGATGACATTTATTTTGAAGAGGTGGTGGATCTCAAGAATAACATAGAGGCTTCCATGCAACATAATTCTTACCCCTTTAACCAGTACTTAAATTCTCATATCACTGAGGAAGAAGTAAAAAGGGCAATTGAAGGACTGAAATCAAAGAAAGCTACTGGTTTTGATAATTTGTCAAATGAATTATTAAAATTACCTTCCCTATTTCCAGTTCTTTTTAATCTTTTCACTGTTTGTTTTGAGTATTGCCTGGTTCCCTCCTTTTGGCTTAAATCTATTATTAAACCTATCCCCAAGTCCCAAAATAATGACCTGAGAGTTCTGTTGAATTATAGGGGGATAAGTCTCCTCAGTTGTGTTTATAAACTTTACTCTAGTATTCTTAATGAGAGGTTGTACTATTACTTGGAAGCATCTGATTTGTTGGCAGAAGAACAGAATGGATTCCGGAATAAAAGAGCCTGTATTGATCACATTTATTCTTTATCCACAATAGTCTGTGCTAGAATACAAGATGGGAGGTCTACGTTTTGTTGTTTTATAGATTTTCAGAAAGCCTTCGATTGTAGTGATCATGAGCTTCTCAACTTCAAATTATTAAATGTAGGTATTGATGGAAAATTTTATAATTCTCTAAAAGCTATCTACCAAAACCCAGTATCTTGTGTGCAGGTAAATGATTATAGAACAGGCTGGTTCCCAACACCTTTTGGTGTAAAACAGGGTGATGTGCTCTCTCCTACACTGTTTGCAATCTATATAAATGATTTAATCACTGAAATTAAACAAACAGCAACTGGTGTTCAAGTAGGTGATCTAAAGGTAGCCACCCTGCTATATGCAGATGATATAGTCCTCCTTGCAGAGACTGAAAACGATCTTCAGCATCTGTTAAATAGTGTTTGCTGTTGGTGCAGTAAATGGAGATTCAAAATAAATAGAGATAAAACTCAGATTATGCATTTCAGGAAGAAGGGGCAGCCACAAACTGAGTTTGAATTTTGTTTTGGTTCTACTCCCCTTTTATTTACTGAGAATTACAAGTATCTAGGATTGACTATTGATGAACATTTTACATTTGTTGAAGGAGTTAAACTTTTATCAGAATCTGCAGGTAGAGCTCTGGGAGCTGTCCTTAATAAAGTTAAACTTTGTCGTGATCTTGGTTACAAAATGTACACACAGCTTTATACATCCTGTGTTTGCCCTTTATTAGACTATGGGGCAGGGGTTTGGGTTACTGTAGTCCATCCAGATGTGAAGCAGTTCAGAATAGAGCTATTTGCTGCTTTCTAGGCATACATAAAAATGCCCCAAAACTTGCATTCAGTGGTGATATGGGCTGGGAACCTTGTGCAGTGAGACATATGGGTGACATGGTGTGGCTATGGAACAGATTGATCAATATGCCAGATAGCAGACTGACTAAACAAATATTCAATTGGGACATGTCCAATAGTTACACCTGGGCAAGAGAAGTAGCAAAAATATTTGATAAGGCTGGTCTCCAATATATATACATAGGAATAAATTAAGGTGTCATGTCAACCAAATCAAATCAATACTTTTTGAGAAGTATAAACAAAATTGGGCTGAGTAAGTTTTATGTAAACCTAAATTAAGAACTTATAATCTGGTTAAAAGAGTGTACAGTCCAGAGCTTTATGTCACTCTAAACCTAACCAGAGCTCAGAGATCTGTCTGTGCTCAGCTCAGATGTGGCATTCTTCCTCTTGCCCTGGAAACAGGTCGCTTCCATGCTGTTCCTGAGGAAGAGCGAATGTGTGTGTTGTGTGATTTGGGTGAAGTCGAAAATGAAATGCACTTTTTATTCTATTGTCCTCTGTATCACAACCTAAGATGTCAGCTTTTCTGTAAAATGTCTGCAGAGTGTCCTGATTTGTTTTCTATGTCTGATGAAGAAAGACTCAACTTTTTGTTTACTCACAAAGTGTTTCAACTTGCACAATTTGTGCTGAATGCTTTTCAACAGCGTAAGAGGACACTTTATATTTGACTAAAGCTGCTGTCTAATAACAAGTGTAAAGTCTAATTGCAAATGAGCAACATTTTGTTAACACTTGATCTGTTCCTGTCTGATATGTACTGTGATGAGTTGCTCTCATCTTTGCTTGATTGCTCTTATTTGTTTTGTATTTCAGTGTCTTGTAAGCCCGTGAGGGCTGGGCACTTCTTTTGGTGTATGGCATGATGAAATAATAATAAAATAAAACTAAAACTAAAATACTCAATTTTATTTTATCATAATCTGTAGCTATCCAAGATCAATAAATGATTGAAATTCCCCCAGCTCTCTTATCATCTATCGGCAGATGATCAGTCAGAGAGGAAGAAGCACTGTCCCTCTGTTCATTCATGAGAATGAGAAGTCCCATGCCAAATATTAATATGACTGTTTTATTGATTGTTTTCTGCAGATGATGCTGTACATGTTATTCTCAACTCTAATTTTGGATTGTTTTACACATCAATAACAGTCCATCTTATGTAGATAAGCTGTTGTAGCCTAAATCATTTCTCATCAGTGCTAAGTTTTTTCCCCCATAATTCATTTCTGCTGAAAATGAGGTTGACAGTTTAAGGTTAAATGTCGACCCTGTTAGGCCCTCAGGTTAGACCTTAATTCTGCTGTGATTGAGTTTGACACCTCTGGTTTAGAGGGTGAAAAAAACAGGATCTGTTCGTCAGAGCTGTGAATCTTAGTCTGTAACCAAACTCTAAATCTGCACTGATTTCGCTGTAAATGTTGTAAAGTAGCACCCATTCATTTCCACTAATGAAGGATGTTTATGATCATTTTTTAGTTTTAATCTATAGTGTACTAACTAATGTCTGTAATTAATCTCTCCTTATCACTTTTTACCAATTCAACCAGTTAAACCATTCAAAGAAATCAAACATTAAACTGGAACTCTTTGTTGTTCTCATCTGTCCTGACTGATGAACCACTGAGTTCTTAAAAGTAGTCTAATCTAAGAGGAAAAATAATCCTCAGTCCAAAATGTTCTTCAACTAGTGACAACAAGGTTATCAAAGACAAAAAAAGGGGTAAAAAATAGTATTTATTTAATAATTATTTATTAAATTATTTTGTTCCTTCAGGACATTAAACGCTCTCTGATAGCTCTGCTGCTGCTGATGAAGGAGACTCTTCACTGAAAATAATAACAGAGGTGGAGTAAAAGTCCACAACGTAGTCAAATGAGTTAAGACAAACACCTGATAAGTTTAAATATTTTTTGACAAAGAGCAAAAATACTTCATATTTTGTTAAAGGTGATTTTAATAATCACTGACTGATTACATACCTGTGGTCTGGTGTTGTTTCCTCCTGTCGTTTCTCTCCTCTCTCTGAAAGACAAATGATGGAACATCTTCAGCAGCCAGGACAAATAACATCTATAAATCAAACTCTGAAGACCAAAATGTAAAAAATAATTTATACTTAGCTTTTTAAAGGGGCTGTTCATCTTCACTGGGAAAAAGACAGAGAGGAAAGAGTTAATCATTCAGTCAAAACAATTTCAAATGAAGAACTCTGATCAGGATTCAATGTCTGATAAAAACACAATCAAGTTTACTTATCTTTTTTTTGAAGAAAGTTTACATTGTATGCTGTCCTTTCCTGGTCTGGTCTGGTCTGGTCTCTCCTTGCTTGTCCTGTCCTGTCCTGGTCTGTTCTGGTCCTCCTGGTCTGTCCTGGTTCAAAGCCTCTGCTCTCATCTGGTCCTCCTGCTGTCTCCTTCTCCCGTCTCATCTGGTCTCCTCTTCTTTTCCTGAAAGACAAATCAATTATGAGTAAAAACGAGAAAAAAAGGAACATTTAAAGAGTTTCTGATCACATAAATTGAATGATTGAGTGTAAATGTTTATGGTTATGATTAATAAATGATAAAGTTCTTAGGTGCAAGGCGTCTCCTCTTCTCTTCTTCTCTGGTTGGCTGGTCTGGTTCTCTGACTAAAAAGTGAAGAAGGGGCAAACATCTTCACTGGCTTCTTTTCTTCTCTTCATGTACTTCCTGCTTCTTCTTCGGTCTTCTTCCTCCTCCTCTCTGTGTTCCTCTTCAGATCAGTGGTGTTGGCTTTTATTTTGGTCCTGCAGCTGTCCCGGTACATCCTTTTATTCTGTCTTTCTTCAAGTAAATTTTGAGGTTGATGATGATCAGCCCAGGTCCTTAAATACAATCCCAGCTCCAAAAAACTCCCTCAAAGTTGTCACCATGTTGGACACACAGGCCAGCGCCAAGAAATCAAGAAATGTGCAAAGAAATGCACCAAAATCACTGACCTGTGTTCCACCACCATGATGAAATAAACTATGAACAACTGGAGCATCATGGGACCATGTGGACGACCACGAGGGTGTTAGTCCTGCCAGACGCAAAGACCAGCCCTCTGAGGTCACAATAATCCAGCTTTCTACATAAAGCTGTTCAGTAAAAATCCACTTCTTTAGAGGTCACAGCTCCAGAAAGCTCCCTCCAAAATGTGTAAATGTTTGACACACAGGCCAGTGCCAAGAAATCAAGAAACGTGCAAGAAGCACCAAAATCACTGACCTGTGTGGCACCATTACAATGAAATAAACTATTTACAAATGAACATGAAGAAACCCTCAGGTTCTTCTGATGGGGGAGCATGAGTTCATGGATCTAGGTACAAGTCCATGGGCTGAATCCTCATAGGCTGGACCAAAAGCTGCAGGAGGACAGATATGTGTCACAGTCTCAGGCGTTTCTTTTGTGGAGCCTGGCTGCTGCTGTCGCTGTCGTCCTCTCGATCTCTCTTCCTCTCTTGTCGGGGAGGCTGTGCGTACCTCGCTGACTTTCTTACAAAGAAACAGAGGACCGACATCAGACAGTGCCCCTCTTCACTGTAGATGGTCACTCTCCAGCGGTTGGGCAGTACAGTGCCGTCACTGCTGGACACAGTGGAGATGACTCTGGTGATCGTTCTGTCATTGAAGACCATGGTACGGATGTTATCCCTGTTTAACGTCAGCACAGCGAGGTCCAGCCTCTCTGGATGAACGGGAGTCCGCATGGTCGGAGGGGGAGGGTTGGAACCTGGCAGAGGCCCCATCACACCAGCTGGTGCCTGCAACACAGGAGAAGGGCTGTTCTCCAAATGCTCCAGCCTGCCAAAGGGTGTGTCCATCAAGAGAACACTGGCAAAGCCTTGGACCATGTTCACTGGGTACTCCTTTGACCCAGTGACCAGGTCGTAGTACATGCCATAAATGAACATGCACAAGGTCTGAGTGTCCTCATCCCTTAGAGGCCTGTTCCTCAAGTTTGTAGCCACCATCTGGAGGATGGGTCCAGGCCTCGGCACATCTATGAGAACAAGAGCAAAGAACATAGGAAAGCATCAGTCACATGGTTCTCAACAGGACTGGACTCAGCAGAGCCTGGATTTAAACATCAGAAGAGCTTTTGACATCTAAGGGTTCCATTTGAGGGTTCCTACCTGTCTTTAAAATTAAAATTTAAGGCTTTTAAAGACCTAAACTGAGAAAAATCGGTAGCACTTTTTGCATGGTAAACAGTCAAAAATGAAAGGCATGAGATTTTTTAAACAGATCAGGGCTGAAGTTTCTGATTTAATGAACTGTTTAAGAAATGTCAAATGGTATAGGAGGAAATACATGTTTTGGTCATAAACGCCCAAAGTTGATGAATTCTTGAATTATCCTCTGACACATTTAAAGTCTCTATTCTATTAATATACAGTATATTGATATTTATCATAACACATTTTTTGCAGGTGTGCTGAACTGATTCAAAACCCTTTAAAAAGCAGAATAATACTTTTAGTCAGGTAAGCCCTGTTATAATAAAGGTGAGCTGCAAGGATCTAAAATGGGCAATCTGGTAGCATAGAAGCCCATAATGGGGGATAAAGGGGAGAGCTTTCTGGAGCCCAGCCAGATGGGGGCCTGTGAAAGTCAGCAAAATCCTGATCCATTGTAAATTTAAGCTGTGATAATCATGTTATACTTGATTTTATCTGAATTACAACCACTCTTATCAAAGCAACAAATTATTTATTTATTTATTTATGTCGTAGTATAATTTCATTTTCTTGACACAAAATAAAAAAGGCAATAAAATGTGTGTGACATGGAAAAAATGGATTAGAAGAGGAGAAAGTGGGTTAAAGGGCAACAAAAAAAAAAAGCCGAAGTCACAAAAGTTGTAAAAGAAAAAGGACAAAAAAGTAGTGAAAGAGGGTTAGAAGTGGCAACAATGAGTAAAACAAAGAGTCAAATGTAAAAAAAAATCAGCACAAATTGGTTTAAAAAAAAATGGTGAAAAGGGTTTATTAGAGGCAAAAAATGGGTTAAAAGAGACAAAATGGGCAGAAAAACACGGTGGACAGCGTTCAGAATAGTGGCAAAATGGCTTAACTGTTGCAAAATAGGCAGAAAAAATGTGGGGAAACTGGATTAAAAGTGACAAAATAAGATTAAAGAGGCAAAAATAGTTTTATATTAGCAATAAGTTGGGAAAATGGGATAACAGGCAAAACAAAGGTACAAAGTGGCAAAAAAAAATGCGTTAACAGAAGCAAAAACTGGGCAGAAAGACACAAAATTGCTGAAAAAAACAAAACAAAACGTAAAAACAGGCAGAAAAAGGTTAAAAAAAAAGTTACCAGTGACAAAATAAGGATAACCAAGACTGTAATGCAGTAAATATTGGCATAACTTGGTAAAAAATAAATAAATAAAAAAAACAAAAAAAGTGGTAAAAAGGCATTAATATTGACAACAGGTGGCAGAAAGTGACAAAATGGCAGCATGGGAAGAAAAACATGACGGAAAGGGTTTTAAAAAAGTGGCAGAAAATGGGGTGAAATGGGATAATACGAGCAAAAATGGTTTATCAGTGGAAAAAATGGGACAAAAGTGGTGAAAAGGGGTTAAAAAGTGGCAAAAAAATAGTGGGGAACAAGTGATGAAAAGGGGTTAAAATTTGATTAAAACAGATGAAAAAAAGAGGCAAATTAGGGGGACAATTGCAAGATTGATGAAAAGTGGTAAAAAGAAATTTAGAAAAAATGGCAAAAAGAGGTTAAAAAGTTTCCCAAATAAACAAAAGAAACAGACTGAAAATTAATATGGTTTCTCTGTTATGACCTACGCCAAACTAGACCTGTATAAATGAAACTGATCATTTCTTTAGATTATTTTATATATTTATATAATTTTCATCAGCAAAGTTAAGGTCTTTCTCTGCTTGTGGACAATTAACAGTAAAAGAAAAACTAACAGTTTTTGACATTAGTTTGTCACATTTATGTTCATAATTCTCTCCAGCTCATGACAGTTGACCACACTGACGTCATACATCTGCCCCCCAAAAATTCCACGGTCGCCATGGAAACGAAGTGACTCGGGCGCCATCTTTGTCCTATACTTTCAATGTTAACTTTCCAAAAATAATTCATTACAATAAAACTAAATTGACAAAATACTGTACATGAAAAACTCACACATTTAACTCCTGTCATGCTCTTAATGATCATTGTTGGAGTTTTACCCTGAAAGAACTGCAATAAGTCGGTTTTAATCGTGATAAGGCCCCAGTCAAACATTTTAGCTAGGCTACTCCCCAAAACTAGAAATAACTGATCAAATCAGCCGGGCTGTGTTGTGTTACTTTGATATTTATTTGTCCTCAGCATATAATGCTTTATTAAATAACTTAGCAGCAACCAAATAACTTAAAAGTGATGTTTTACCGTAACGTTCATCCAGCACACGAATGACGGCCAAAGTCAGCAGGTACTTTTCTCGGGTTAATCCCGCGGTGGACATTTTTCTGACTCTTCCTGTAGAAGTCCTCGATTTACTGAAATATTTAATCCTGGTGCACTTCCTAAAATCCACGTATTTCTCTGTCCCTCGAAGTTTTCCTCTCTTGTGTAGCTCCTTTAAGCGCTCAGGTGTAGAAATGTTTAATTCTGAGACTCGGGGGATTCTCGGGGATTTCCACACGTCATGACGTCATTACGACAACGCTTATTGATCGGGGTTCAAGTTTATCTCCAGAAAATCTCAGCTATTAATCACCTATTTACGTTTTATTTCGCTAAGTCAAATATTTCACCCTCTGTGTTAATTATAGAATTAATTAAACTTCATTTATCTGGATCTGTTTTCAGTGAAAAGACTAAATTTAGTGTGTAACTTGTAAAAAAAAAATTAGCCTACATACTGATAATGGAAATGATTAAAGGTTTATGGTAACCCCAGAATTTAGTTTTTCTTGTTTTAGTTCGTTTCTTTTAAAACAATTTGCTTCTCTTTTAAATATAATTAGGGGAAGATTTACTACAGGTACTCACATATGCACTGCAAGTAAGGAGTAAGAGGATTCAAGATTCAGTGTAAAATTGTGTCGCTCACATACAAATCAGCCTCTTTATAAGTAGCACCTAATCCACAAAGGCCAGCCTAACTGACAACACTAAATTGAAACCGGTATTAAATGTGGCGCTATTCCTCTCCTTTTTCATCCCTTCACCTCAGTCCTTACCGTTTATCCTAAAATAAACTTTTATTAACAACAATACTCCGTGGAAACGGAACCAGGGATGAGCCACTTTAGAATAAAACGTCTAAAATCTCATCTCTCTCTCTCATCTCTTATCAAAAAGAAATCAATTATTTATCTGGGGAAAAGCATTCAAACAGAAAACGAGCTGAAGTATCAGAGGGGCAATGGTGAGTTTGAAATGTCATTTATTTTACAGCACGTGATCAAACATCTGAGCTGCGCCCATTAATATGGGACACCCAGAGCTGGCCCGAGGCATAAGCGACATAAGCGGCCCCGTCGCAACCAGGGGGCCCCAAGAGCGAGGAAGTCAATGTTCTCAAGCAGTTCAGAAGCAAACTATAGTGAGATCAGCCAGGCTGTGAGGGGGACTGGAGTGCTGAGAGTAAAGGTCAGGAAGAAACAGAGCCCCACCTCAGATTCAATAGTTTAAGTCGATGTTTTATATCGGGGGATTCGTATAACGTCTTTTTAGGCTGTTTCTCAAGTCTGTTCATTAAAACGAATATTTACGTAATGTTCTTGAATGCACCACACAACAGTCAAACAGCGTCTCTGCGCCGGAGCAGTACAGGCATGCTAAACACGAACTGGAGTCCCGTTAAACTCGTGGTTTTCTTACGTTTCTGTTACCAAATTACTCCACACACAGTTTAGTCTCCTCTTAGCGGAAAGCCGAGCTGTGTAGAGTCTAATTGTTTTAGTACGGATCGGGAGAAAGGACATAAACAGGATTAAAGTTAGCAGACTCGTCGTCATCCCCTCCTACACACAGACAGCATCTGCAAACCACAGGGATACATAAATACGATCAGGTAAGAGACGGTTTAATGAATTTATCCAGACATAACAGTTAACATAATTGGAGTAATGACGTGACTTTACAGATCTGTAGCCATTTTAGCCAAGACGAAGCTTGCATCAAGTCATAATATCTGACTAAAGGAGGGGATTTCATGTTAATACTGATCATTAAAGAGCTGTAAAGTAAATGTTTATTATATAAAACTAGCTCTCTGTTATTGTAATAGGGTTTATAATTGAGGTGAAAAGCATGTAAAATAAATGAACTACTAGCCTTCTGTATTGTGTTTTATGGCTCTAAATCCTAAAATGTGATGTTGTTTCAGAAAGAGGAGGATGTGTTTTAAAGGGAGGGTGTAGGACATCAGCAGGTTTATTTCTGACAGAGGTGGAGTACTAGAATATTGTACTGAAGTAAAAGTACACTTACTTTGAATAAAATATACTTAAGTATAAGTAAAAGTAGTAATCTGTAAATTTACTCAAGAAAAAGTAAAAAGTAAGTCATTTAAGATTTACTCAAAGCACTGAGTATCTATTTTTGATACCTGAGGAGGTTTTACAGTAAAATCTGATCTTTTCTTAATGTGAAATAACTACAAGAGAATATGAATCTATAACCAGGTTGTTGTTAAAAGGTGAGACTTAACCTGAAGTCAAATTCAACAGCTGTTTTAGGATGAAATAGGAGGACTGACTTTTTTGCAGGATGGCTGCCAGTGCTGCTGCTGAGATTTAAGCTCCAGAAACAATCCAAATATTGGGAGGATTCTGACATTTTTCCATTGGAATTGTTAAAACAATAGATTTTTTTCAGGGAAGTTAGTTGAGATATTTTTTTGCGGTGCAAGAAAACGTTTGAAACTGTAGAATAGAGATGACAACGCGCAATGAACGTCCCCGGTTAATAATAGTCCGCTTTCAAAACTTCAGCGAAAGGCAGAGAGTACTACAGGCCGCCTGGGCAAAGAAGGATATTTGTGTGAATGAACGCAGGATTTACTTTGATGAAGACTTCACCGCTCAGGTGTTTGAGGAGCATGCCAAATACAAACAAGTGAGGAAACAACTCCAGGAAAGAAAATTCAAATCACACACACTCTTTCCAGCCAAACTGAAAATATTTCACAGCGACGGGAAATTCAAGGTGTTTTGACAACCCTAAAGTACCTGTGGAGGGTCTACATGAGTACAGCATTACCATGGATACACCTGCCATGGAGCCGGACCTCAAGGCTATACACGGGCAGCAGGCTGGCAGACGACCCGCGCCAAGGGCGGGAGGAAACCAGCCAGTGACCTGATGTGCGAGGTAAAGACATTACTGGACAATATGGATTGGCATGCAAAACAAAAGGACTAAAAAGGTATGCTTTGATAATATAAAAAAGACAAAATTCCAGTCTCCCTAGGTGGGAAAATTGCTGTTCTAAAACGAATAAATGACTGAAACACTGGAAAGTGATTTTTTTTCCAGTTTTGATTCTGTGGAGTATAAAATGTATGATTATGAGAATGATGTTGACCCAGAAAGTCATGTGTTTAACCACATTGACACTTGCAGATATTATACTGATGATGAGTTTAATGATAACGTGAAATTAAATGACACATTTTCGTTAATTCATTTTAATTGTAGAAGTCTTTACGCAAATTTCAGTAAAATAAATGAGTATTTGAGTTACATTAAAAGTAAGTTTAAGTTGATAGCTTTATCTGAGACATGGCTTAATGATGAAAAAGGTGCTGAGTTGCATATTGAGGGTTATGAATTGCATCATATGAACAGAGGTAATAAGAGGGGAGGAGGTGTGGCCCTTTACGCAGACAGGGATTTAAAATGCAAACCAGTCAAATTGGTGATGACAGCAATAGAGGATTTAATGGAATGTATTACGGTGGAAATTGAAATGGAAAATGTAAAGAATATTGTTGTGACTTGTGTTTACAGAACACCATCATCAAATATAGAAATATTTAAAGATAAGTTGGAAAAGATAATGGGAGGCTTAAACGAAAAGAAAACATTCATTATGTTTTAATATTGATCTCCTAAACACTTCTATACATAAAGCCACATCAGATTTTCTGGATGGGTTATACAGCAGAGGGTTATACCCATTGGTTACTAAGCCAAGTAGAATTACTTTGACTGGTGCAACATTCATTGATAATATTTTTGTAAATGTGATGCAAAATACCATTACAGGTGGCCTTTTGATTAATGATATAAGCGATCATTTACCTGTGTTTTCAATATATGATTGTCAAATGAAGAAAAATATGCAAAAAGTTGGTTATAGGGTTGCAAGGGTAAGAACTGCGGATGCAATAATAGATGACCTTCTTAAAGAGCAGTGGAAAGGGGTTTATGTAGGAGAGGTGAATGCAGCTTATGATTCATTTTTGAATAATTATTTGTCACTGTACAATAAACACTGTCCAATGAGACAATTTAAACAAAACAACAGTTACAACAATAAACCTTGGGTTACGAAGGGTTTGCAAAATGCTTGCAAGAAGAAAAACAAGCTGTATAGGGATTTTATAAAATTTAGATCAAAAATATCAGAGAAGCAATATAAGGTTTACAAAAATAGACTGACGGTAATAATGAGACAAGCCAAGAAAGATTATTATTATAAAACGTTGCAGGAAAATAAGAGTGATATCAAAGGTACTTGGAAAATTTTGAATGATATTTTGAGAAACAAGCCTGTGTTAACTAATACACCTGGTTATTTTACTAATGATAATAACAGAACCATGAAAACATGCAGGATGCGGTTAATGAATTCAACTCTTTTTTGTCAGTGTTGGACCTAACCTTGCAAAATCAATTAAAAAGGGGATGGCAGTCAGAGCTGGCAGAATTGAAGGATGTAAAATGTTGCAGTCCATGTTTCTAGGAGAAATGAATGACAATGAAATAGTTTCTGTTGTAGGGAAGCTTGAAAAAAAGACATCAATTGATAGTGATGGGATCAACATGATTATCATTAAAAAGACAATTGACTGCATAATAAAACCTTTATGTTACATTTTAATGTTTCTTTTTATACAGGTGTTTTTCCAGACAGACTGAAAACGGCAAAGGTTATACAACTGTTTAAAACAGGAAACAAACACAGCTTTACTGTTTACAGATCAGTGTCATTGCTATCACAGTTTTCTAAAGGACTGGAAAATGTATTTGCAAATAAATTAGATTATTTCATAGAAAAGAATAAACTATTAAATGAGAGTCAGTTTGGCTTCAGAAGCAACATATCAACTTCTTTAGCATTAATGAAATCACTGAAGAAATTAATGCAGCAATAGAAAAAAGGAAATATACTATTGGTGTATTTATTGATTAAAAAAAAAAAACATTTGACACCACTGATCATAATATTTTGATTTCAAAATTACAAACATATGGGTTAAGGGGTGTCGTTTTGAACTGGTTACAAAGTTATTTAGCTAAAAGACAACGATATGTTCACTTTTCTGGTTTTAATTCTGAGTGTCTCAATATAGAATGTGGATTTCCACAAAGTTCTTTATTGGGTCCTAAACCTTTCAATTTGTACATAAATGATTTATGTGAAGTCTCAAAGTCACTGCAGTCAGTGTTGCAGATGACACCAACTTTTTTTGTTCCGAAGATGATTTACAAACGTTGGTAACAAGAGTAGAAAATGAAATGGTGAAAGTGAAAAAAAAAATGGTTTGATGAAAACAAGTTGTTTTTAAATCTAAATAAAACAAAGTTTATGGTTTTTATAAATAAAAGAAAGGAGGAAAATATGTCAATGACCATAGATGGTGTAAACATTGAAAGAGTGTCTGAATTTCCTTTTTTGGTTGTGATTGTTGATGATAAACTGACATGGAAAGCTCATATCGCTCACGTAAAAACAAAAGTGTCTAAAAATATTTTTATTCTAAACAAAGCAAAGTTTATGTTGAGTTGCAAAGTTATGAGAATGCTGTATTGTTCTCTTATTCTGCCATATCTTTGTTATTGTGTGGAAATTTGGGGAAATACATATAAGCAACATAAATCCATTATTTTTATTACAGAAAAGAGCAGTAAGAATTATTCACAAAGCAGGTTATAGAGACCATACCAACAGTCTGTTTATTAAGACAGGATTGTTAAAACTTAAAGATTTGATTGAGCTGAAGACACTCACAGTTATGTTCAGAGCTAAAAGTAGAGCATTACCAGGAAGTTTACTAAAGTTTTTTGTTTTTAGTTCAGAAGATGAGTACCATAGACGGAAATTTAATTTTAAGCATCAACTTGCATGGACGACTTTAAAACATATGTGTATTTCTGTGGTTGGAGTTAAAATGTGGAATTCCTTACAGAGTGATATGAAGAGCTGCCTGAATATATTTGAGTTCAAGAAAATGTTTAAAGAGAGACTCATTAGACATTATGAACATGGTGAATAGGGTGTTTTGTTTTCCTATTGTACTGCTGAGGGCAGGTGTTGTTAGTCTTGAAAATGTTACTGTATCTTTCTTGAATGTTGTTGTAATAATATTCTCTTAGTTATTGTAAATTTGGTAGACCAGCTGTTGAACATTGTGTTTTGAGTGTGGGGCAGGCAAAATAAGAATTTTTCTTCTCCCTGCTCCTTTCTAGCCATGGAGTGGAGTGAGGTTGAATGTCTCTTTGTGAGTGAATATGGATTTGCCATGACTAGAACAAATAAATGAAATGAAAAATGAAATGAAATGTGAAACCATTCTCTCACTGCTGACAATCATGTGCTGTCAAAGTCAAACTTCTGGCCATTTTCTTGTTGGCTGAAAGCTAGTCGCCTCATTTTGGCTTTTAGTGTTTTTTTTTACTCTGTACTTAATACTTTTTAAAATGTAGTGAAGTACAATACTTCCCTCAAAATGTATTTAAGTAAAAGTAAAAAGTAGTGATTTTGAAAAGTACTAAAAAAAGTAAAAGTACACAAAAATAATACTGTATTACAATAACTTAAGTAAATGTAAATAGTAACTTTCCACCTCTTATTTCTGTGTGTTTTGTACATAAATGTAAGTTTTTACCATTAACACATTAAAAAGATTGATTTTATTCTTTTAGTTTGGATGCATGCTGATGAGGCTGGTCTCCAAAACAATGATAAGATAAGAAAAAGAGAAAGAAGTCCATCTCCTTCTCAAGTGTCCACTCCTGCAGACTTCAGGACCAACACAGCCGTCTCCTAACAGACAGTCCAGACAAGAGAGGGGGGACAAGAAACTTCCTCCATCTGTGTGCATGAAGGTAAAACCCAGAACATCCCAGCAGACAGAGGAATGGAGGACTTCCTGATCTCCCAGAGACAATCACAGTCCTCTCCAGATCCACAACAGTCCAGCTGACAGCTCAGTCTACTGCATGCATGCCAGTGGACCCAGAGCGTGGCTCTAATAGTCACTACCATTATGGACAGGGATGATCATCAGTGGACTAAATAGACAGTTCATACACACTGGTCAAATACATGAGTCTAGTTTAACTAAATGTATGTGACATTATATGTTGAATTTCTCTCAATATCTAGAATGTGGTTTGAAATAAAATGAACAAAATCTCAAGTTCTGTTACCTCATTTTTTCTCCACTGGGGTTCAGATTAGTTGTGTATGTGCAGATTATCTAGCATTGACTGCATCAGTTACAGTGATCAGCCAGTGGGGGCCCCCAGTCAAAGTTTGCTTAGGGCCCCAAGTAAGCTTGAGCCGGCCCTGGGGACACCTTTAAATAAATCAGCTCATAGAGAAAGCTAACAGGCAGGCTCTCTTCTTTACACTGCCCTCAGTGGAAGTTTATCTGTATTTATATAATCAGTTGTCATTTATCACACCTGTTTGACTGTAAGTTGTTTATGTTTCTGTAGAATAAAACAACTCCGCCCCAGTGCGCACAGCGCATGTTCGGCGTTGAGATGTTTTGATTTCTAGCACAAAATTAGTCCAAGATCTTTAATCCTGCTGTCAGACAGAGCAGGAGCAGTATGAACAGATGTTTCCATGGTATTTTTTATTGTTTTCCTGGACTATTTGTTTGAAAGAGAGTGAACTAACGCACATGGATGACAGATGGATTGTCCTTACGCACGGCGATTTGGTGAAAAATAAACACAACATCAGTCCTAAAATAATTTGATTTACCTTTAAAAAGAATGCAAACACTGTAGCGTCTAACAGACTGCTGTCTCATATAAACAGCTGTGGTGTGCACAGTAGTCAGTAACATCTGCGTGTCATCGTCCTCTATGTCATCCTCTCAACTAAATGTCTCTTTACTGCTCTGCTCTTTAGTTATATTAGTCCACACTCTATAAATTTGGGATCGCTGTGTATCCACATCAACTCAGATCAACTGTTACAGTCTTACCACTGAATGTTGAGCGGCACATTTCAAACCGTAAACTGCTTTATTCATGAAATGTACGGCCAAATAATCCTGAGATATGATCAGGGAATTGCAAAGACAAACTGTAGGAAGCAGAGCAGAAGCTCTGAGCTGATGAAGAGAGCAGAGGTGTGTGCACATGTGGATAGCAGAGTTTAAATAAAAAAGTTAACTAAAATAAAGACATTTTTACACATAAGATGAAATCAACTGAAAGATGATTACTATTACAACCTATATGAGTCCAAACTTTGACAATCTCCAGCCTCAATTTTTTTCAATCACAAAAAGCTGCATGTACCATTTAAAACACACGGTTACCTACCTAAATTATGATTTGCACGGGATAGAATTTCCTGTGGACCTCTGTGCGCTGCAAAATGGTCTGTATTTTGCCCTGGATTTTTTTATTTGTCAAATTACATACATGGTTGACTCGCATGGGATTAAAAACAAGGATGTCCTGCAGGATCATTACGAATTATCAGAGATTCCAAGGTAATCCAGTGTGAATAGGGCATAAATCAGTATTATGACTGAGAATAAAGTCTGAATGATCAGATCAAAGTCAAAAAAAATGCTGAGCTCAAAGTTAAATTCAGAGATTATACTCAGAGTTCTAAGATTAAAGTCAGACTTATGAGAATCATCAGAATTCTGGCATAAAAGTCCCTATCTCTGATTAAAGTCAGAGTTAAGAAATCTATATTCAGAGATCAAAGTTTAAATTCTAAGGTTTTAAGATTAAATTAAGAATTTTAAGATTAAAGAAAGAATTCTGACTTTGATGACAGGATTGGAAAAAAAGGGTGTTTCCCATCTTCAGAGGCTCTTATGGCTTTCCTCAAATATTAGAATAAAGAGATTATTCTCACTAAGGATACAGATTTTAATCCTGATTAATATCAGAATTTGGGTAGTTAATGACAATTGATCACACTTTTTTTTACTGAATTTCTAAATTCCACTTTTTTTGCATTTTAATTGCCTTTATGTCATTTTGGATTTTTCTGCTGTCTCAAACTAAAGGTACTTGACTTCCTGTTTGGACACGAACCTGCTTTTAAAGATTTTAAAGATTATAGTGAACTTTACCATAGAAAAAAAACTTGTTATGGATTGAAACTATATTAGGGCAACCATTTTTCCATTGAGCACCCCCTTCACATATCCAAGAGCTGTGTCCCCCCCCAGGACCCACATGGAAAAAAGGGACATATTACTGTCACAACACATAATCTGAATTATTTTCATCATTCAAAGCTGAACACAATAGCCCAAACCAAGTGTTATTACTAAAAGACTTAGGGAAGAACCATTCGTATGGGTTTTATCACGATTTAAGGTAGTTTTAGTGAACCTAATTTTGACAACCTTAGAGCAGACAGGCCATCAAGCCCACCCTGAAATCTCTGGCGCCTCCCCAAGGGGGTCCTGAACTCCCCAGGTTGGGAAAGGGGCAGTAAAAAGGTAAATGTTTGAGAACACCGATGCAGATAACTTTTGACTTGTCTTCTGAGCTGCCATGCAAGAACTGCAAAAAACAAACACACAAACAAAATTATATATACATATATATATATATATATGTATGTATGTATGTGTGTGTGTGTGTGTGTGTGTATATACAGTGCTTAACAAATTTATTAGACAACCTGTCATATTTGTCTCAGAGACCATCCAGCATCATGAAGTGCTTTAATGCGGACACTTTCAGTGAGCTCTCCATGTTTTACCATTTTGAACAGGAATGAGGGATTTCAAACTGAATTCACCTTTTTGAACCCAAATTTGAGTTGGCTCACTGGGCTTCTCTGAGAAGTCAAAAATGAATCAAGCATAACATTCAAGCACTAAAACTCATTTTTTTGTTCAGGAATGCAAGTAAATAACTCTAATTTGACATATTAATCAAGAAATAATAATGTTATTTACTATTTTTCAGTGTTTTTTTTAAATCAGTAAATTTGAAAATTCATGGATAACAATAATAATTCTATTTTAGCATTAAAAATATCATTTGGGTTAAAGAGCTTCTACATATTGGTGTATTAATCATTGCAGAAACTTAAAAAAAGATTTTGGTAATTACCAATGCTGTTATTTTAGGGCAGCTGCGGCATAAACCTTACTTTGGGTGGTGGTCTAATAAATTGGGGACCTTAATCACAGTTACCTCGAATAATCTCGACAGTCCTATTGTCAAGACCAGACTGTAAACAACGAAAGATATTCAATGAGATGAAAAATATGATTATAAATCGTTACTTTAAAATTTAAGGTTAGATTTTTAGAATACACACGTCATGTTTAGGATATTACAAGGGATTCTGAAAGGGGTCTTCCACCAGGGGGTGCTTGTGCTGTCCTGGGATCATCTGCATTGCAGTTTGTAAATCCCGGTGTTAGAGATAGATTAAAAAACGTTACTTTATCAACAGTATGCAGTAGTCAGACTGCCGAACTTTCCTGAACGTATAAACGTTATAAAGCTGTTACCGTCCCTGACCCAAAAAGAGATGCTGTGTTTTCCGTAACGGGATGTAAACGAAACCGGAAGTAGGAGGCAGGAAGCTTCTTGTTCCGTTAGACACTGTGGTCCTCTCTGATCCAACGCCTCTTAACTCCTTGTTCGAGGAGACGCAAGGCCCCCTGACAACGGAGCTACCTTCCCGGTCCCTCCCTGCCTTTATCACGGGCCGGTAACCGTTAAATAAGCACAGAGCTTCGTTTAACAGGAGCAGACTCTCTGCCTTCCCTAGGTTTCTGTTTGTTTTTTAATCCTGCTGGACATCCCTGACCATGGCGGCGAGTGCGAAACGAAAACAAGAGGAGAAACACCTGAAGATGCTGAGAGAAATGACGAGTTTGGCTCCTAACAGAAAGTGCTTTGACTGCGACCAGCGGGGCCCTACCTACGCCAACATGACCGTGGGCTCCTTCGTCTGCACCTCCTGCTCCGGCATCCTGTAAGTTTTTTAATGCTGAGTGACCTTAGCTCAGACATGGCGCACACCAACCAACGTTCAGGTTCTCTGGAACGAGCCACATGCCAAAACCCAGTTAGCCAACTAGCTAACGGTAGACAGTGATCCAGTAGTACCAGTCAGACTGAAGCTATGCTGACATTGTCCTGGTTTGATGTGTTGGGCGGGGTACAGAGACCTGTCAGTGTTTAGCACAGCAAGCTAGCCTAGCAACCACCTCAGTTACGAGCCAACTTTAGCTTCCAGTGCTAGCTACTGAATTTATCAGACACTGACAAGCTCTGTCTGGAGATAAGGCAGAGGCTAGTTTCTGCTAGGGCTGGGCCATACCAACCAAAAATTATACATTCATGCTGCAACACTATCAAAGAGGATGAGGGCCACTAAAAACATTTTCTTTGAGATACAACTTTTTTCACATTCTGGGATTAAAGTTAGAACTGTACCCAAAATTAAATTCAGAATTCTGAGATCTAAGTCAAAATTAGGGGTGGGAGAAAAAATCGATTCAGCATAGTATCGGGATATTTTGTCTGGTGATATATTGTATCGCCTCGTCCACCAAGAATAGATTTTTTTTTTTCAAATCAGTTGCTAACATGAACTGAAGTTTATGATAATGGAAAAATAAAATGTATTGTTTGGACAATTGTTTGTCCAGTGAGGTCAGTAGAGGTGACGGTCATTGAGAAGGAGAAAGTTAGCTCAACAAACATGGCAGCACCAGGGGAAGGACATTAGGAATCAAAGCAGGACACAAATGAGATGGACATGACACATGAGGTTTGCAAGAAGTGCTACATGAAAAGAAAACACTGCGGAGATATGACAAATATAAGAGCAAGACTAATGCTAAATCAGTTGAACGCTTGAAAAAATGGTATGGATCACAGTATATCACAATTTATGGTACTGCAATACTCACTGTATTACAAAATGTTTAAAATTGCAATGATAGAGAATCATGACTCAAGTATCGTGATATCGTATCATGGGGCCACTAGTGATTCCCACCCCAGTCAAAATTCTAAGAAAAGCTTGAATTCCAGGATCAAAGTCAAAATTGTGACTGAGATTAAAGTTTGAATTCTCATATCAAAGTAAGAATTCTAAGATCAAAGTCAGAATTCTGCTATTAAAATCATAATTCTCATACTGGATTTCAATTCTAAAGTCAAAGACAGATTTTATGAGAGTCATAATTATGAGATAAAAGACAGAATTCTGAGATTAAAGTCATGATTCTCAGTATGGAAATTAACTTTACTTGTACATACAAACACAGACTGACCTGTTAGCTTTGTTCCCAATGTACAGGAATTAAACATTTAACAGAAAAAATAAAAACTGGAAAAGACAATATGACACGGTACTGATACCAATATTTAAGTTGTTGGTACGTTTGTCCAGTATGTAAGGGTTGATTACCAACAAGGTGTCCAATTATCAGGCATTGATGGATGACGTGGAGGCATTGGCTATGCGACAGTTACCTTCGCGGACCCGCTTATACCATGGTCACTAGCCAAAGAAAAGAATGAATAAAATCACTTATTTATCATTTCACAGGTTTTGCAATGAGTATAGATAATAAATTGTTTTAATAAAACAATTCCTTTTCCCTAGAAACACCGGAGGGCTTAATAACCATCCAATCCCATAACATTCTTAGGGAATGTAAATGTAGTCGGTATTCCAGTAAATAGAACGGGCCGTAAATACAAAGTTGCAACAGAACAAGAAAACTTGTCCACTCAGCGCACTTTCTTAACGTGTTTATCAGTGAAAAGGCATGAGGATGTGGGAGATGGAGGGTCATCTGTTCAGACTGTTAACCTGTATGTTAACATGGACAGTCATCTGATAAAAAAGCTTCATTTTATCAGACCAGCTGTTTGAATAAACAGAATTATTCCCGCTTCTGCACTACGAGGTCACAGAGGTGAAACGGAGCTGTCCACGCCCTGAAGGTGCTGATTCTCCATTAGAGACACAATATTTATCAGACGTTATCATGTCTTTTTATGAGAAGAAATAATGGCTTGTTTTCTTTTGTTTTATGTCATTTAAATCTTCTGACAATAGTTTATAGAAGTTAGAAAAGCAGAGGGGAGAATTTTTCTGCGACACTCACCTCTCAGTGTGAAATTACTCATCGTTGTATTAAATTTGCTATTTTGTATCCTCTGAGAACTTCAGCTTTACGTCTCTGAAAACATGACTTGCCTCGGGCTGCTATGGGCACTCTTGTCTTCTAATGGCTGCTGTGCGTTAATTTTGAACAGAGTAAAAATTTTTTGACCAGAACTACTTGAGAAGTTGCATAGGTGCTTATATATGGACACCAAGCTCTGGTTTCATATTATACCCCTCATTTGTATGATGTAGCTCATTGTTACAGTACTTCAAAGCAGTGTCAAGGCAGTGGTGAAAAGGGTTATTGATAAATGTTCACTGATGTTCGTCACCTGTTTTCCAGGGGATAGCCTTGTAGTATTAGATGTGATTTATTTAGTAGTCATGTTTATAATATTTAGACATTTTTATCACATGCACTCAGACTCATAACCATATTTATCTAAATGACAGGAGAGTACACCCAGCGTGATATGATGGTGTGATGGTGTTAGTTCAGCTCGATGATATGACCTTTGATAGTGTTTGCCTTGCTGGTTTAAAGCTTTGCTATGCAGTTGTGTAACCGAGCATCTGTAGCTGCTGATGTGGGATTAGTGAAGCTTTTTATTTCTTTTTATTCAACCTAAGATATCCCACCTCAGTTCAGCGCTCAAATGATGCACACTGAAGAGGTTTTTGATTCCTTGGTGTGAGTGATGTTTGACACATTTAGACAGAAATCAAAATGGTGAGGTGTCATATTTCTGCAGAATTTAATACAGATATTTAAACTTTGCAAAACGAATGTAACCTGTTGTTTTCTTTGTTTTGATGGATGGCATGACAATGTGTTAATCTATAGACTACAATGGCGTGGATTACAGGGCCCTCTGTTTTGACTGTAGGGCCGAGTGACACCAGGGAAAACTACATTGTGAACGCATTTTTTTTTTCCAGTTCAGAGAAAAAGTCAGAACTCTGAAATTAATCATAGAATTCTTCCTTAGCACCAGTAGCATCTTGTAGAAACTGTGTGTTTTAGCACTATTTTGATCTTGAGCATGAGGAGAACGTTATCTAGAACAGTGTTTCCCACAGAACCAGAATCTATTTGTGGTGGTGGGTTGCCAAACTAATCCAAATTAGTTTGAATAAATAAAGTAGGGAACTTAGATCAAAAGGAGTAACAATTTTGTTAAATTTTTTTTCCTGCTGAGTTTGTACCCTTTCTCGGGGCATTTTATTTTACAGGGCTTGCTAAAAAATATTCCAAAGCCTTTTCATATGGGAAGTCTTCAGGATCAGGTTCATTTCTGGATATTTTCAAGCAGGCGGCCAGGTGCTCTCCTTCTCCAGGTGGGCTTGTGCATCCTGCACAATCGACAAAACATCCCTAAAATGTAGAGCAATCATAAAATTACAAAATGAACAAAACAAAAACATGGTTATTAATAATAACTGAAGATATGGGGCCGCTACTAAATTTACTGTGCTGTGTGTCGTACAGCCATGTCTAAAACTGAGGCATTTTCAGCCACTCTGGGTCAAATCCAGTCACTCTGTGTTTATTGATTCCTGATGCAGTCCGCTCTATAAAGGCAAAGAAGAAAAGAAATTAGGACCCTATTCCTGAGAAAACTGCTTTTCTGATCCGGCCCCTGCTTGACGTCCCTGTGTTTGCTAAGTCTCACCTGTTGCTTCTGCCTTAGCAGGCTCTACAGCATGTTGGCTGCTGTCCTCCTCCTGTCCTACGTCTCCCTGATTACCTGCTGCTATCCCTTCCTCCTGACCCTCTCTTACTGCCTCAGCTGCCACAGCTGCGGCACTAGTTGAAGCCTGGAAATATTGGAGGCAAATTAATTGTCACACTGGTAGACATCTGTTCACTCTTTCATGTGTTTCTTAGATGTCTTCACCGTTTTGTACCTCCTGTGATCCAAACTGTATTGCCTCCTCTTCAGGACAAGGCCTTTGCAGTCGCTGGAAATATTTTTCAATACTCATCTGTGTGAATGAGAGAACATACTCCCAAATAAACCCAAGTATTCTGTGACGACAATTAGCTCAGTAATATCCCTGCACTGAGGATCGAAGGCCTGTGGTGCTGGCACTGCTAACATCAGCCACATTCTCCAAACCAAATTCACATTGTTAGGCTGTGACAGTTGCAATGTGAAGTTGGTTTACAGAATGTCTTTAATTGATTTTAGACTAGTCGGCTAAGCACAATTGTATTTTGCAAAACGGATGGGAAATTATACACATAGGAACATCACTAGATGGGACTAAAACAAATCTGTCTGTCACAGATCACTCTGTTAAACTACTTTTATTCACCCACCACCATCGCTGCCAGTTCAGGCTATCAGTAGCATCAATTATGCCTCATGTGTGCACTACAAAACAAAGCATGGGTTTAAACTGGAGTTGACGGTGTTAAATTTCCATTTAGTGGCAGGAATGATACCTGTTTACCACCTACTTATAATGCCTGGAAGCAGATAGTCATCTAGCTCCATCTTTGTCTTGTACAGCAGCTCTGAGGAGGACTTTTTGATGCAGGTGCTTTTTTGTTGATTGTTAAACTCAGCTGTCAAGCCTCGCAGCAGATCTGTGACGTTCTATCATAACTGTTAAAATGGTCTCCTTCCCATGAAGTCTCCTCTCGACTCAAAGGCTGTTTTTTTTCTTTTTAACTGTTTAAAGTTTATTTACTTATCACAGGCCTCTGTGAATGAAACAGAGGAAAAGTAAAGTGGCGGTTTACTGTTAACTCAATGAACTGATCATCCTGATGGTAACCAGCTGACGTAGGCTCGTCTAAATGCTTTATCACAACTAAATTACACCCAAGAGTAATGTAAATGCTGAAGTGGAAATGGAAAATGTTTGTCAACCAGTAGATGCTAAATGATCTTTATGTCGAATGTTGAACAGTTTATTCAGCCTTTTGGCTCATTTTTGCTCCCTTCCCAGAAGAAAACTACTGTCCCTTCCCACATACTCACTCATATTCTTTACGTCCAGGTGTATGTTGAAAAATTCCTCAACTACAGGCCACTAGATCACACAGATCTCTGGTAGTATTGCCCCGATAGGTCCTGTAAGCTTCTAGATTGTCTGTATCTGAATTGAACATGGAGCCTTAATTAGCCTGAACATCAGTTTGACCTTACTGGGTCCTAAACTGCAGATTTTGATGTCAGACTCAATCATCAGATCAAATAGAAAGTTTCCATACAGTTACAAAAATTGCTTAAACGTCAGCTCTAGTACACATGATCAGGATTGAGACACCCCTACTTTTTTGAATAGGGCAAGGTAGGTTTGTATGTTTCCTATAAGACTAAAAAAACCTAATTTTAACTTAATATACATGCACTCTTTGACCTAGTACACCTGCCATATTTGACCTAATACACCTACCATCTTTGACCTAATACACCTGCCATCTTTGACCTAATACACCTGCCATCTTTGACCTAATACACCTGCCATCTTTGACCTAATACACCTACCATCTTTGACCTAATACACCTGCCATCTTTGACCTAATACACCTGCCATCTTTGACCTAATACTACTACCATCTTTGACCAATTACACCTGCAATCTTTGACCTAATACACCTACCATCTTTGACCAATTACACCTGCCATCTTTTGCCTAATACACCTGCCATCTTTGACCTAATACATCTACCGTATTTGAACTAATACACCTACCGTATTTGAACTAATACACCTACCGTATTTGAACTAATACACCTGCCATCTTTGACCTAATACATCTACCGTATTTGAACTAATACACCTACCGTATTTGAACTAATACACCTACTGTATTTGAACTAATACACCTACCATCTTTGACCTAATACACCTACCGTATTTGAACTAATACACCTACCGTATTTGAACTAATACACCTACCGTATTTGAACTAATACACCTGCCATCTTTGACCTAATACACCTACCATCTTTGACCTAATACACCTGCCATCTTTGACCTAATACACCTGCCATCTTTGACCTAATACACCTACCATCTTTGACCTAATACACCTACCGTATTTGAACTAATACACCTGCCATCTTTGACCTAATACACCTACCATCTTTGACCTAATACACCTGCCATCTTTGACCTAATACACCTACCATCTTTGACCTAATACACCTGCCATCTTTGACCTAATACACCTACCATCTTTGACCTAATACACCTGCCATCTTTGACCTAATACACCTACCATCTTTGACCTAATACACCTACCGTATTTGAACTAATACACCTGCCATCTTTGACCTAATACACCTACCATCTTTGACCTAATACACCTACCATCTTTGACCTAATACACCTGCCATCTTTGACCTAATACACCTACCGTATTTGAACTAATACACCTGCCATCTTTGACCTAATACACCTACCATCTTTGACCTAATACACCTACCATCTTTGACCTAATACACCTGCCATCTTTGACCTAATACACCTGCCATCTTTGACCTAATACACCTACCGTATTTGAACTAATACACCTGCCATCTTTGACCTAATACACCTACCATCTTTGACCTAATACACCTACCATCTTTGACCTAATACACCTGCCATCTTTGACCTAATACACCTACCGTATTTGAACTAATACACCTGCCATCTTTGACCTAATACACCTACCATCTTTGACCTAATACACCTGCCATCTTTGACCTAATACACCTACCATCTTTGACCTAATACACCTGCCATCTTTGACCTAATACACCTGCCATCTTTGACCTAATACACCTACCATCTTTGACCTAATACACCTACCATCTTTGACCTAATACACCTACCGTATTTGAACTAATACACCTGCCATCTTTGACCTAATACACCTACCATCTTTGACCTAATACACCTGCCATCTTTGACCTAATACACCTACCATCTTTGACCTAATACACCTACCGTATTTGAACTAATACACCTGCCATCTTTGACCTAATACACCTACCATCTTTGACCTAATACACCTGCCATCTTTGACCTAATACACCTGCCATCTTTGACCTAATACACCTGCCATCTTTGACCTAATACACCTACCATCTTTGACCTAATACACCTGCCATCTTTGACCTAATACACCTACCATCTTTGACCTAATACACCTACCATCTTTGAACTAATACACATTCCTCATTTGACCTACTAATAGAACCTTATTTGACCTAATGTACCTACCATAATTGACCTAAGAAATGTGTCCTATTGGACCTAATACACATGCCTCATATGACTTAATATGCATACCCAATTTGACCAAATAATCATACCTTATTTGACCTAAGAATTGTACCCTATTTGACATATTATATGCCTTATTTTACCTAACATGTGCATTCTATTTATCCTTATATTAGGGGTATGATGAGACACTTAACTCACGAGACGAGATGAGACGAGATTTTAAACTTTTTTTCAATTTTGGAAATAAAATTAATGATTGGATAATGTGTCCTTTATACAACTGAAAGTGATAATTACAATGCATTCAGGTCTATTCAAAAATGTTTGAACCAAGTACTGAATAGGCTATTAATGCTTCCAAAGAGTATGTTTTGTCTAACTTTGACTCAAACTGTACATTTTAATGCTCTTCAAATCAAACCTTTCATTTTAACAGTCTACAAAATCTTTAATTTACTACACTATGCTCTCATCGCTACAATTACAATAACTGTTTTTAGTAATATTAAAAACAGTATAATATTATACTTACTTACATATAATAAAAAATTTAGATTATTTTAAAAGTACTTAAAGCACTGTTTACAACAGACTGAAATATAAAGAGCTGCATCAGTAAAATCAAACAGTTTCTCATCCTCTTTAAGGACATCTATATTTTAAACACTAAAAAGAAAAATTTCTGTCAATAACACATTTGCTGTTATTTAAAGAAATAGATTATCTTATCGTTTTTGTGGTCTTTTTTTCTCATATGTGCTTTGACAGTGTTGGACATGACGCACAGATGAGCGTGTGTGTTAATGTGTGTGCGTTTGTGAGCGAGTGTGTCTCTCTGCTCTGTCTGCTGTCAGACAGCAAACAGGGTGCATTTAACTGGAGCTACTCTATGGCGCTCATACAGAGTTTGTTTTGCTAAGTTTACCGCTGCAGTATACAGACCAGCTCTGCACAGCTCCGTTTCCTCATTTGCTCTCTCACCAACAGTTTATAGTGTCCAGGGCATCTTTGGATATAAATTCCAGTTTGGTATCATCTTCTGTAAGGAGAGCTGCTGCTCCAAGTGTCTGCACAACATTGATCTCGCGAGATTGATTTTCTGCGACGAGAAATCTCGTGGCGTTTTGATCTCGTCACACCCCTACCTTATATACATGCCCTATTTGACATAGTGTACCTACATTAATTGACCTACTAAACGTTCATTATTTGACCTAATATGCATACCCAATTTGACCAAATAATCATACCTTATTTGACCTAATATGTGCGCCCTATGTGACCTAATATACATACCCTAATTAACCACATAAAAATCACTTACTTGACCTAATATGTGCGTGCTATGTGACATAATTTGCATAACCTAATTGACCTAATATGCACACCCAATTTGACCAAATAATCATACCTTATTTGACCTAATATGTTCACCCTATGTGACCTAATATATAATATTTAGGAAAATCAGAGAAAAATATCATTTGCAAAATAATGTGGAATGCGGTGTACATACCTTATTTGACCTAATATGTGGATCTTATTTGACTTATTATACCTACCAGATTTGACCTAATAGATGTATCCTATTTGACCTAATATGTGCACCCTCTTTGACCTAGTGTACAGACATAATTTGTCAGAATATGGATCTAATTTAACTAATATACCTACCTTATTTGGCCTAATGTTACTATATTTGACCAAATAAATGTACAAATTTGACTAAAATATAGTCATATATTCACATAGACATGATGTATCTGGCTGGTTTTTGTACTTTATTTAACTTGATATGCATATGATGATAGAAACACCTCATAGTTTGACCTTATAGAAACACCTCGTTTGATCTATACGTGCCTTACCTGACTAGAAACACCTGTTTTGAGCTAATCTATGCTCCCTGTTTGAGTCATGGCTTTTTTCCCTTCTATACATTCTCTCTGTGACTCTGTCTCTGACCTTAATCTGCTGCCTCTGCTTGTTTCCACGTGATATATATGGATATATTTACTGTAGCAGTGAAAAGAGTGAGATTAATGGTGTTTTTGCTGATGGGCTCAGTTTGCCCTCTATTTCACTCCACCAGTGGGTCTACTGGGACTCTTATGCGAATTTTCCATCTGCTCACCCTATGGTATTAAAGCCCATTATGCCAGTTAATTGACTTCTTTAATAGCTCCAGATTGTGATTTACATTTCCCTCCGTCGTCCACGCTGCTGTTCTCTCTGTGAACTTTATTGAGACGAATCGTGTTGTTGTTGCCGTTGTAGGAGTTTGACTGTCAGCCGGCTCCCAGCAGAAGAGTGTGGGTTTAAACACACTGATGTGCACAGGAAGCCTGGTGTGATTGTAGGCTCAGGAAGTGGTATGGCTCCACCGCACTTCATCAGCAGCATGTGCTCCAACATGTGCAACAGGAAGTGGCATAGAGGTCACTGTCTGCCTCTCAGTTCGAGTGAGGCAAAGATTTTGGCGTTGTGAGAACTTGTCTCAAGATTCATGCTCAGACTTGATGCTGTGTTTTGGGCTGTGAACTTTTCTTCATGAATACAGAGAGCTGTTTGTTATGTGGCGTCCTTTAAAAGGAAAAAAAAGAGCAAATCTAGAAAAACTGATCATGTGAGATTATTCTGCTGATTTGAAGTTTCTGGTTTTAGGTCTTATATAATATGACAGACAGAAAATATGCAAAGGCCTTTATATAGGTTTTGTTTTTCCATTTGAGCAAAAGGCTTTTACTGGGGCTAGTCAGTTCTAGAGTTATCTTCAAAAATTGTTGCCTGTTTTTAATTAAAGTTCAAAATGACACTTGAGATGATGTAGTTAATTTTTTTTTAATATGACTTGTTCTGTAGTAAGACCCCACTGAGGCCAGTGTAAAATAAAATACACTTTTCTCTGAGGCCTATTCCACATGTAGTCAGGTATGTTTGAATACGGAGGATTTACTTGTTCCTCTTTAAAAATAATGTAACGAAGCCTGCGAGTAAGTTTGGGCAGTCATCTCTTGTCTAAAGATTCACACCTGAATCTTAATCAAATCACACGTCTCACATCCTCCTAAGTGATCTTCTCTTACCATGCCTCCATAATGACTAGGGGTGGGACAAAAAGTCGATACACTAAAATATCTTAAATATTTCCTGGCATGATACTTTATAGACATTTTAAAATGCAGTATCTAAACTTAAAACAAAAAGTAAGGCAATTTGTGTTTTGTACATTATTTCTTTGTTGTAACAATGCTTCTTGGTAATAAATCTTATACCGTTGGAAAGCCTGTTTATTACCCTTTTAAATGATGCCACATTTGTAAGGATCATGCATTTGTGGGATGAGCAGCAGAGCTGAGTGTGTGGGTTGCGCCTATGAAAAATATGCCAAATCTTCTCTGCCAATGCCAAACAGCTTTTTTTGCTGTTGCTATTGACTGTTGCTTTGAGCTTCTGGTACCCACAGGTGCTGCCAATCAGGTTCCTGATTGGCAGGGAAAGATTGCTGGCAGATGGAATGTTTTATAAAAAGAGACATCATCAACGGCAGAAGATGGAATGATTGTGACACACTTTTAGAAGAGTTGGTGAAAACCATCAAAATTTATCTTTAAGACATGATAAAGGCCATGTGAATCTTCAAATTTCCTGTCTTAATGACTGAGTGTATTCAGTAATTTAGTTTGGGATGACATGTTGACTTCTTTCTAATTGACAGTATTTGTATTAAAAATTGAAATTATTTAATCAGTGATAGCTCCAGCCTGTTTCCAGCCTCACCTATTTTCCCGTCCTATCTGCTGGGTAGAGTTGTGTGTCAGACAATAGTATCACATATTGCACAGTAAAATAATCATGACCGAGGCGTTACTGTGCAGCAGACCAGCTCGCCTCATTTGCATACTGTAACAGCTCCAGGGCATGATAGGCTGCCAAAGATGGGTCTCCAAAGAGACAAGGGGCTACACACCATCCTCATTTAGTGCTTTAAGTGCTTTAAATCAGACTGAAGGCATTCTTCTGGATCTTTCTGTACGACATCTTCATGCTCATAACTCACTGACTCAGGAGCTTTTCCTAGGAGGTCAAACGTCAGGGTTAAAGGAGAGCTGAACATGCTCATTTTCACAGTTCCTGTCGTTTCTGTTAACCTGCTCATGATAAATATCATCCTGGACAGCCGGTGCCAACGACACTTCCCAACCTCTCTGTTATGCTCTGCTCCAGCATTGCTTTCAGGAACACAGAGACCAAGTGGGGTCACTTCCTGCCTGGAGCAGATCTCTAGAAAGAAACATTGTGAGTGGTGTTCCTCCTGGGAACGCCTCCACCTTCAGAAGGAATGTGTTTACATGGGAGATTCCAGCTCCACCCCGTCAAAACACCACACACTGGTGTGTATGTGGGGGGGTTGTCATTACTCTTAATTCAACACAGTTCCTGCTAGGGATGGGGAACAGTTTTCAAACAACTGAACAATCATTAAATTGTAAAAATGTACAAATTTTACCTGACTTATAGCATGTTTGAAAAGATATTTTTCCATGGGTGATGGGTATCTGACAAGTAACAAAATACTGTTTGATAACCACCGTTAAAGAGACCCTAACCCTCAGTGCCCTTTATTCACAAATAAACCACACATATCTATGGATTTAGTTTGCTTGTTGATTAGTAAGGGTCCATACCTTCAAAGTTTTTTACATCTACATTTTGTGTTGCTAATAAAGATAGTAAAGTGACTGCCCTCTACAGTCTGGAACAGTCTACTGCAACTGAGTTATTTTGATCGCTTTCCATTGGCCTATCTTGTGATCTGTGACGTATGTAGCGCCATCTGTTGTCACCACAGAGCTCAACTGTTACCGCCCACTTTTTAAAAGACTGTTAACCTATCCAGTAGCAGCCCACAGCTGAAATTCACAGTTCACCAATCAAGATACTGTTATGAGACTCTAGGATTGTGGGTAATGTAGTGCTGTTGCTTAGGCCCATGCTATAATACATTTGATTCAGTGCAAAAACAGCGTTCAAAAACGGAGAAGAAGGCAAAAGTACAAGACACTTATCTTCAATGTAGTGGTTATATGTGAAATGATAATGTTGTAATTAGCACCGTCAGTTGATCAAAAATTAATCTAATTGGATAGACTTTGTGATAAATTCACTGTGATTTTTTTTTGGGGGGGGGCATGCTTCAGAATGGCATCAAAACTATCTACTAGCTTTTGAAACAGTAGAAGAGGAGACCAAGTGCAGATTGTCCAGAGTCCACTAGTCAATCTCGGATGTTGTTAATTGTGGAATGTGGATTTTGTCCATGTAGTAATAGAAATTAAGAAAAATTAATTTTCAGTTTTCCAATAGTTCCAATAGAAGTTACAGAGCTACCTTAGCCGGTTGTGTGATGGCAATCAGAGGGCGATTAATGTACATATATTTTTAATTCCACTTTCATTCCTGTGATTAATTAAATTAATCTACAATTTTGTAGTTTGCATATTCAATGCTTCACACTGCAGTGGCATGTATTATCATCATTGACAGTCAACAGCCTTCGTTTGCAGGAATAGTAGACATTTCCATGGTAACCAGACACCCCACCAATCAGCGATGTTGTTGTGACACTCAAGGACTGTGAGTATTGTAGCATTTCTGGCTGAGATCATGAATAAGCTCTGGCTGTGTCCGAAATCACTCCCTATTCACTATATAATAATAATAATAATAATATCTGGAATTTATATAGCGCCTTTCAAGAAACCCAAGGACGCTTTACAAGAACACATAGACATGGACAAACTGTGTGAAGGGAAGGATGGGTGTAAGGGGTGGTTTAGTGAAGACTGTATGCTGTCTTGAACAGGTGGTGTTTGTGGATGTCTGCAGGAAGAGTGTTCCAGCACTGAAGGCTCTGTCTCCATAGGTTCGGAGTTTGGTTTTGGGTATGGAAAGTAGGCCAGTGTTTAAAGACCGAAGGTTGCGGGATGGTGTGTATGGATGGAGGGGATCAGAAAGGTAATGAGGAGCCAGGGCATGGAGAGATTTGTATGCGAGGAGGAGGATTTTGTAGTTGATGCAGGACTTGATAGGGAGCCAGTGAAGGTGGATGAGGGTCGCAGTGATGTGTTGCCAGGGTCTAGTGCAGGTGAGAACTCTAGCTGCAGAGTTTTGGACGTACTGGAGGCTGTCCAGGGTTTTGCTGGGTACCCCAGACAGGACTCCATTACAGTAGTCCAGGTGGGAGGCTATGAAAGCATGAATGTTTCTGCCACAGGGTCAGGAAGTGATGGTCTGTGTCTGGAGATGTTCTTGATGTCATAGAAGGTGGATTTGGTGATAGATTTTATGTGGGACTTGAAGGAGAAAGTAGAGTCCAGGATTACGCCCAGGTTTCGGACCTCGTTATATAGTGCACTATGAAGTGAATACGCCATTTTGTAGTGGTGTCCGAATTCTGAGTGTGAATTGTTATTCACTATGTAATGCGCTCATTCTATCCCACAATGCATTGTGAAAAGTAGTGAATGATTGATGCTCACTAGCCCAGCAATATTTACCATCATGCATCGCGGTTGCTGCTCTCAAACATGACGGACGATTGAGAGGAGCACAGGAACCCATATAAGACTTTATTTAACACTTCTTTTTTTGTTGGTTTTAACTAAATCTGTAAGAAAATGTTAAGGATTTAAAACGGAGTAGCTCTGAGGATTGTAAGACATGAGACCATTATATTTATACTTAAAATAAGTTACATTACACACAAAAACATACACTGTTTTGCAACTGACGATACAAGCTTTTTTTAAAACCTAGTATTATTTTTATTTTGGGGGGAAAATACATCACATTTAGTATCAGTTTTCAGTGAAATTCTACTGTTTATTTCCTTCCACAGCCGTTGTCATGAAAATCTACGAGCCGTTGTTGCTAAACATTTTAATTTTGAGACAGCAATGACGTCTTTTCCCGTGGCTAAAGTAGTGTCCAAAATTATTTTTGTGTTTTGCAGTTGAGTCCACAATATATTCCACCATATGCAGCTCACTGTATGGTGGATAGGGTAGGGAATGAGTGTGTGCCTATGTTTTTTCTTGAATGGAACTTGATATCTGACAGACTTTCATCTTCTACGGGAGCACATACCATTGTTACATTCTCAGGATGTTGCTGCGAGGCTATAGGATTGTGGGTAACGTAGTGCCTTTGGCCAAATGAACCATGCCCATATATCATGGTTTCTCACTCAGGTACCTTGCAGTAACTCCATCTTGAATGGTTCTGACAGTATGGATAATAATCAAATCTAACAAGCAGCACAGACTGAATGATGTTGTGGCTGATAAGGGACAGTAGAAAGGAGGGAGTGGGCATGTGTTATCCCCCCTTCCTCCCAGCCTCTTTGATAGCATAAAGACATGTGATGTCACAAAGGTATTTTTTGATGAACCTTAGCTGGAACTCAGGGACCCACTCATGTAAGGCAAAGGGAGGAATGTTAGTGAAGCTGGGGATGTTGGGGGCTTTTTCCCTCCATTTTTGCAAAATAGTAAGCCATAGTTAGCAGTTCTACCCACTTTTACAAACGCTGACAACAGAGGACGGTCAAAATAAGGTAGAGATTGTTGTTTTCTAAAATAAGAGAGACCTGAAGTATGCTAAATTCATGTTTTCTTTCTATTGTAATCACTCCATTGGTAAACACATCAGAGAATTTCTCCCTCTCTCTGAGCAGCATCACACCCTCTCATCATCATTTAGTGTTTTAATGGTAAATGAGGGTAGTTGTTAAATGAAAAATGATTATAATATGAATCTTACTATTCTAAGATGTAAAATATTCTGAATTCATGACGGTGATTTTATAAAGGTGTCTATCAGAAGTAACCACCCACAAGAGCGACCTGTTATCATTTCACCATGACTGAACCTCTGTGTAGAGATCCTGTCTTCATTTTGGAGCTGCAGGGCTTGGAGGCTTCCTTTCTGTACCTGACCTAGTTTCATCTTCATCAGACGACTGGAGGATCTTATTGCTCACCTACCGCAGGGCTCTCTCGCTTCATCTTCTGTTTTCCTGCTGGTACATTCACTTAAGAACTACTTCAGTGATTGGACGATAGGTGCATGTGAATTTTTTATAATAATCTATTTTCATGTGTTACAGTTTATCTTTACAGATTCGTTATCAGTATTTGAGTCATTTTGTGATGCAGCTGCAACATGATTACGCGAGGATGATTCCAATTAAACAAACATTTGTTTTTTTCAGTTAAAGTTTTCAGTTGTGCTGCATCTCCTGTGATAAAACCGACAGGCTGTGAACAGAATCCTTTAAATGTATTTAATAACCTCCATGATTGGCCATGCAAAATACAAAAGTGCTGTGTCTGTCTGTGTGAGCATGCTAAACAAGGGTCGTCCTCATTTTTTCTAGATGGTCAAAATGATGGACAGCCTTCAAAATTTTCTATCATCCTTTATAAAACAATCCATCAATGTCAGAGAATTTTCTCTCTGGTGTGCATGTAGTTGGTTGGAAAATCTGCCAAGAAGAAGAAAGAAGAAGAGACAACCATGGCAAACACTCAAAACAACATTTGCTTATGCTCAATGTGGGCAATGGAGTCCATCATGGAAATTTTTGGCTGACTGCCCTACACATGGGTCTGTATGTGACTGACTGACTGACTTAGTGACTCTACATTCAGAGCCATATATACAGAGTTGTGCTAACGGTGGCGTTTTGTTGTACTGAAAGCCATTAGTGATAGCTGCCTCACTGCGGTGATTACTTAGGATAAAGCTTTAGCACTGCATCTGTTTTACTTGAACTGGACCAAGTTTCTGTATGCCATGATGAATAAAAACAACCCTAAAAGCTTGTTGTGCTCTAAAAGGTGTTTTTTTCTCTTTTTGCTGATGTGCTTCGGCATGAGTATGTGATAGTTACGGGGAAAGAGTTAGTTGTTGTGAGTGATTGTATACAATAGCCGCTAGTGGAGTGATTAGCTCAGAATTAGCCACAGCGGCAGTTTGGTCAGAACTGGACAACATCTCTTTATTAAAAACCAGGGCAGGGAGCAACACTGAAAGCTTTTTGTGACAGAAAAGATGTTTTCACACTTCTCCCACTCTGTTTCAGCATCGGTATGCGATCGTTCTGGTCAGGTTTTCCGGTGTATCCTGGGGCTGCTGCCACGGTAGCCGTTAGCTTGGATGTAGCTGTAGAAAAGCGGCAGTTTAATTGGAAGTGGAACACATTTCTTTTTAAAACAAGCGCAAAGAGTCACACCAAAAGCTTGACTTGGCACAGAAGTTGGTTTTGCTCATCTCCTGACCGGCCTTGGCATCATTTTACATGAAGCTCTGCCATTAACGATCTAAGGCAGCGGTAGCCTGCACAAGAGTAGCGCATGCGCACCACTTTATTTGTCATTCTTATTGGCCCATCATGAACGTGACAGACAGAACGTTCCTCCAATCACCTTCTGAAGATTTTCTGAAAAGTCCTGCCCTTCCGAAACACTTTCCATGGGAGCATTCCCAGAGGATTGTGAAATATATTCAGTCAATCTGGCGTGTCAGGTTTGCTGTTTCTTGCTGACAGGGCTTTATGTCCTTCAATTCTCAACCCACAGACATTAGAGACGGCACAATAACACACCCCAAAAGCTAATCACTCTGCCAGAACACACAATTCAGTCAGGCATTTCAACAGGGATCCCAGATAATTGCGGTGAGCCATATACTAGGTTTTAACCAAGTCCTGTTATTATTTCTGAGACACCAACAATGACCCTCTTCGTACTTCTACATCTACCATGTAAGTCAGAGGATGAAATAGGCCCATGCTGCACAGATATTATGGTTTTTAAAGAAATGTTTAGGATTGATCTTACAACCTTACTCAAGAGTACCCTGTACTTGAGCACAGTTGTGTTCATATCTTGCATGTACCTTGTTCATGTACATGATTCGTCCCCAGGAACACTTCTTGAAGTGGACTCACACCAGGATAGCACTCTGTGTGTTGTGAAAGCAGGACATCAAGGGAGATGGGAGGGGGAGTATTCGTGCTCAGGCATGGCACCAAACAATTGTGTGTGAAAATGTGATTGTGTTCTTTTAAACCCTCTGATAGCTTAAAGTGTTACTTATCTGTCGTGTGGGCTAATTAGCAGAGCAGCCAGCTGATTGGTGGATGTGTAAAGAACAGGAGCACCTTCTGTCAGGGCTAACTGTGATGAATTATTCAGCAGTCTTGTCTACTGTTTCACTGCCTTTAGGATCCCACTCATGTGTATGACATTGTGTTTGTAATAGTTACGCTGTGGATCAAATTTCTAAGACCAGCGGGGGTGTCTGGAGGATGATTTTATATTACAGCTAAGATGTCTCTGGCTTGAATGTTCTCATGTTGTAGAGAAGGAGCAATGATCGATGTCAGACAAAAACAGAGGAATAGTTCAACTTTATCACCTGTGCCTTCAGACTAATTCTGGCTATATCAGGATAGATTACATGAAAATGGTCAACTTTTTCAACCTGCAGGTTAGGAGAGGAGAGAGAACAGCTGATCAGGAGCTACTCTTGGGGTTTATCGTCCCTAGTATTTATAGCAGCACAAGAAGCTTGAAGTCTGGGCTGAAAGTTGTTCAGTGTTGAAAGTTGAAAGTGTTCAACTGTTAGATACTGAAAAACAGGCATCTGTTCCTGAAGGCATACATTCATCACCGTGGGATGATGATCGATGGTGATAGATGACATTAGATGGCAATGTCCATGGCATTGCTAGATTAGGTCACATGTCATGAAGCTTTAGTAGAATCTACATGTGTAGATTTACTTTAACTGTGTCTATAAAGCTGTCAGAATGCTCTGCTGTACTGTGAAGGATTCTAATGAGGAGGCAGACACTGTCACTGAGCTGCTCTGAGGCAGGTTTAGAAGGAAGACATTTGAGGTCACATTTGATGTAAAAATTAATCCTAATGATGGATGACTGATGAGTCTCACCGGACGCTATCGTCTGATTTGTCCCTCAGTGGAAGTTAGGGGTGGGAAGCATGGAGAAACGTGGACCATAATCCTACCTACTTCTTTTTATCTGAATGGTGATAAAAGGTGTACATCTAGATTAGAAATACACAATATTGGCACGCCGGTAGTCGAGTGGTTAAGGCGCGCGCCATATACGCAGGCGACTCGGGTTCCAATCCAGCCTATGGCACTATTTCCTGCATGTCTCTCCGCGCTCTCTTCCCTGTTTCCGACTCTATCCACTGTCCTATCGAATAAAGGCACAAAGGCCAAAAATAAATCTTTAAAAGAAAAAAGAAATACACAATATTAGCGCCATGATATCGGTATTGCTGATATTTTCAGCTGATGTGTCAGCTGGTAATTTTGACCTATAGCTGGACCATGGACAAGTAAAAATTCACATTGGTAGAAATTAAACCAAACCTGTCTGATACCACAGAGACATAAGAAATCATACACAGTCATGTTGGACATTTTTATAGAAACAAAAACTGCAGGCAAACTCTTGCAAAACTAAATTTTGAAATGTTAAGGTAAAAAAAAGAGAGCGAGCAATGTCTAAACCAGTGTTACTCAACTCTGCTCAACCAAAGAGCCAAATTGTTGAACAATACATTTGCAAGAGCCACAATCTGAGTGAAAAGCAGCAATTACAATAAGTTAAAGGTGGCAAAAATTGTCAAAAAGTGGCGAACACCAGGAGAAAAGTGGCAACAATGGGTGAGAAGTGACCAACTAATGAGTTCAAAAACATTGCAAAAGATGAGTGAAAAGTGACTAAAATGGGAAAAAATCAGAAAAAAAGGTGGGAAAAATGGGCTAAAAGTGGCATTACATTGCTAATGGCAGCTTAAATGGGTGAGAAGTGTCAGAAAGAGGCAAAAAATAGCAAAAAGCAGGATAAGAGTGTCAAAAAGGGGGGAGAAGTGGCAAAAAGAAGTGGCAAAAATGGGCTTAAAGCAGCAAACACTGGGAGAAAAGTGGCCAAAAAAAGGCAGAGTGGCAAAAATGGGTGGAAAGTGGCAAAAAACAGTGAGTTAGAGGTGGCAAAAATGGTCAAAAAGTGGCAAAAACGTGGAGAAAAATGAGTGAAAAGTGACTAAAATGGGCAATAGATTTGAAGAAAGGTGGAAAAAATTGGCAAAATTCATGAAAGACTGGCAAAATGGGAAATTAGTGGCATTTAATGGCAAAAGGCAGCTTAAAAATGAAATCAAAGGGGCCAAAAATTCCTAAAAGCAGGATAAAAGTGTCGAAAATGGGCTAAAAGCAGTAAAAATGGAATTAAAGTAGCGAAAAATTGCCAATAAGGGCAATGGAAATATGCAGGCAAAAAATAGAGGTAGATAATTAAGTTTGACAATTAAAGCCTGCTGTGTAATTGTGGGAAACTCACAGATTCATGTTACTTGCAATGGATCATTTCTGATGTAAAATCTTCCCTTTTAAGGTTTTCTGGGGAATAATATTTCAAATAAAGACATAAAAGAGCTAAGGTGCTAAGGAGTGTTTGTTGTTGTTGCTGTGGTATTAAACAAGTATCATCATCATTTGATTAAACTAATAATTTAATGCTCCCTTAAATAAAGAAAATGAATAAATAATGCCCTATTCAAACTAGACATTTTCAATATCTTGTGATCAATGACATAAATGTCTGTGGTTCTTGGTTTAAATTATGTTTTTCTGAGCATTAGTGCTGATATCATGTTTTAAGAATTAACATCAACATATCAGTATAAACAGTTTGGTCATACCCTCTATCTCATTTGAACATATTTTGATAAACCAAAATTCTTGGTTTATTTCCCAGCCCTACCAACTGTCAGTTGTTGGTAATATCTGGAAGCACCGCCTTGTTACTGAGCTAACTCATGTAGTTCAGACTCATGAACACATGAATAAATTATTTGAAATATATCAATGCATCTGAAAAACCTGATATATTTCCCAGCCCTACTGACAGCGTGAATAACAGAGCTTCGGGTCTTGTGTTGTCAGATTGTGCTGCAGTAAGTCGTCTCCTCCTCTATTGATGGCTGTGTTACTCAGCAGTCTCTCTCTCTGCTCGCTGTTAAAATAATCTGCTTGCGTTCTGGATGCTGATTGGTCACCTTCACAGACAAAACATGTGGCGACCTTGAAACCAGTGCCACACTTTCCCTTTAGTAGTGAGCCTGGAGCTTAATATACAAGCCTAATGCTGGCTCTTTAAACCCTTACAGTGAACAGGAGGTTTTAATTTGGGCTGTGGTGGCGTGAGCCATGGCCTTCTGAGGGATGTGACCTGGGCTCGTGGAGTCTAATGGGTTTTACCTCATAAATGAAGTTTCTGTATTAAAGGAGATCACTGAGTTTGCCACAGTGCTGACAGCCTCTGTTCACTGAACACCAATTAGAAGGAAGTTTCACCCGACCCCTTT
Source organism: Cheilinus undulatus (assembly GCF_018320785.1). NCBI lineage: Eukaryota > Metazoa > Chordata > Actinopteri > Labriformes > Labridae > Cheilinus > Cheilinus undulatus. Next base: position 6,210,353 of record NC_054866.1, read on the forward strand.
GTCCTGGTCATTCCTCGTCTCTGTCAGCGTTTGTTTCTGCGGTTCGTCTCAGTGTGCTGCTCATTTAACCGCCCAGTTCAAAGAGGCTGAGGATGTTCAGATAACACTAGAGCTACGAGTTTTATTTACGATATGTAACATCCTGTAGATTGTTTAGAAAGTAGAGCTTCCAGGAGACACTGGCAACTGGGGTTCAGTGTAGTTTACAGCAAACAGATTTTTCAACTGAAACCAATGATCCAAAATTAAGAAATAACTTATTTCCGGGCAGTTTGCATTAAATTGGGAATTTAAAAAATTGAGGATATAAAATGAACTGTTTGCTGTTTTTCGTTTTCTCTTTTTTTATTTTCCAAAAGAACTCAATAGTTAATAGTTTATTTTTCAACTTATTGTTTATGTGTTCTGATCATAGAAAGGAAATAAAAGAACAGAACACTGGTGATGTAATCTTATTTTTTCCTAAAGGTGTTGTGAAAAAGGATGTTACATCTGCAGTGTTTCATTCTTTTATCTTCTTTGTTTTTAAGAACACAAACAGTAAGATAAAGAATAAACCATTTTTTGCGTTTTCATGCTTTTTGGATAACAAGAAATGAAAACACATTTTTCCAATTTTTCTCATTTTTTAATTTACTAAAGAAATAATTGAAAAAAGTTATTTGTACAAAATCTGTTGTTTTTTTTTGTTCTGGTTAAAAAGGAAGCTCAAAGAAGGGAACACTGGGGATGTAACGTCCTTTTTTTCCTGATCGTGTTGTTAAAAAGAATGATGCATCAGCAGTATTCTGCTCTTCTATCTTTTTTTTTAATTGATCAGAACACATTAGCAATAAGATAAAGAATAAACCGTTTTCATACTGTTTGGAAACATGACAGTGGTCCATTTTTCTGATTTCCATTTTCCATATCTGTTGTTCATTTTTTGTTTTTTCTTCTATCATTTTCCAAATAAATAAATAAATAAATAGTTAATTTTCAACATGTTTGTGTTTTCTGATCAAAGAAAGAAGATCAAAGAACACTGGTGATGTAACATTCTTTTTTTCCCTGAAGGTGTTTTGAAAAAGAAAGTTTTCATCACCAGTGTTCAATTCTTTTATCCTTCTTTTTGATCAGAACACAGAAACAATAAAAATGAAAAATGAACTATTTTTATGTATTCATTCTTTTTGGAAAAGAAAAACAAAGAGAAGTGAAAACAGCTTTTGTTCTTTTGATTCAAATTTGACATGAACCACCTTAAAGAGCCAGGGTCAGGATTTTTCAATGTTCTGTTTTCCTATTTTTAATGGTAATTGTCAGACAGCTTGTTTTTTTATTTATGGTTTCTCATTTTCAAAACAAGTCTTTTGGTGGTAAAATAGACTAACGGCTGGGCAACATAATACATCATGTTGCCGATGGATTTGCAGACATCTCTCTCTTACCTTTGGTTAAATTCTGATTGAAGACAATGAAGTCATCAAAATAGGATATTTGTACAATTTCAAAAATATGATATTTAAGAAGACAGAACATTTTAATGACCTCAGTCTACCAATATGTTGCCACTGTTTTTATGCAAGTATGTAGGAGTTCATTTTAAATTTCTGTTCATCTAACTTGCCGTATATTAGTTGTCTAAGACTTCTGTTTTTGTTGCTGTGGTATCAGACATCTTTCACTTTTTATATCAAAGTTTATAATTCTGGTTTTGTGAAAACAATTCTTTGTTTCTTAGTATAAAAACCTGCAGATAAACATTGTGTGCATTCATTCAGATCAGACGTATCAGGAATGATTTTTGGTCTGTATCACTCAGCCCTAGATGTGACCATCGCGATCAGTGTCTCGTTTAAATTGACCTGTTTCTGTTTCTCCTCCCACAGACGAGGACTGAACCCACCCCACAGAGTTAAGTCCATCTCCATGACAACCTTCACACAACAGGAAATAGAGTTTCTACAGAAACATGGAAATGAGGTGAGCCAGCGACTCTCTGCCCGATCACTAATGTCACCTCTGTTACTTCCTTTATCTGTTACCAGTTAACTGTACTCATTTAACCCTAGTATCTATGTCACAAATATTTGTCATAAGAAGAGCATGATGGCTTAAAATGACAGTGGTTCCATTTAAAGGCTTGATAAGGGAGCTTCCTGATGTGTGGATCACTGTATTTTCTCAGTGCTAACTTTATTCAGCCATGTTTAAAGGATCAGTTGATTACATTGATTAAATTATACAAAAGGTTAGAGAAAAGTCTAAGTAATGTCTGATTTTTTAAATTCTTCAGCCCTTTTCTGTTAAAGAAACCAAGGAGCAGGATCATTAAAGAGCCAGTTCTTGTAAAAGGAAATGTAGGAAATGGAGCAATGCCACATGGGAAACATGGCCTATTAAAAGCTTTGGCAATGCTGGGGCAGGCAGACGCGGAGGAGACTGAAGGCTGGAGATGATGCATGTATCCTTCCTGCTGTAAAAATACCACTTCCTTCAAGATGAGCTCAAGGAGAGCACTCGATACGTAAAGGCTACCGAAGGACAAAGCACCGTACCAAAGACAGAGAAAGACATTAAATCTGTTTCATACCATGGTCTCTGTGAATACTCGATTCTGATTGGCTCTGGAAATTCCATTGGTGTCCATTAACTTCTAATACATATGGACACTGTTCGAACCACACAAGTAGTTCCAGTCAAAAAATCATTACAGTGTTCCAAATTAATGCGCAGCAGCCGTTAGCCGTTACTCCGTTAGGAGTTACTATAGCAACCTGAGGCAGTCATATTTTCTGAGCTGGGAGTGCAGCGCTGCCAGCCTAAGGAGCATAAGGACCCACATCAACCATCACTTAACTGACATGAATAAAATGACAGACTCCAGGTTTAAGACCTGTAACCTAAGACGGTCTTATCTTCTATATCCGATGGACGTCTTGTTTCCATGCTCACCTTAACTCTGAGAAGTGAGTGTCACAAAAAACTCACTTCCCTCCTGTTCTAACTGCTATAAACTATTGTCAGAAGATTTGAATAACAAAAAGAAAAGAGAAGAAGCCATTATTTCTTTGTAGAGCCAAAGGAAATGCTTCTGATGAACCGGCATGATAATATCTGATAAATATTGACGTGTCTGATGGAGAATCGGCACCTGCAGGGCGTGGACAGCTCTGTTTCACGTCTGTGACCTCGTAGTGCAGAAGGGGGAATTGATCTGTTTATTCAAACAGCTGGTCTGCTAAAACTAAGCTTTCTATCAGATGGCTGTTCATGTTGACTGTCCATGTTACCTCACAGGTTTATAGTCTGATCACAGATGTCTCTCAGTCTCACTCGTCTTCATGTCTTTTCATTGATAAATCCGTTCAGAAAGTGCGCTGAGCGGACTAGTTTTTCTGTTCAGTTGTGACTTTGTATCTGTGGCCCGCCCTATTTACTGCAGTACTGAACTATGTTTATATTACCTGAGAACGTCACAGGATTGGAATGGCTATTCCAGTTATTAGTCAAGCCCTCAGGTGTTTTTAGGGGAAAGAAATTTTTGCTTTAGTAAAACTTTCTATTTTGATCACAAAACGTATGAAATTATAAATTGGTAGTTCTATTAATAATTTTCGTTGGCAAGTGACCATGGTATAAGCAGGTTAATGCCCTTCGAGGTGTCCAGTTATCAGGGATTAATGGACTTTGCAGAGGCTGCGCGTCAGATGGTTCAGGCCTCCACGTTGTCCATTTATCCCTGATAAATGGACACCTCATCGGGCATTTACCCTTACATGAAGTGAGGCACCAATCCAGCTTTCTAAGCTCTGATTCAGATCTGGTACCTTGGCTTTGGGTATTTATTGATACTGGGACACAGATGGGCGTTTCAGATCTCCATACTGTGGGGTATTTTTTACACCCATCTTGGCAGTGCCATAAAGGCCTTGATATACGCTCTGTCAGTCACATTCATAACAGTCCAATCAGAACCACATAACATGACATAGAAGGCGCACACCTCCACAGTAGAGCTGGTCAGGAGAAGAGCAAAAACATATTTTCCACCAATGAAAGCTTTCAGTGTGGTTCTTTTCTCGCCTTTTATAAAGAAATGTTGCCCAGTTCTGATCAAACTGCTGCAATAGCTGCATCCACGCTAATCTCTAGACCGGCCGCCTTTGTTTACAGATTTGCAGTCACTTTAACAAAACCACACTTACCACACCTAGAGCTGCCACCTCTATTAGTCTGGTCATTCTCTGACTGGGAACAATCAGCTTGAAGCTTTGGAAGTTGGATCTTCCTGTCCTGATGTCAGACATGGAATTGGGACAATCCATTGACTATATAGGTCTACTCAATCCCAGAGTTAAATCGCTAACCTACCTTCCCCTCTGGGACAATGAGACTGGGAATCATTGATGTGTAAGGCATTATCAGGTGCTACTTCGTAAAATAGCTTTTGATAAATAAATTCACGTAGAGTGAATTTGTTATCGCCGTCTGCGCCACCGTCTATCACTTAAGCATTATCACTCGCCCTCTGCTGTCACAGCTAATCCTGGTTTAGCTGCACTGTATCTGTGAAGGAGCCAAACTGCTTTGTTCACTTTTTCATGTTGCTACTATTGTCTCCTAACATATCATACACTTAGAATAGGCATTTCATTGGTGGCACTTGAAATAAAGTTGCTGCTATATGATAATGTAAGTTTTTAGCCTGTTGCACTATCCAATAATATCACAGCCTTATCATTTTAACATCTAATAACTCTGCAAGGTTGTCTTGCCAGTTCCACCCACTTCTCCATAATTTGCCAACTATGGCCTACTATTTGGCAGAAAAAGAGGGGAAAGCCTCAGCAGTGCCATGGACTGGTCAGCTCCATGCTACCCTATATAGATGCAGTAAAAATAAATAAATTGTATAAGTATATAAATCTTTTTCTTGGGCTGATGATTTGTGATATTCTGATATTTTGAGGTAGTAAATTTTTGTGAGCTGTAAGGCGTACTCATCAAGACTAAAGCAAAAGAGTCTTGAAGTGTTTCACTTTCTGTGAGATGAATCTAGAAGACATGGAAGTTTAACTTTCTGAAGTAAATCAAAGGAAAAATAATTAACTTTCTCATGATATTTGAATTTGTTTGAGCTGCACCTGTATGCCGACCACTCGAGGCTCCCGGTTGTGTGCCCTTTAAAAGCATGTTTATGACAACATGAGGAAGAAAAGCTGTTAAAGAAGCACTGCTAGCCTCTGAGCTCATGGCTTATTAGCTACCATTCATTCTTAATAGCAGCTTCACTGCGCTCTGAGATGTCATTTGGTATGCATCACTCAAATATAAACAGAGCAATATCTGATACCAGGATTAGTTCGATTAGTTTTACGGCTAAAGTCTAAAAGCATCAAATGCGTCCTCTACTGCAGGTACACATGCATGATGCCTTTATATATGTCTGTTAGAGGCAAACTCCTCTGTGATGCTTTTTAAAAGCCAAGGTCAGAGAATGACAAGGCTTTGATTTTTTTCCTTAAGTAACTCACCAACCTGGCAAACCTCTCTCAAACTGAAATGAATGCTTTCTTGATCAACATTTAATGGCTCTTAAGGAAATTAACTATTAACTACTGTATATCATCCCTGTATTAGCCCATAATGTGTTCTGTGACCACAGAACACATTATGGGCTGATACAGTTCGTAGTTTAATGGCTCATTGTGACAGTTAAAAAGACTTGCAGGTATTTGTTGTTGTGAGTGCAGCAGAAATCCTCCACCAACAAACAGTTCTTCTCTAAATTCTCCAGGTGTGTAAGCAGATCTGGCTGGGCCTTTATGATGACAGGACCTCTTCAATACCCGACTTCAGGGAACCGCAGAAAGTCAAGGAGTTCCTTCAAGACAAATATGAGAAGAAGAGATGGTGAGTCTGTCTGAGTAGAGGAACACCCCGGTGGATGTGTGCTGTGCTCAGACACGTAGCTTTCCTTTGTGCTTCTCCTCTCTGTGGTTAGGAATGTCTCACCGGCGGCTCGTAGCAGTTAAACTCCAGCAAGTCAGCAGATATTCAACTTTAAATGCAGAGAATGTCATGACAGTCGAGCTGCTCCACGTGCAAGACGAAGTTGTTTCATGTAGTTATGGGTCAACTGAGTTCAGCTCTGTCAGTCTGGAATAGGTGGAATGCTAAAAATAAGCATGAAAACTTTAAGTTGTTGTTGGATGAAACTGTTCTACTGATAGCTGTGGTTTAATTTCTCTACCATTATCATTAAGTTAAACTTAAAATTGTTTGTAATGACAGTTCTTTAATGACACAGATGCATGCAACATACAGATGAGGATGAAATTATTAGTCCCCTACAAAAATGTAATTTTCTTTAAAGTATTTGCCAAGTGCTGTTAACAAAGCAAAGATTTTTTGACACAGCTTTTTCAAACATCCTAGGTTTATTTTGGATGCTTACATTATTTTACTTTGCACATACAAACTAAATTATTTCACAAAAACCCAGAACTACCAGGGTCTAAATTATGATCCCCCCAGATGCTAATAATCAGTCGTGTCTTATATTTGTTGGATAACAGCCTGTCATTCATTGTAGTTTGAATAAGTTGCTGACACGTCTCCTGATGAATCCCCATTCTTCTTTGGCCAATCTCTCAAGCTCTTCCAGATTTGATGGTTTCAATGGGATTTATGTCCGGGCTTTGTGCAGGCCAGTCAGTAACGTCAACATTGGACATTTAGTTCACCGTAAGAGACGTATGTTTTGGGTCATTGTCGTGTTGGAAGACAAAGCGACGTCCCAGACCCAGTTTTGCTGCTGACTGTGACTTAACAAAAAGGCCAGTTCTAAAGGGGGCCAGTAATTTAGACCCTGGTAGTTTTTGGTTTTTGAGGGATAATTTTGTTTCTGTGTGCAAAGTAGAATAATGTTAGCATCCAAAATAAAACTGGGATGTTTGGAAAAGCTGTGTTAAAGAAATCCTTGCTCTTCTTAACAGCACTTGGAAAATGCTTTAAAAAATTACATTTTCTATATGATCTCCAACACACCTTCGTTACCCAATTCCTCCTTTGTTGACCATTTGTTGTTAAAGTTTTGCATGTAAAGGCAGGTTCAGCCAATCAGGGACATTTCTGTGACACTAAGGGATTGTGGGTAATGTAGTATTGTTGACTAAGATTGTGAGTAAAACCATGTTTTTGTCAAAGTGAGGTTTATTCCATGGGAAATTGTGTCTACTCCATAATCAAATATGTAGCTCGTGGTGAGTGTACCTTGAATGGTTGTGACATTAAGGATGATTATCAAAGCTTAAAAGCAGCATAGGCTGAATGATGTGGCTGATAAGAGACAGTAGGAAGGAGGGAATGGGTGTGTCTTATCCCTCCTCCCTCTAAGCCTTTATACTATCATAAAGGCATCTCTTTGATTTCTGGGGCAGATGAACCTCAGCTGAAACTGTAGGCTTTAGTTACTCAGCTCTAATGTTCACACTATGTAGTTTAATGAAGATGTAAATTTCACATCACTAGCACAGCTCTTAAAATGGGTGATTTCATAATATCTGTTTGCTATTGTTTGTTTGACTTCCACAAAGAACAGATCAGGTCTAAACATGCTGAGATCTTTCTCTCCTCCTCTGTTTTTCCAGTGGTTTTGTTTTTATCCTGTGGTTTATTTTTCAAACCTGTTTGGTATTAACTCTATCCTCACACCTGTTACCTTATCTGTTGTCCAGGTACATACCTCCAGAGCAGGCCAAGGTTGTGGCGTCCGTCCATGCTTCCATCTCGGGCTCCTCAAACAGCAGCACTAGCAGCACTCCTGAGGTCAGGCCGCTCAAGTCCCTGCTGGGGGACTCTGCCCCGGCCCTGCATCTCAACAAGAGCACCCCACCTAACCAGGTGAGATATCTGTGCTGCGTTCATGTACTCTACATGTTATTGTTTCACTAGGTGGTTGTGGTCGTATTTCAGTAAGGGGCTCAATCCCCAGTTCTTGCAGCCACGTGGTGAACCCCTGACTGCCTCTATGTCTGTGAATCTTAATGAATGAGTTATCACCCCAATTTCAAAAAAGTTGGGGCACTGTGTTAAATGTAAATAAAAACAGAGTGCAATGATAGTCAGATTTCTTAAACCTGTATTTTATTCACAGTAGAACATGAACAACATATCAGATGTTGAAACTGAGACATTTTACTATTTCATGAAAAATATTAGCTCATTTTAAATTTGATGGCAGCAACATATCTCACAAAAGTAGGGACGGGACAACAAAAGACTAGGAAAGTAGGGTAAGTGTACCCATTAAGCCCAGCCACCATTTAAGCCCACTTGCAACTTTGAAGTCAATCTAAAAAAAAAAGAGGGGCCTGTCTAATGTTATACATTATTTTGTCCAATCACACAATTTCTTAATTATATGTCAGTTTTTGTTTGGCACCAATTACATTTGTAGATATTGAATAAGGCTCGCCTACATTCGTGCAGTCTCAAGGAGGCTTCATCCAGATCCAGTCATTTCTCTGTGTGTTGTCCACCACCTTCCTGAAGCCTTAATGAACTTCATCTCTTCTCTCCACCAGTCTCCTGTGGCGAGCCGTGGTCAAACCCACCAGCAGCAGTTCAGTGACAAGAGGTTTGACCTCCTCAGTGACTTGGGTGGAGACATCTTTGCCGCCCCTCCCAACATGAACGCTGGAGGCAGCTCCAGTTTTGCTAACTTTGCACATTTCAACAGCCACACAAGTAAGGAACACACAATTGAGTGATTGAGCAATAACTTATATGTGATGGCATTATGAACTCTGTTCCCAGTTAACAAGTCAGGAAAACATAAATGTCTCTGCTCAACAGGGAAGGGGCTCTTTGAGACAGGAAGTAGTGAGGAAATGCAGGAAATGAGTAATCTGCAGTGATTATGGTAATGCCCTTTATAAATGAGGAAGTGTCTTTAACTTTAGGAGATAATATTCAGCAGAGAGCTGTACGCATGCTTTTATTAAGGAGTGTTGGAAAAATAACTGGAGGAGGTTCAATAAACCTGTAGCTAATACTGATAAGGAGGGTATCCACATGATGTCAAAGTTGACTTGACGACATTTCTTCAGAACAAAGAACAGCACTGAGTTGTTTTCTTTGCAGAAATGATGTTTATGCCCCTCTCTTGACTGAATTCACCAAGAGTCTTCATGTTTTGTTGCTCTGATTGACCTGTAAAGATGTGACAGACAGAACATTCATCCAGTCACAATCCGAGTTTTTATTCAAAGGCTCTGCCCTTTCCCAAACACCATCTATGGGAAGTTTTCCACATGGATGTGTGAAACACATCCATGTGGAAAACGTGTCAGGTTAGTTTACAGTTTTGATACCAAGACAACAAAAATGATCTCCTTGACATCCAAAACTGCCTTTTTTAAATTTCCCACCTGTACATTAAAAAGGCTCATCAAACAGTGAACCAATTATAAGATTTGACTGTTCATAGTAGTAAAGGAAAAAATAAATCAAATTTTGCTAAAATAAAGTATCTGTCCCACATAAAATCAAATATATATCCTCTGAATGATTTTTAATAAACCAGAAGAACTGTCTGCAGTAATTCTGCTCTGTGTGTAATTTCTAATTTTTTCATATTTAGGTCATTTTTATGGGTGTCAATGTTTGTGCGAGGCTATGAGGCTGTCATCAGCCTGTTGATCAGGATGGAAAGGAAAACTTTAACGGACCAGGAGACATCTCAGTCTCTCTCCTCTGCTCTCTATCTGTTTGTATTTTCACCAGACAGTGACTTGAATAGTTACGATAGAAGCTGTGACGGAGAGCGTAGCCGAGAGTCACGGCCTCATCATCAGTCAAACTAAATCCTGAGTCTTCCTTCATACCTGTGCAGAGGTTTTGTTGTGTTTTAAACTTCTTTAGCTGTGAAACAGTGAACGTTTCTGGTGTGCAAAATGGGAAAAAGGAAACAAGTGATCAGTTTTGGTTTTTCTGTGGTATCAAGACCTGTACTGATTTAATTTGGTTTGAATTTGGTATTGATAAAAATTTTAAACTGTGTTAATGTAATACCTCTACTTGAGATTTTTAGTGTCAGAAAACCTGTTTCTTCCCACACCCATGGTGCACTGTGTCTTTAGTAATCAGTACAGAGCTCTGTCAAAGCCAAAAGTGCCTTATTTTGAGCAGATATTTGTTTTACCACTGTATGTTCTCATTGTGGACGGCCACCATGTTTATTTTTTGTCTGAGGAGGTGTGGCCTGTTAGAAAAGGGTTATTGATGCATACCCCCCTTCTTTTTATGGAGAACACAGTCATCATATGCATGTCCATTAATGCAGCAGCTGTGTAAAATCCTTCACGTCTAAAGGCATGGCTGAATGCTGATCAGTGATCAATGACCTTCAGAAACAACGGGATCAGGCTGAATCTGTTAAATGTCAGCAGCTCATCCATGATTATAACACACAGCCATACATTATAGAGCAGCACTGATGATGTTATGGGTGGACTCGCCTCCATGGTTACTAATGTCTGTAGCATCAGCCTATTAGTGTTGGCCCCCATGGAGCAGAACGTCCTCTCATTTCCCCTCCAAGAGCCATCAAGACAGGCTGTTATTCCACCTACTTAGACGGCATCCTAGCGTTTACACCCAGGAGATGAATCGTGATTATTGCTCTGTTCTAGATGAGGAGTCCTAACGGTAACCTGGAGGAGGGGTTAACCACAGACCATCTCCTCGGCCTTTTAATCCACCACGCTCTGACGTCATGCTATGATTATCCCTCATATTTATTCATAATCCTTTGTATTTATGTTGTAGTCCATGTCTGTTTTCATTATATGTTTAATCCACCCTGTTGTCTCATCCCATGTTTTCCTCTCATTGTGCTTTTTCTGTTCACGTCTCCATCCTAACCTCATCCACCGACAGCGACACAGAATGCCAACGTGAATGCTGACTTTGCTAATTTTGATGCATTTGGGAGCACGTCTGGGTCGACAGGTGGTTTCCCCTCAGCACCTCCAGCCTCGTTCCAACCCTCAAATACAGGTAGACCACGCTCTCTTTGTGGGGCAACTTTCAGACATGGAATCAAGTCCTGCACAGGTTTAAAGTGCTGCATAAATCTAGTTTTACTGGTTTACTTATATACAAACAATCTCTCTGAAGATGTGTACACATTAGCAGTGAAAATGTATGACTCAGCACACAGAAAAACAAGTTCAAAGGCTGCATGGAGTGTCTTTGCCAAAAGCTTATAGCCAGTGTCTTTGACATTCATATTAAACACTGAAATAAGGGATGCACCAATGCAATGAATCAATTTATTTAATAGGCCGCAGAGAAAGTCACATATTGAACAAACTCTGATCTGTTTCATGGTCACAATAAGTGATGAAAATTATTTCTATCCACATCAGCTAAATAATTTTAAGCATCTTTATCATCCTTTATTTTCAGAATCTCTTCCTCTCGTATTAAAAACAGATCCTTCGTCTCTTTAACTTTAAACGCACAGCGTGTAAAATTCCTCCACAAGGGGGCTCCCAACCAAGAAATAACTCTGTATGAGTTCTGTCCAGTCCCGCTGTTTACTTCTTGTTTTGAATTGAGGGCTCTGTTCAATGGTTCAGCAGTGCTGGTTCCAGAAGTGAAATTTGCCATTTAAATCCCCCATAGACGTTTCATAAAATCCCTCTCATAAGGCATGAACCTAGCTAACCACCTACCTGAATACTCCGGACTATAAAACGTTTGATTCAGCACAAAAATAGCATTTGAAAAAGGCAAAGGTAAAATACTCTAGATATTTCTTTACAAGGAGGAAGGAACTCCATAGCCCACAATCCATTGTGATTTAAACCGTATATGTGCCTGTTTTACCCTTACCTTTACTGTAGTGTTTATGTTAAAGGACAATATGTAACATGTTGTAGTTTGAGCATTTATTGCACCATATAACTGTGGCATGTACTGTTGTCACCAGCAGTTAACAGCCTTTGTTCACTGGCTCAGTAGACGTTTCCATGGTAACCTGAGACCCAACCAATCAGACACATCACTGTGACACTCATATAGTGATAACTGTAGTATTTTATTTTTAATCATTATTATATTTAGCTTTTTGAAATTTTAGCACAAACACAAAATGCAAGAAAATATAGTACTCGTAGTAACATACATAAAAATATGATCGAGGAGACACTGTTTTGCCAAACTGAAGGGTGAGAGACACAACCTACTGTAGTATTTTTAACAGAGATCACAAATAACTGTTTTTTTCTTAAAACGAGGTTGATATTATGCAAAATTTTTCATTCTACTGGAGCACATTAGGGATGTTCCTATGCGTCTATTTCCCCATTCGACTAAACACTCATTTAACTTGCGTTTAGCCAACTAGTCTAAAATGGGAAAATACTTAAAAATCAGTCAAATTCATCACAGGGTCGCTGTGTTAGCCCCGCTGTACAGAGTATATCAGGCTCGCATCACACCTGTTAACATTAGCAGCTAGCTCCGCCAGCCTTCGTTCCTCTTTGCAGGTTAATTTTGTGCCTTTTTGATGTGTGGCCTTTTCCCTTTGGTTAAGTAGCTGTACGCGAGTTCAACCCTTGACAGCCTACATACCACTTTATTTCCATTTATTACTTAAAAAACTGTCATACCAAGATGTTCCTACTACATGGTAACTGCTGAGCTTCTCATGTTTACATTGTTAAAGTGCCGGGGGAAAGCTTAGACAGAAAGGCAGCAGCCATTCATTGAAGCTACAGTGGCTACTGGTGGGAGGTTCATTGCAGTTTTAAAGAGGATTATAGACCGGGCTTTTAGGCCTGTGTTTATAAAAAAAGTTATTGGCTGTTAGTCTAACCTACTTGTAACTCTCACTCCAGCTAATCTGACAAAAAAATTTAACCGCGCATATCCCAAAAGCATATATCAATGTTTAACATTCAGGTAGCTTATGGTAAGTGTAGCTGGGGTACTTCTGATGATGTAGCTAATAATCAAAGCTATGGAGAAAATGAATGGGTTTTTGGCTTCTGGAACCACACCATTGAGCCCTATTTACTACACAGAAAACAGACGGTTTGTTTTCATTCATAAATTTCTCATAATGAGGGAGAAATGCACTGAAAAAGGCACTTCCACCCTCATGCTGGTTACAAGCTGTGCATGCACTCTGGCATCACTTCCAGTGCACATGCACATTCTAGGACCGCCTCCTGTGTGAAAGTGGAAGTCTAATGGGTAAACTTGTGCTGTTAACTCAGATCGCAAATAAACCATGTTTTTCTTAAAACAATGCTAATAACATGAGGAATAGTGTCTTCTTCATGCCCATATATTATGGTTTCTCTTTTAGGTAGCTTGTAAGTCTACCCTGAATGGTTATGGCATTATGGCTAATAATTAAATCTAAAAAGCAGCATAGACTGAATGATGATGTTGCTGATTAGGGACAGTATGAAGGAGGGAGTCTGTGTGTTGCTCTCAGACCCTTTAACATATCCTAAAATACACCAATATATTTTCAAAACTACATATTGCCCAACCTTAGTCCACATTTCCCTCTGTGAACACCCCACACTGTTTGTTTGGTTTTTTAAACATAAAGGATATTTTAAATTTTGTACTGGAGCATTTCAGTCATTATATTGGTGCACAAACAGACTGGATTACTATCAGTGACCTCCTTCCCTCCTCTCAGATACATCTCATGCACTGTAGCGCCCTCTGCTGTCCCTACATGTAGCTCAGCATGTTTACAGTTGATGGATAAGGCCTTCTCTTTCTCTTTCTCTATCTCTCTTGGCTTTGTAAAATAATCCTCCTCTCTCTGGCCGTGCCGTCCGGCCTAAGCTGTTCGCTCCATCTCACGTGTTTCATCCTTTTTCTTCAGCAGCAGCTCGTGTGCTTTGATCGTTTTTTTCTACCTCTACATGTTTTCTTTTGTTTTGTTCCACCTTGTCGTCCATTGCTCATTGCCTCATTTCTTCCCTCCCCTCTTTGGTTTTTGGCTGCCAGCGTTCACTGTGCTCTCATCCAGCCGCAGTGTGGGTGAGTTTGCCGCCGCCCTGCCTCTCCAGGGCGCTCACAGTAAGTCTCTCTCTGGGCTAACAGCTTTCACCCTGTCCTCCATGCCCAACATGTCGTCTCTGATCCTCTCCTCTGTGGATGTTTTTGTGTCTCAGCATGTAGCTCTTTTTGTGTCTGTAGGCCTGAATCACTGCTGCTAATCTGACTGGTTCAAAACAGGGATTATAGCGTCCGATAGATGCTCCATTATTAAAGATGACTCTGGGAAACAGAGTCCTGACGGGATGATTTATAGAATAACCCCGGAAGTTGATACCACGGTGGAGGAGCCAGTTCAGTTCCACTCACTCTTCCAAAAGTTGTCAACTGTGACCTACTATTCAGCAAAAATTGACATCAAACACCAACATGGCAAGCTTCACCAACATTCCGTCTTCTGCCTTTGATGATGTCATCCTATAAAGTTTTTAAAACATTCCATCTATCATCTAGCAGCAGAGAAAGTTTAAGAGAAATCTAGATATTTGTTCTTTAGAATATACATTTTCTAACTGATAATCGAATTATCTCCCAGGCCTTGTTAACCATTAGAGATTATTTTAATATTAGTCACACTCAAGCTGCTAAGTACAAAAAAATGCACTTTTCTTACAGTAGCTAAAAAAATATAATGTGTTAATATTTTATGCTACTTGAATTGAGCTATTTTTTCACCAACGACTGACCTAACTATTGATATCAAATATTCATTAATTGTGAAAGATTTTAACCCTGTGAATGCCAGTGTCTTTCATGATGCCACCATGTTTTTAGAAGGAAAAAACAGAGAAATCAATTATTTTCAGTATTCTACATCCAATGTAATTTTTTACTCGTAGAGTCACAGCTTGGGATATGTAAATGATGAGCAGAAACATCGATTTTTATGCATTATCATTTTTGTGCAATGTCAAATACTGAATCTCAAGCTGCTAAGCACAAAAAATGCAATTTTCATTCAGCAGCTTTAATAAATATCGTACATTAATAATTTATTCTGCTTCATTTAATTTTTTCTAATAAAATTAACTTAATTATTGATATAATTAATAGTCATTCATTTTTAAAGATTTTAACTCTTTGAATCTCAGTTTTATTGCCGTGATACCACCATGTTTTCAATGAAAAAAGAACACAGAAAATTTGATTATTTTTAATATACTATATGCAAAGTATTTTTTTGTGTTGAATTATTGCAGCCTGGGATATGTATATAATTAGAAGCATCATTGATTTTTATGCATAATTATTTTTTGCATGTTTGGCATGTTTTTTTCTTCATATGCCAAATATGGTCTGAAGGATGCCATCTGATGGAGAGTAGTTAAAAATAAACACTTCAAAGCAAAAGCCCAGATTGACACCCAGATACAATAAAATGCATGTTTTATGCTTTAATGGAAGTGAGATCAGAAATATCAGTTTGAATGGGTTTCAGCTTGAGTGTAACTCTTGCTTGTAAACAGTGTATTTGAGACTGACTGTCGGAGCTGAGCTGGAAATTCTGAGACCAAATAAAATACACAATCTTGCCAAAATCCATGCCATATACATGAACACAGCCAAACTTAACAAAATGTGAAGAATTAAAAGGATGTTAAATACACACAACCTCCCATAAGGGTTAAACAATGTCAAAGATTTAACAGTTTAAAGTCAATGGCTGCCCAACTCCAGATAGCTCTTCCTTGCCTTTAGATAAGTCTGAGGTCTTTGTTATGCCGTTGCAGTTGTTGATGTGTTGACTCAAACTGATGATGCTGTTTTGGAACAAATTAAAGTCTGCACAGTGTTCTTGTGGCGTGTCTTAACTGCACGTGACTCGATTGAGCATCAGCTACTAAACAAGCTTGATTACACTGATTGTAATATTCTGACAGCTTTTGAGCGATGCAGCATGTCATTTTCGACCTGTCACCCCATCCTCATTCACCTCTCTCCTGCTCATGTTGACAAAGAGTGAGGAAAGAGGGAGATGACAGGGAACCAGGAGTGTCTAACAGCAAGATTTCTTTGATTGTCTTTCATTTTTCACAGATTAGCTTGTTTTTTTTAAAGTGGAGACAGCTGTACAATGATAATAACCATATCTGAACTCTGGCTTGTTATAAAACTCAGGCTAAACTATGAAGCACACAGCTGTTGATACAAGCACCATTCCTCTGTTTATCTGAACTCAAAATAAAAGCCCTAGATGTAATTTTAACTTGGAGAAGCCAAAAAGAGTAGAGAAATATGTAACAGTACAGTGTGGATGGTGACTGTGTGATGCTACAATGTGGCTTCGATATCTGATGCTTGCATGCTGTTAGGACATGGTGTGAGAGTTCTAAAAAAGTGGCAAGTGCCTAAGTTAGCATGTGCTTGGATTTGGTTGTTTGTTTTTAGTAAAATGTGACATTTATCTTTTCTTGAAGTTCTTTTTCTTCCTTAAAAAGCCAGGATTTTGTTTACTATCTATCAGCTGCAATCTTAGGCCCATTTCAGACCAAATATTAGTGAACAACAAAACTGTCAAAGGACACAATGGTGATGTCTGTAATTCAGTTCAGCAAATTGAAATCAACTGGTTAGGATGTGACATACAGATAAATAGGACATATTGAAAAATATTCACTCAAAGTAGAATATTTCATTATATAAAGGTGTGCTGTGAATCATGTGATAACATCTCTATATTACCGAACAGGAGGAGAGCCACTGAAGATTAATTTGGAAAACAACTTTTTTTCTCAGTTTTTAGTTCTGACTTTGATCGCAGGGACCTGACTTCGATCCCAAAATTCTTAATTCAATCTCAGAGCTCTGAAATAAGTCTCACAATTTTGACTTTGATCTCAGAATTCTGCATTTGATTTCTTTATCTTAACGTTGATGCTGGATGTCAAAATACAGTTTAATAAATAAATTTTTTGCAGCAGCAGAGATTGATGCACATTATGCAAATATTCAAGTGTGTGTTTTTTAATAATGGTTTACAACAATCCTCCTTTTTGTTTTTATGTATGTTTTTCTTAATCAAAATAAGTAACATAAAAATGAAAATGCCCTTAAACAAAGCAAATGACGTCACATTTGCAATTTGAGCAAAAATAGTTAGCTCATTCTATCTAAAACTGATGAAGCCTAGCGTTACTTCATGACAATCATACCCCGGCTGTGATCTGCTGGTAGCCAGCCTCACTTCCTCCACCCCAGTCGCCTCCTTAATAGCTTAAAGCTTGTTGCACCCCCATATTCAGATTCATGGTACTATGGATTAATTGCTTCGGAAATAATTTCATTGTTTTCAATACGCACAGTCTTATTTATGGGAGTATTTATCACTTGAATTTGTCGAAAATACATAAGATTACCCAAGAATAATAGCGTATTAAATCAAAATCACAATATTTGTGAAAAAATCACAACTAGATTATTTTTGAAAATTGTTCAGCCCTAGCGCTACACAAGCTTATCCATCAGAAATTTAAGGCTGTACAAGTTAAACTTCTATGTGGAAAATCAATTTCCCTCAGCAGATACCTTAAATACCCTAGTTATAAGAGGACATCCCTTTGAGATGTCAAAGGGAATAGATGAATCGTCAGGCCTGATGTTAAACAATATGATAAATATGCAGTAAAACAGTGAAAATGCATTTCTGTCCCTCTTGTGGAGACAGATTTATTGTGTAGGAACTTTAGGGTGACTGTGAGAGTTGTTGCTATGGAAGCAGTGCTTCGCCTCCTTCACTTGCAGCGGCGTGAACTAGTCAGCTTTAAGAAAGTCACAGAACGGCCAAGCAGTTGCGAGTTGCAGCTCAGTCTATATTTTTGGTCTGAATTGGGCTAAAGAATGTTGAACTTTTGTTGTTTTGACACAAAATCTTGATTAGTCTTGGTTTTGTCTGAGTGGTATTCAGCATTGGTTTAACCACAAAGGCACCATTCTGCCTTAATGGTTCTCCAACAGTAGTAAATTAAACTGTTTTTTTTTCTTTCTCACTAGGATATTCTTAGCGACGTTGCTAACTGTCCCAAAAAAATGGAGGTATCCCAGCTGACTCCAAAGACATGATATGCACAACCCCAATCCAAAAATGTTGGGTCACTGTGTACAATGTAAAGAAAAATCAAAGCCAGTGATTTGCAAATCTCAAAACCACATATTTTATTCACAATAGAACATAAACAACATACTAGATGTTGTAACTGAGACATTTTACCATTTCATGAAAAAATTTCCTCATTTTGAAATTGATGGCAGCAACACATCTCAAAAAAATTGGGACAGAGCCATGTTTACCGTTGTGTAACATCCCCTCTTTTTTAACAACAGTCTGTAAACATCTGGGAAGTGAGGAGAGCAGATGCTGGAGTTTTGGGAGAAGAATGTTGTCCCATTCTTGTCTTATGTAGGATTTTTGCTGCTCAACAGTCCTTGAGCTTCTTTTCTTTTCTTTTTTTTTTTCTTTTATGATGCTCCAAATGTTTTCTGTTGGTAAAAGGTCTGGACTGCAGGCAGGCCAGTTCAGCACCTAGACTCTTCTATTGTGAAGCCATGATGTTGTAATGGATGTGGTATGTGATTTAGAATTGTCTTAATGTAATAGCCGAGGCCTTCCCTGAAAGAGACATTGTCTGGATGGGAGCATATGTTCCTCTAAAACCTCTCTCTACTTTTCAGCATTGATAGTTCCTTTTCAGATGTGTAAGCTGCCCACGCCATAAGCACTAGCAGGCTTTAGAACTATGCAAGGATAACAAGCTGGATGGTCCCTTTCCTCTTTAGTCAGGACATCAGGACAAGATGATTGTGATTTCAAGCAAGAATTTCAAATTTTGACTGATATGACCACAGAACAGTTTTCCATTTTACCACAGTCCATTTTACATAGCTTTGGCCTAGAGAAGAGGGCAGTGTTTCTGCATCATTTTCACACGTATGTGACTTCTTCTTTGCATGATACAGCCTTATTTTGCATTTGTGGATGGCACGGCCAACTGCAACACAGACAATGATTTCTGGACATGTTCCTGAGCCCATACAGTGGTGTCCAGTACAGAATCATGCCTGTTTTTAATGCAGTGGCCCCTGAGGGCCCAAAGATCACCAACATCCAATACTGACCTTCAGCCTTGTCCCTTGCACACAGAGATTTCTGCAGATTCTCTGAATCTTTGATATTATGGGACATAGATGGTGGGCTATTCAGTCTTCACAATTTTACATTGAGGAACATTTTTATGAAATTGTTCCACGAATAACTTTAAACACAGTTTTTTATAGATTGGTGAACCTCTGCCTCTCTAAATTGCTCCTGTTATACCTCGTTATGTTACTGACCTGTGGCTTAGTAACTTAATTAGTTGCAAAATGCTCCTCCAGCTGGCTTGCAGTAGTACCACTTACTTTTCCAGCCTCCTGTTGCCCTGTCCCCACTTTTTTGAGATGTGCTGCAACCAGAAAATTCCAAAGAGCTATTATTATTTATGAAATGGTAAAATTTCTCATTCTGAATGTTTGATATGTTGTTTATGTTCTGTTGTCAATAAAATATGGGTTTATGAAATTTGCATAATTCTGTTTTTCTTTACATTTTACACAGCAACCCAATTTTTGGGGAATTGGGGTTGTACATAGACACTGCATTGGTTAGCTGGCTCATACATTTATGTTTATGCCATGTTGGTAATGTTTTTAGTCTCAGTGATTGTCATATGATTTGATCTTTATTTATCTTGAACATATCTGAAAGAAAATAATTCACAGCAAGTGAAGCCACATAATCTTGACAGTCAATGCGTCATACATTCAACATTTTGAAAAGCACAAATTAAGAGCTTCAGAAGGGGCAAGATGAAGCCAAAGGTGTGTCAAGTCCTGCCCCATCTTGTGATATGAAATCTCTTTTAAAAACAATAGGCTTCACTTCTTGCTAGTTTTACAACTAATGAGTCCTTCAGTGAACAGAAATGATTGGCTGTAAGGACGATGCATCATCCAAATGTAAATGATGGTGCTTTTTAGACAGAAAACCTCTCAAGTGTTAAAAGGGTGAGCTTTTTCTACCATTATGGCAGGAGCACTGGCGTATTGCAACAGCTGGTCAATGCAGCGTCTTTGTATTTATGTCTACAGCCTTACTCTCTCCCGCCCCTGCAGCTCCTCCTCTTCCTCTCCATCCTGTCACTGCTGTTTCTCCTAAAACCATCAAGGGCCCCCTCATGACCTCTCAATCTCTCTCTTCCACACAGGTAGCACAGCAGGCGGACTAGCAAATTCCAATTTTGCAAATTTTGACCACTTCCCCAAATCGTGTAGCGCTGACTTTGGATCCTTCAGTTCATCCTCGCAGAGTAACTCCACAGCAGCAGGCAGAGATGTTGTTCAGAGTTCTAGCGGCCCTGCTGATAAATACGCAGCCCTGGCTGACCTGGATAACATGTTTAGCTCTGCCAAATCAGAGCAAGGTAAACTCCTCCTGCCTAGCCTGTTCCTTACATCTCTGTTGAAGGGAAAGACCAAAAACAGAAGTATAATGGAACGTTACACTCCCTAACCACTTTATTAGGTACACCTACCCAACTGCTCGTCAGAACTAACATCTTACCAGCGGCTGAAATATCTTTGTGATGAAAACATTTAATATGTCTTAACTTTATTGAATTCTATGTGTCTGACTCCCACGCCGGTCTTTGATAAAACCTTTTTAACTAAAAGACAGTGGCCTTTATTTATCATATGCATATATAACAAAAAACTGGTTGTATGTTCATGATGGATGCATGGTTGAAAGCTGAAAGAGACAGGAGCTCATCCAGAGAGAAATAATGAACTGCAATTATATTATAATCTGAATGTTAGGAATTGTGTTTATATTTTTATATGAATGTAAACAATTGCCGTTATTTTATAAACTGAACGTGAACATTGTGACCATATTATAATGTGAATGTGAAGAATAAGGGTTATATTATTATCTGAACATTAAGAATGTTATAATAATCTGAAAGTGAACAATTGTGATTAAATTCTAAATGTAAAGAATTGTAATTATATATTTTTATCTGAACATAAACAATTGAGGTTATATTATAATCTGAACATAACGAATTGATATTATATTATAATCTCTAAAATGTAAAGATTTTTTAATATTATATTCTGAACGTAAATAATTAGTAATATTATTATCTGAACATAAAAAATTGAGATTATATCATAATCTGAGCATAAAGAATTTTAGTTATTTTATAATTTGAGTAAGAAGAATTGTGATTAGATTATAATATAAATTTAAAGAATTGAGATTTTATTATAATATAAAAATAAAGAATTGAGATGATATTATAATCTGAATGTAATGAATTGATATTATATTATAATCTGGATTTAAAGACTTGAGGTTATATTAAAGTCTGAACATAAAGAATTGAGGTTTTTTAATAATATGAACATAGAGAATTGATATTGTACTGTAATCTGAACATAAAGAATAGAGATTGTATTATAATTTAAATGTGCAGAATTTATATAATTTGAGTGTAAAAAATTATACAAATGTGCAGAATTTATATAATTTGAGTGTAAAAAATGCAATATTATCTGAATGTAAAGAATGGTTGTATTATAATTTGAATGTAATGAAATTTTTATAATATCATAGACAGTGTAATTGAATAATAGGGTACTTGTAGTTAAAATAAAATGAACAGGACAAAACCATAGTGAGAATGAAGTTCTGAAGGATGAATTTAGCATCAGAATGGGGTCGAAAGATGATTTATACATGTCTTGTGGTTTTTGGTCACATCATCTTCACCATGTCTAAATAAAGTAGCTGCTGCTATGCCTTTGGCTGATTGGATATTCTGTTAATAAACAGTTGAATAGGTGTACCTAATAAAGTGGTTGTTGAGTTTGAGTATCAAGTCCCTAGACCTTTGCCCCTTTGACTCTTCAGCCCCTCTGCAGGGACAGTTCAGTCTACTTCTTTGTCTCTTGTTGGAGGTTTGGGTGATTTTAGATGACGTTAGTATTTTTAGAGTCGGTCCCCCGGTCGCAGAGCTTTCAAGCCAGTCTACTTTAACACAACAAACCCCCGGATTATTCAACCTGCTTAAATAGCCTTCTTGGTATTTGATCAGAATCCAGAGACTTCACAGGCTGGTTTTAGTCTGATTGTTTGTATTAATAACTGTATTTCTATGTTAGAAGTGCACATCATACTGACTGAACATTTATTCCTCTTTATTTTAATAGGTTGATATGGCAGCTATCTCTGGACCTTTTCTTTGTGTCTTTTGAGATAATAGATTCCTTCCTGCGTTGATCCTTGGACTTAGCACACCTCTCCTGTTCTGTTTCTGTTCCAGGGGGTGGTGCTCCTGGTGGCGTGAGCTCGGCCACGGCAGCAGGAGTGGGCGGTTTATCTCAGAAGCAGCTGACAGGAGGGGACCGCTATGCCGCTCTAGCTGAGCTGGATACCGCCTTCAGCTCATCAGCGCCAGCAACAAGCGTTTACAACACCAGCAGCACATCACAAGGGTGAGACACAGGCACACACAGGAACAGTTTATTTTAAAGCCAACAGAACAAAACACTTAAAACCTACATTTTGCTCTTTGAGGTAGTTTATTTTATATTAAGATTAAAAAACAAACAGTTTTTTGTTTTTAATTTCTTTTTGTTTTCAAAAGAGAAATGAGAAATGACAATAGTTTAGTTTTTGTGTTTGTCTTAAAACAAAAAACAAAAAAACAAAGTTTACAGAACAGAACACTGGTGATGTAATATCTTTTTTTCTGACAATACCTGCACAAAGTCACACATAAAGGGAAAGAAAAGAATGTTACATCACTAGTTCAGTTCTGTCACTTTCCTATTTTTTAAACAAACACAGTTGAAAAGAGGTCTAGTCACTTGGTGCCAGTAGTCTCACAGTTAGTGAAATGGGGATCACCTGAGTGCAGTGAATGTGTCTCTAGTGATTAGAGTATAAAGACACCTGTGCCTGGAAGGTTCAGTCCCTGGTTAATAAGTATTCCTGGCTGCCATTACACTATGAAGACAAAAGAACACTCCAAGCAACTCAGAGTGTTGGAAAGTATAAGTCAGGTGATGGACACAGAAACATTTCCAAGGCCCTGAACATCCCAAACTGTTCAACAGAGGTCTCCATGCTCTCTGTTGTAGCACAGCTACGATATTAGAAAAGCATGTCAACAGTACAGTTAGACATGTGGGCAAACATGACTACAACCCTTCAGTAGAGAAAGTTGATCATTCATTCTCAGTCATTTTGGGCTAATCTAGTCTGAAAATATCAAAAAGTATCAGGAAAAAACAATAAAAATACTGAAAACTACAGTTAGCACATTCAGACGGTCACTAAAGTCATGTCAGAGCAATAAAGTTTAACAAAACATACAGTAGCAACACATCTATCAGACGGGTTGTTCTGGGTTTTTTCCTGGTCTTCCTAGCCAGTCTCTGTGTTTCTATTTCCCTTCAGGGCTATGTTTGGTCAGGAGACCGGAGTGTCAACAGTACAAGCGCAACCAGTCCTGCCTGGCATGGCACAAGGCTTTGGAGGTCAGTAAAAATATATCCATCCATCCATCCATCCATTTTCTACACCACTTATCCCATCAGGGGGCTGGACCCTATCCCAGCTGTCATTGGGAGAGGGGCAGGGTACACGCTGGACTGGTCACCAGTCAATCACAGGGCTGACGTGTAAGGGTTAGAGCCCAACGAGGTGTCCAATTATCAGGGATTAATGGACGATGTGGAGGCCTGAATGGTTGTGCTCTTTAAGAACTCTCGCTGAGGGCTGTGGACGAATCTTGAACTTTCAGCTGGAGTTCATCCGTGATCATTTACTTTCCTGGATTTTTTAGTCTAGAGGTCACAGAAGACATTTGAGACTTTTCCTACATGTTTTCCCGTTATCTTCTCTGCTCTGTAGTCTTCATCTGTGACTTGATTTCTATTTCTGACAGCTCCATCAACAAATCCATTCGTCGCCGCTGGAGTGGCCCCCGCTGCAGCGGCCACCAACCCTTTCCAGAGCAACGGCAGAGCAGCAAACATGGCGGCAGCGGCAGCAGCGGCAGCAGGTTTGTTCTGTGGACATTTGTGTGGATCTGACGTGGTCTAGTGCAGTGGTTCCCAACCGTTTTTCCTTTGAGTCCCCCTCCTTGTGTAAGAAACAAGTTGAACCCCCCTCAAGACCCACATGAAAACAGAGTGTCAATTGTATGACAAAAATCAACATCAATGTGACATTTTTAATTGATAAAACCCTAAAAAATAGACCCGTACGTGTTTATTACCAAAATACTTTTGTATAAAGTATTTAATGAGTGTATTATGAGTTAAGTTAATAAATAATTTGGAGGATATCAGAGCCTTATCTTCCCTTGAGATCTTTGTTGCCCACCCCCCAGGGGGGCCCTGACTGCAGGTTGGGAGCCACTGGTCTAGCATGTGGCCAGCCTTACTGATCAAAGTATGGTAAAGAAATGTTTGCTGTGGGTGTGGGCAGTAGAGCTCAGAGAAGATCAATACTGCTGAAAGTTGCTGAAATGAAGATTCAGTTTCTGTCTGATTGCTCTCGCCATGCTGGACAGGCTTGATGAGGGTTCTTCCTGGGCAGGGTTACCCTCCAGCCTTTGGTACGTTCCCTGGTGTCCTCTGCTTGCATCTTTTCTGGCTCTGCTTCCTGTTCACTAAATATATCAGGACAATGCGCCTTAGTTATAATCGTCACACATTAACTAACTCGGTATGAGTCTGAGGGGGTTTGGCAGGATTGTTTCAGACCTGTCTGAGCATAACCACTTCCCCCTTCCTTCACCCCAGCTGGTCTGCTTTAGTTTATCCCCATTCAGCTAAAAATATCAGGGTATTTTTGGTCTGAATGACCCAGCCCTGATTGGCAGATGACAAAGTTAGGTTCAGTTACTGACCTTTTAAATGAATAGTCACCAAACCTCCACATTCCCTGTACCAGTCTGATGACCATTGTATTGATCCTAACCTATCAGCTCATTCATTCCTCAGTGTGCTTTCTAACCAGCTGCTGTTGATCTAACACCTTAGTTTCTGTTTTCTTCTGTTGTCTTCCAGCTTCCATTTAGAAACCTGTGTGTGTTTTATGGGATGTTTATGTGCCCTGTATATCGACTTTGTGTTGTATTTGTGTAAAGCTTTTTTAACCATTTACTCTCCTGCTGTCTCGCAGCATCATTCGGCACGGGCTCCATGAGCATGCCTGCCGGATTTGGGAACACTGCAGCCTACAACCTCCCCACCAGCTTTAGTGGAACCTTTCAGCAACCCTTTCCTGGCCAGACTCCCTTCCCTCAGCCTCCTGCGTACCCCCAGCAGCCCAACGGTGTGTTTCTGTGTAGATCACAGTGATGGCATCCATCTGTGTTTGTTTATGTGGTCACTGATGCAGATTCACATCCATTAATTGGCGACACCTGTGTCTTTCAGGTGGGGGATATCCGGCCTATGCCCAGGTAAAGCCGGTTGTGACTCCGTTTGGACAGGCCATGGCGGGACCAATGGTCTCTAGTAACCCTTTCCTGGTTAGTAAAAGCTGCATGGTCTGATTTCAGAGCTACCTTGAATTAACACCTGATAAGCTCGGTCAGATACCAGTGGTATGCGTACATCCATCCAGCCTTCAACCATGATGGGTCTTTTTTTAGAGATCAGGATTATTTATCTTAGTTTCTTGCTTGTCTTTCTGCTCCCAAACAACTCTTTGTTTGATACCAGTTCAGCTTTTTTAAAACAACAATGAAAATGCAAAGTCCAGCTCCTAACATTCACATACAAATGAGGACCAAAGTGCTGTTAAAAAGAGCAAGGATTTTTTTTTTTAATTATTCCAAACATCCTTGTTTTATTTTGGTTGCTAACAATATTTTACTTTGTATGCAGCAACTATATTGTTTCACTAAAGACAAAAACTACCAGGGTCTATATTATTAACCCTCTTTAGAACAGACCTTTTTGTTGAGCCACAGCACAAACCACTGTACTCAGTGATGTGCCTTAACTTTGTAATGCTCAAAGCTTGTAAAATCAAATTAAACTGAGGTTATCTTCACATTTTCACATAGTCTAATAACTTCAGTAGGGGTTTGAGCTGTCACTGGAGAAAGCATCATGGCAACAACAACCAAAAATCAGTTTAGACTTAAGAGAAAGAATTTTTGATGCTCACAAAGCAGGAGACGGATCTACAACATTATGACAGCGTTTCATCAATAAATTCAAAGAGAGCCACACAGTCCAGAACAAGCCTGGCAGAGGTAGGGGGAGAATAATTTCAAAGATTCTGGAAAGAAAACTAGTGAGAGATGTGAAGACCCCAGAACAACAGCCAAGATGCTTGTGAAGGACTTAGCCAGGGAATTGTAGTCTCAAAGAAGACCATCACTAGAGCCCTGAATGGGAATGGACCAAGAAAATGTCCACTTCCGCAGAAGAGACACCTTCAAGCCAGACTGAAGTACGCTAAGGACAACCTGGAGAAAGATCCTAATATTGGAAGCGTGTCAGATGAAACTAAACTAGAGCTCTTTGGCCATAGAGACATTGGTTATGTTTGGAGAAAGACGGGAGAGGCGTGTCAACCAAAGAACATCGTCCCTGCAGTGAAACATGGTGGTGGGAGTATTGCTCTTTGGGGATGCTTCAGTGCATCTGGAACTTGGATTCTGATAAAGATGGAAGGAATCGTGAAGAAAAACAGATATGTGAAGATTTTAGTGAAGA
Source organism: Cheilinus undulatus (assembly GCF_018320785.1). Lineage (NCBI taxonomy): Eukaryota > Metazoa > Chordata > Actinopteri > Labriformes > Labridae > Cheilinus > Cheilinus undulatus. Next base: position 6,237,218 of record NC_054866.1, read on the forward strand.
CCTCAAGCAGTCAGCAGCAGAACTTGGTGTGGGTTGTCACTTTGTCTTTCAAAAAGACAACAACCCAAAAAATACAACGCCCCTGGTGAAGAACTACCCCCGGAAGACCAAAGTGAACCTTTCTGACTGGCCAACACAAAGCCCTGACCGTAATCCCACTGAAATTCTGATTGGTGAATTGAAGACCAAGGTCCATTGAGAGATTGGCCGAAGTAGAACAGGCTCGGATTCCTCAGGAGATGAGTCTGAGGCTAAAACTACAACAAACGACTGCAGGCTGTTATCCAGAAAAAAGGAGGCACTACTGACTGTCATCATCAGGGGGGCTAAGAATTTAGACCCTGGTAGTTTTGGGTTTTTGTGTACAGAGTGAAATAATGTTAGCATCCATAACAAAACTAGGATGTTTGAAAAAGATGTAATAAAAATATATTGATCTGTTTAACGGCACTTGGGAAAGACTTTTGAAAAATTGAAATTATCATAGTAATAATAATGTCTCTTCTGTAAGTAGTAAACTGCAGTCACTTGGTATCTGAATAGTCAGAGCACACTGGTATTTTAAGATGTAAACAGAGTCAAACATTGAACTGTTCACTGATTGGATACTACTTCTTCCTCTCTCAGTGTTTGGAGAAAGCGTGTACATTCCCTGATTGTCTCTTTTTGTCCCTGCAGGGTGCCGGTCCGCCTGCTCAGTACCCAGCTGGAGGCTCCTCCACCAATCCCTTCTTATAGCAACCATCCAATCAGCTTCACTACAGGGTCAACAACGGGCGCTTGCTCCTATTGCACTGTTTGGTTTCACAAGTAGCTTTAAAAACACAATGTTTGTAAGGATTTGTATTTTTTATGGCGCTTTGTCACCGGTGGAACAATGTGACGGACATCCTGCTGATAACGGTCGACGGCTACGCGACAAACTGCGGCGTGAGTGGAGGGAGAGGTCGATCCCCTCCTCTCTGACGATCCTGTGAATGAGCCCGGCCTCTACTGAACCACGATGTATCATCAAACTAACTTATTTCATACCGTGTATCCTGTTTGTTATGCTGCAATCCTGTACATATGATTTTCTCTAAGAAATGAGCTCTTTGTGCATATCAGTATTTGTATCGACCACGACATTTGTTAAGTGATGGGAAAGGTTACGCTGAGGTCAGACACCATGCCCTGATTACAGAGCCATAAGACACCACTTTGTCAAGAAATGTGATTCGCAGTATAAATTTTTCTCTTGATAAGCAGTTTTTAATTCGCACTTACTGCCGTTTTTATATTTGGCGTTGTGGCTGTTCTGGGTTCCACGAACTGACATGCACACATGTTCCTGCATTTCCTGTGCCCACAAGAAAAGTCTTAGGTAGGGAGAGAAGCAGAAAAAAACCCAGAGCAGATCAGGCATCACTGATACCATAATAACACTGATTAATTAAGAAGCAGAATAAAGGAGTAGCTGAGTGGAGGAGGGTTGCAAAAAGAAGCTTGCAGAGGGAGCAGCCAGACTAGAGCACTTTAATCATGGCAGCATGGGTGTTATTAGCCAATAGCATGCCTACAGTGAATCAGCAGCGCTTGACTCAGTGGCCTGTCTGGACTAACACCACACGCTCATGAAATCTCTCCCTGCAAAATGGGATGACCTTCACATTCTTCATCAGCAGTCGTCAGCAGCATTTGTGGAAGGTCATGACAACTTAACCGAACATTTCCATTTAGGCCTTGTCCAAAAGCAAATGAAAGGACCATCATGCACTAAAACGACATTAAATTAACTTTTTATTGTACCCTTCATTGCTGCAGCAGCCATCTTCCAGCAGTCATCAAGGTATTCAAAATATGGCAGTTTTAAAGACCATGTAGCTCATCATTCCTGTCTGTCCAGGTTGTTCCTCGATGACGTGACTGTACAGCCCTACTGGATTCATCCATCATGAGTAGTGCTTGGTCCACATCTGTTGCTCTCTTGCTTTTTTAAATTTAGGAGGGTTTTTTTTTTAGATAGAAACTGAACTCCAGAAGTATATTTAATAAACTAGTAATATGGTGTCATTGTTGAGGTAAAACTGAAGACACTATTTTAACGTTTAGAGAGTATAACTTATTCATTTTGGGCTTGGATTTTTCCTCAAACAAATCTGCCTTTATGCTCTAAACTGCCTCCTTGTGCTTATATTTTCTCCGTGGTGCTCTAAACGTCTGCTTTGGTTGATTGTTCAAGTTTTCATGTAGTCGTGCTAAAACCATTCTCCTCTTATACAGGCTAATTCTGCTCGTTTGTGAAACGGACACTCTGAATGTTCTCTGTGTGTTCAAAGTGTATTTGTACTCTTGGATTTATTGATGAACACACTAATAGGAATATGGAAGAGAATGGACCATTCATATTTGCTCTGCCAATTGTTGCTATGCACCACACTGCTGCTGCTAGCAATGTTTAAGGTACTCCACCCCAGCCAGCTCGTTTATAGCATAAAGCTTTTTGCCCCCTTAAAATGAGATTCATGCTACTGTGTATTAATTGCTTTTGAACTAATTTTATTGATTTTATACACAATGTTATTAATGTATCTATCCAGAGGGGGATTTCTGGCCATGCACTCCCTGGAAAATCGAAGCATGCTGCTTGACTAACCCAGGGAGCGTCTTTAGAGCAGAGCCTTCTCTGCCAAAAGAAATGATAAAATGTATGATGAGTGATCCTGACTGAATACAGTGAAAGTTTGAGGATGATTTTTGGCTCTCAGTGTATGTGACAGAATGTCGGGACTTTCTTGGCGAGATCAAAGCAAATGTTTCCCTGGGACCAACATAGCAACAACAGGCAGAGCAAACATGATTGGTCCATCCTCTACCTGTTTCCTATTGGTTGGTTCATCAAAAAAACCAAGATCAGAAATATGTTTTGTAAGTGCAGAGAAAGTTTTGAACATCATCAGAGAAAAATCAGAGCTCATTTAGAGCACACAGGCAAGTTCTGATGGAAAGTTTGAAGAAAAATCTGAGCCCAAAATCAACAAGTCATAATCTCTACACACTGAAATGTGCTTTTACATTTTGCAACAATAATGACTCCATACAGACAGAAAACTCAAACATGGTAGACGTGCTGTCGTGAGGCATCCCAGATGTGGCCTTGATTGTTGAGTCCCCACATGGGATAAAACCGCTGATTTTCAGGGTCATTGGGTCCTGAAACCCTACAGCTGTGGGATCGGGTTGTAATCATTCTCTTAGCGTGTCGTCTGACCTCAGCACTATGGGTACTGCCATTTGCTGTATTTGTGAAAAACCAAACTGATTTTTTTTTTTTAGCCAGGAGACTTTTAAGAAAAAAATGTATTCACACTGAAGAAAAAAAACAGAGCCTGTTCTGATAAGAGTGAGTGCTGTGTCAGGGAACGACAGGCTGACCACATTTCTGATCCACATCCTTGAACAGGAACTGAAAACCACTGACCTTGGGTTTAAGAGTTTTAAGTTAATATGTAAATATATACAGTAAATATATATAAATATATTAAATGAATTTTAAGTAAGAAAATGTGACCACACTGTTCATTTCTATGAAGTTATTTACACAAAACTCTTGTAATTAGTTTTTTATGTAAAGAAAAAAAGAACATTGTTGAAATCCATGGTGTTGCAGCCAGGATCCATCCATAGAGCTTGCTGGGCCCCTGAAAGACCCAGTAGACCCCCCCAATCACAGACGTGATTTATTAGAATACACCAATTCACATTGGATCAGTAGCTTGGCAGTCAAATATTTGGCCTGGCTTCAATCAGCTTCTGGAGTTTATTAGAAGGTGATTGTTATCCTTTCCCAAACTTCAGTACACGATGGCCTAATTTGACCCAGAAATCTTCATGGACCCACCAAAAACCCTCATACAACCAAAACATTAGACTCAAAAAAATGCACTTTGCTAATTTCTTTTATAAACAGAGTTTCAGTGTAAACTCTTTGTTTTGCCTCTGGTAGGCTGTCCTAAACTTCAGTACACTGCAGTCCAATTTAAAACTGAAAATCATCTGAGGTCCACCAAAACTTTCTTACATCCATAACATGATACTGAGATATTTACATTTTATTTATTATTAAACTTTTGTTTCACAGAGTTTTTTTGATGTGAACATCTGGCTTTGAGAAACATAAACATTAATCAAAGTGTCTGTGGGCTCACAAATTACATTTAATAGCTGCTGTTATCTATTTTGTTTTGATTGGAAATGTGCATAATCACCTTTATTTTATTTTCTAATATTTATCTCTGTAAACTACAGATAACATTGATCTCAAAGTTCTGACTTTAATCACAGAATTCTGACTGGAATCTTAAAATGCTGATTTTGATCTCAAAATTCCAACATAATTCTAAAAATTCTGTTTTTAATTTCAAATTTTGGACTTCAATCTTTTATTTCAACATCAATCTCAGTATTCTGAAATTAATCTCAAAATTCAGACTTGAGTCTCAGAATTTTGAGACTAACGTTAAAATGTTTACATTATTCCAAAAATTCCGACAATGAACTCAGGATCCCGACATTATTCTGAAGATTCTGCCATAAATCTCAGAAGTCTGAGAGTAATGTCTGAATTCTGACTTACATCTCAGAATGAGAAAAAAGGATTTGAAATATAAATATATTTGTATTTTATCATTTAAACATGATTTTTTCCCTTCTTTTTTAATGCTAGGGTTTTTGTTAGAAATAACAGTAAGCATCCTTTGTCGTTGCTCGGTTCCTGATAATAATAGTTTATAAGTGCTTTCTGAAACATTAACGTTACAAGGACAGTGTTTCTGGAATAAGTAACTTTCCACCACCGTTCATGTGTTTGATCAGGCATCTCTAAAGTCACATGTATTCTCTTTTCTGGCATTTATCTCTTCACTTTGTGACTCCACAAACTTGTTTCTAGTGATGTTAATGTTTATAAAGGGCGAACAGTGCAGGAGAATGTTAAGTGGAGTGTCACCAGTTAAACTGAGGCATCAGTTACATCAGACAAAATATATATAAACTTATAATAATATTAACTTTATTTCTATAGCAGCTTAAAAACAGATGTTTATAAAATGCTTTAACATTTACAATAAAGTCAGAAATTCAAGGAATCAAAATTCTCTGAATTATTAAACAAAAGTCTGACTGAATGGAGAAGGTTTGAAAAGTCAAACGAGAAGTCACAACAACTGTAGCACAAAAATCAATAAAAGTAAAACAATAGAAAGGAACAGCAATGACAGTAAAGTTCTAGAAAGGTTGTTAAAGTTTTAAATGATAAAAAAATCTCCTGAATAAAAGAAATTAAATATACTATGAGAAAATATGAGAATATAAGAAATAAGATAAAAATAAAAAATTAATCTATACACATGTGGCAAGAAATCACAGTGACGATAAAAGAAATATAAAAACGGATAAAAGAACAGGTTTTTTAATGATCTAAGATAGAATGGAGATGGAGTAGTCCAGATCAGTGCATGTATAAATGATGAAAACATGTCATGAAAGTTAAATCTACCTGAGCTTCAAAGTTGTTGTCCTTTTCAACTCAGATAAAACTGTCATGAAGTGTTTTTATAATTATTTAGATTTTTTATAATGGTGCATATGTCTTATTTTACTGTAAATGAGCTCTCATGGACCACCCAAAAAAACTTGAATGTCTGACTAGATCCCTCCTTTTCTTTCTTTTCTACTTTCCAAACCTTTGTGCCATTATGTTCAGTTGGCTTTTCAAGAACACTGTTAGGGACACTTTAAAAAAAAAAAAAAAAGACAGGGAATCAGTTTTCTTAGAAAAGTCAGAATTCTGACTTTTTCTCAGAGCATTGGAAAAAATGGTAAAAAAAAGAATCTATTTAAACTAAACAGGGTTTACATTTTTTAACATGATGTATTCTTAAAAGCGATAAATAAAATACGTATTTGAAGTTAAAAAATAATCTTCATTTATCATAGCTCAAACTTACAAATGAGCATTTTTCTTCAACTCCATGAGCCCCCAATGAGCCTGGGCCAATGAAAACCTTTCCCATATTTCCTTGTCTTGTAAATGTGTTTGCCAGGGACTGACCTTTGTCAAGCCTTGCACGCTTCAGTTACTGTTTCTAGATTAGACAAACAGTCTTGTTGCCAGGATCCTTCCCATTTAAATCATTAAAAATCCCAGGTGATGAGGTTAACTGATCATAAATTGATCGTTTTGTTTGATAAGCTTGTCCTCAGTAAAGGAATAAAAACAAGGACACCATCCCTATAAAAAGTATTCATCGCCTTGAACGTTATGCCTTTTAATGATTTTATAAATCAATCATGGTCAATATAAAATGACTTTTTTGACAAAAAAACCCTCTTTACTGTCAAAGTGAAAACAGATTTCTACCAAGTAAAAACCTTTAAACCATGCTGAAGGAAGGAAATTAACGTCACAATTTCACCACTACACACAGAGAAGACTTGGCCCAGCTGTCTCACTAAAGTGATGATCTAAGCTGGGAGTATTGAATCCCTCTGTTAATCAGAACTGGTGTTCTGCGTAGACGTGAGGCTCCCTTTTGTCCGGTGGCGTGGGGGCCTTCCTGGTTCTCCGTGACATCCAAATGGTAAAGATTCCTCGGATCATGAAGACAACGGCGATGAGCAAGAAGTAGGTGGAGTATATGGTGAACTGTAAGACAAGGACACAAATTCAAACTCATTTACAGTAAAATGTAGTAAATGTCATAAAGGCATTTATCTGATTGGTCAGCTCACCTGAGGAATGATGCTCAGACTCATCCCTCTGCTGTCGACCACAATGGATGTGATTACTGTCTGGAGAGCCGACGCTCCGAAGTTGTTCACTCCAAAGACGAGTGCGTACCTCTCCATGGACAGGTCAGTTGCGATCTGGTACCTACAAGATGTTCAGTTACTTTTGCTGCTTTTCTTGCCAATCAGGTTAAAACCCTTGTGAAAATGAAATGCTCTTACATGGCGATGGTTATCAGCAGCATGTACAGGCACTTGAAAATGACGTAACAGACGTAGCAGACCCAGATGTTTCCGATGAAGGTCATGAGAAAGAGTGCTGCCGCTCCAAGTCCGGAGAAACCGCCCAGAGCGAGCTCCCCCCACTGCTCCCATCTCACTTCGACGAAGCCGATACCGTAGGCCGTGGCTGCACCTGAAAGACGGTGAAAGTATTCACCTCCTTGGATGTTCAATTATGGTTGATGTAATCTGGGTTTGTCACCAAAAAAACTTCTTTAATGAGAAAGTGAAAACAGATTTCCTCAAGTAAAGTCAGTTACATAATATTATTTTATATAAAATAAGTGACTGTATAAATATTTCCCCCTTCAAGTCAGTATTTAGTAGAGTCACCTTCTGCTGCCATCACAGCACTGAGTCTTTGTGAATAGGCCTCAATCAGGGTCAAACATCTGGACACTGAAATTTTACTCAGTGAGTTGCTCAGAGTGTTCTTTTGTCTCATGGTGTAATGGTAGCAAGGAATACTGATAAACCAGTGACTGAACCCTCCAGACACAGGTGTCTTTGTACTCCAATAACTTGAGACACGTTCACTGCATTCAGGTAATCAGGATTTCACTAACTATGAGACTACTAGCACCAATTCGCTGGACCTTTCTTGAATTAGGTCAGTCACTTTGGGGGGGGGGGTGCATAGGGCACTAGATTATAGTAATGTTTATCCCATAAATCTTGTTAAATATGATGTATCTCACTCAGCAGGGTTGACGTAGCCTCCACGCCGCCATTGTAGATGCTGAAGTTCTGAGATGGCTGCACATGCTCCCACAACACCTGCAAGGGTCATTGAACAATCATTCATCAGGTCATGTGACCATGTGATCGGTCACTCCATTATCACGAAGTATGTTATCGCTGTTCCCTCTGTTACTGACCTGGACATAGTTGACGGTCTGGTTGTAGCCGCAGGTGGCCATCGCCCACCACAGTGACCAGTAGAGCAGCTGTCTGGACGAATAGCACAAACGAAAGTCGGTCCACAGCCGGAAGAGGACCTTGGTGCAGCTTTCAGCCCCAGCTGACTCAGCAGTCTCCTCACGCCCCTCTGAATTTGGCGTTCCTTCCTCTCCTACATCTTGCTGGTCAACTTTTGATTCCTGTACCTCCTGTTTTGAATCTCCAGTCCCCTCCCCATCGGTACCTTCTGTCACTGCCGTCTTTCTGTGGTGAAAGAACATGCTCTGCTGCGGCATCGGCAGGAGGCAAGTAAACACGAAGGCGATGGCGCTGAGGACCAGAGTGAACACCACTATGTTGTTGTAGGACATGAGGTCAAAGCTGACAAGCACCTGACCCAGAACAGAGCCCACCGTGTACCCGAGGAGCTGGACACTGCGACAGTAAGATGTGGCCTTTCTATACCTCTTCAGATCCAACATGCTGGAAAAAAAAAAAAAAGTTCAAAATATCACATCTTCTCCAAAAACCCTCAGGATCATTAGGGTGACCTTTAAGTCAGTGGTTCTCAACTGGTCCATACTTTGGACCGCCTGCCATCTTGTAAATGGAAGGTAGGTAGGTAGGCAGGCAGGCAGGAAGGTAAGTAGGCAGGTAGATAGTAAGACTGGTAGATAGGTTGGCAGGTAGGTAGAAAGGTAGGTTGGTAAGTAGGTCTGCAGGCAGAATGGGAAGTGGGCTGACAGGTAGGTAGGTGGGCAGGCAGGCAGATAGGCAAGTAGGCAGGCAGGTAGGGAGGTAAAAAGTTGGTAGGTAGACAGACAGTAAGGTAGGTAACTAGGTAGATAGAAAGGAAAATAGGTTGGTTGGTGGGCAGGCAGGTGAGTCAGTAGCTAGTTAGCTAGGCAGGCAGGAAGGTAGGTAGGCAGGCAGGTAGGTAGGCAGGTTAGAGGGTATGTAGGTAGCTTGATAAGTAGGTAGGGAGGCAGGTATGTGGGCAGACAGGTAAGTAGGTATGCCAGTACGTAGGCATGTAGGTAGGTAGATAGGCATGCAGGCAAGAAAATGGCAAGGCAGTTAGGCAGGCAGAGAGGCACAAAGTTAGGTAGGTAGGTATGCAGGGCAGTAGATAGGTAGGATGGTCGGGAAAGGAGGGAGGCATACAGGTGAGTAGATGGGTAGCTTGGTTGGCAGGCCAGAAGGTTACCAGGCAGGTAGGTAGGCATACTTTGGATCACCTGCCATCTCGCCTGTAGGTCAGTAGACCAGCAGATAGGAAGGTAGGTTAGTAGTTAGGTGGGCAGGAAGGTCAGGGGGTAGGTAGGTAGGAATGAAGGCAGGCAGGTAGGTTGGTAGGCTGGAAGGTAGGTAGACAGACAAGTAAGCAGGTAGGTCAGTAGACAGGCAGATAGTAAGGTAGGTTGGTAGGTAGGTGGGTAGACCGAAAGGTACGTAGGCAGGAAAATGCATTTAAATGACATGGAACTTGTAAAAACAACAGGAGAAATATTAAAGTGAAAATATGGCACATATTCATGGATTCTAGCCTGATTAGTATGCCCTTTACTTTGCCTGTTTAGGCTTATACTGTGCATGTGTACCAATGCATGCTGATGAGTGATGTACAAGCAGACGTTGCTTGAAGATACATTGTCTGCCAACTTTGAGAGGAGGTACATTCAAAATTAACATGGGTCTATGAAAGTGGGAGGTCTAATCAAAATGTAAATATTCACAAGTCTGAGTATAAATGTAACCATTATTTTTGTTTGTCACAGACACATAAATTAAAAAGCTCATTACATTAGGCTGTTACAAAGGTTGTTTTTAATATACAGAAGCATGGCTTCCATACAGCCTAGTCCTCATCAGTCCCCTTTATTGTCCCTGACCCCGTGAAAACGGTCCACTACCTGTAGATGTAGGAGAAATAGGCCACCTCGCTGGCAGTCACCACCCCGTAGAAGAACTGCATGGCCTGCATGGCTGGAACACTTTGTGTCCATCTAATCATTGCTGTTGTGACTAAGAGGGCGGCACATTGAAACACCACCACAGGCTTGTAACGCAGCCAATCGGTGAGCAGGAACACCGGAACCAGCAGACACAGGTAGGAGTACGTCCACACAGGGAAAATTTGGTTGTTCACCTGAGAAGGAAAAATCAAGAGACAGGGTTGTTTTAAGTGATGTAGAGGGCCCTGGCTGGGGCCAGTATGAGGCATTTCTTGATGTATCTATCATCACCGGAACACATCAATACCAACAATCTTTCCCTTATTTTGACCTCGCCAATGACCACCCATTTTTCCAAAAGTTACCAACTATGGTCTACTGTTTGGTAAAAAATGAGAAAGCGCCAACATCCCAGGCTTCACCAACATTCAGTCCTGTGCATGTCATCAAAGTTTATGTAACAATCCGTCCTCTGCCTTTGAAGATGTCATCAATGATTAAAAAACAAGCCATCCTTTGCCTTTGAAGATGATGTCATCAACAATTACAAAACAATCCATCCTCTGCCTTTGAAGATGATGACATCAATGATTATAAAACAATCTGTCCTGTGTCTTTAAAGATGATGACATCAACAATTAAAAAAAAATCCATCCGTCTTCTGTCTTTGAAGATGATATCAACAATTTTAAAACGATCCGTCTTCTGTCTTTGAAGATGATGTCATCAACAATTACAAAACAATCCATCCTCTGCCTTTGAAGATGATGTCATCAATGACTATAAAACAATCCTTCCTCTGCCTTATAAAACAATCTGTCCTCTGCCTTTGAAGATGATGTCATCAACGATGTAACAATCTGTCCTCTGCCTTTGAAGATGATGTCATCAACGATGTAACAATCCGTCCTCTGCCTTTGAAGATGATGTCTGCCTTTGAAGATGATTTCATCAATGACTATAAAACAATCCTTCCTCTGCCTTATAAAACAATCTGTCCTCTTCCTTTGAAGATGACATCAACAATTATAAAACAATCCGTCCTCTGTCTTTGAAGATGATGTCATCAATGACTATAAAACAATCCTTCCTCTGCCTTATAAAACAATCTGTCCTCTGCCTTTGAAGATGATGTCATCAACGATGAAACAATCTGTCCTCTGCCTTTGAAAATGATGTCTGCCTTTGAAGATATTGTCATCAATAATTTAAAATCAATTTATCCTCTGCCTTTGAAGATGATGTCATCAATGACTATAAAACATTCCATCCTAACCTTTTGCATGCAGGCCAGATTAGGCCTTGGCCAGTTTAAGTAATGTGGAGGCCAATTATCATTAGCTTGATGAAACAATCTGTATCTGCCTTTGAAAATGATGTCTGCCTTTGAAGATATTGTCAGTCCTCCAGTGAGACTTTCTATTATTCTGATTTTACTTTATTCACTCTTAGCCCCTTATTTGCATTCAAATACATGTTTTCCCATCAATGACTATAAAACATTCCATCCTAACCTTTTGCATGCAGGCCAGATTAGGCCCCCTTGATGCATGAGTTTAAGTAATGTGGAAACCACACCTGCCAGCAGACTAATGATAATAAAAGTAAAAAGTAAAAAGTCAAGACAGGAAATTGCTTCATGATAGAATGATAAGGAGATATTGAAGTATTATAATCCCGAGTGTTTTTTTCCACTCAGGTAATAAAGACAATGTTGAAATTAACCAGCATTGTTACTTTGTATCATTTTTATGTGGAAACAATTCTAACCAGTACAAAAAAAAAAAAAAAAGGATTCTAAGTAAGCATTAAAATCATTTAAAAAACATGATGGCTGCACAAACCAGAGCACAGCTGTTCTTTCAGGTGGACTTACATTATCATGCATTTCTCATTTTGTTTGACATTAAGTCTAAATTTCCTGTTCGTACCTCTTCTGAAGTCAGATTCTTGTCTGGCCCTGTCAGGTAGGGGATGAGGAAAGGCTCCAGAGGTTTGACGGTGCTGAAGAAGCCGTACATGCACAGCAGAGTGGTGGGATATCTCCAGCTGGCCCTCCATCTCCTCAAAGCCTCCATCTTCTTCTGCTTTGACACTGGTGTAAGGGTTCCTAGTCCTGCTGCTGTTTCCTCATGTCAAAACACCTGAAGCTGTCTAAGTGTTGAGCTCAGTTTGTCAATGAACAACCCGGTCAAAGAGCAGCAGCTGACAGTCCACCTCAAGGCCAACGCCATTCACAAATGAAGCAGGTAGCAAGATTATGTCAGGGTTATATCAGGACTTTATCAAACTTTCTGTCATAATTCTATGTTTATTGCGCCATGTGATTTTTTTCTTATTAAGCTCTGCAGAGATTTTACAGCATCATTGCACAGATCAGCAACATCAATGCAAGCTTCCATGCTTCATCTCTTTGTCATTATTATAAAGCATGTAACCCGACAATCTTATGTTGACTGTTTTTGTTGGCAACCTTTGAATTTTTTACTGCAACTTTTGGTGGAACTGGCAAAAAGTGAGGGTTCCCTGCAGCTTGCAAGTTTCACCCACTTATCCAAAAGTTACCATATATGGCAAAATGGAGGGAAAAGGCCCCAATGTTTCCAGTTTCATAAACATTTCATCCTCTGCCTTTAAACATTATGTCACCAAAATGTATGAAATACTCCATCCTCTGCCTTTGAAGATGCCAAAGGCAAAGGTGCTCCCTGGTGTAGCTCAAGTCAATCATAGCAAGTAAACAGATTATTCTTAAGCATCTCTTTTCAATTCTTAAATTCTTCCAGAGATCTACAGGACATACACAAATGTTAAATCTAAACTCCCAAGTAGCCTACAGTCCATCAGTTCTCAGAAGAGCATCAGAAGTCAAACTCACTACTTTCTAATAGTTGAACACGTATCTAGGCCAGGTGGAACTCACAATAATGAAAATAGATGCTCGCTTGTGGTGACCTATGCATTCACTATTCAGATATTTGGATTCATTGATGCCATTTTACCACACAGGATTGTGAGTTAGTAGTATCACTGCATGGATAGCCTGCCACCATCAGGAGTCAACTGTGTGCAGGTTGTTTTTTTTTTGTGTTGATGTTATGCTGTTGTTGTTGTTTATGTTGCAGGTTGTTGTTGTGTTGTAAGTATTTTCTTTTTGGACTCAAATTATCTGACAATCATCGCAAAAGATTTTAGGGTGGGGCGCAAAGCTTTGTCTGCTCTGAGGCTGCCAAAAATTTAGATTTGTAAATATTAACTAAAACCATGATAAAGCAGTTATTAAGTAGTTTATTCAAAGTTCTTTTGACAAGGAAAGCATGCGTAAGCCTTTTTAAGGGTTTCATCAGTAAAATGAAATCTATTGTGAGATATTACAAAATGTCATGTTGTACTTTTAGATCTAGTTAATCTTTTCCTCTGCTAAGATTAGAGTGAGTGGCTCCTTTTTGTATACAGTGATGACAGCTAAGGTTAACGTTAGTGAGACCACTCTTTGTTACAGGGAAGTGTCGTAATTCACAGGGCTCCTCCTCACTAGGAAGTGTAGGAGAATCCTCCCCTGAAGATAAAAAGACACACTTAACGAGGGTCAGGAGCTCTCTGCTCTGAGAGCTCACTGGGACACACAGATGGGTGATATCTGTGACATTTTATAAACTTTATATGTAATCCTTAATAAACTTTGGGTCAATGACCATTTAAGCCGAACTGATGCTCTTTTTGTCCTTCTGCCAATCAAAGAACAGCACAAAATTCTAACACTATGTTGATTTTTGACATCAGTGTGTCACTTTTTCTTCTCTCTTGGGTCCGGGGGGGGGGGGGCTCTGCTATGTGGGGGTTGCAAGGAAAAATGGTTGGGAAACACTGTATTAAGCCATGATGAGGTCTACTTTAGACTACGGGTGTGTTGTTGTATTTGGCTCAGCCTCTAAATCTGTGTTTGCTAAACTGGACTGGCTTAAGGCCAAAGCTCTTTGAATTGAGAAGAGCTTTCAGAGCAACTCCTCTGACAGCCCTGCTTGTTGAAATAATAAGAATAAGGAGAGATAAGCTCATGCTCCAATACTGGATTAAACTGTTTAATGTGACCCAACAGCAAAATGTCTTTTAGAAGACTGTTGGGAAATAATAGGAAACAAGAGGAAGTCTCTGAGTGTGTCGTTCCTAGAGAAGCCACATGAGGGGGTCAACGTGCCAGTGAGTACCTCTATATTCATTTATTTATTAATGCATTTATTTATTATTGTTGTCCATGACAGCTCCTGTTTGCTGATTTTTAATGTTTGTATGGTCTGGGTAGACTGCCAAACTAAATTACCTTTTGGGATGAATAAAGTTGAGCTGATATAATTAACATGAATATAAAGAAAAAGAATTAAAATGGCTGCTCTCTGTATTAGAAGCCAATATTGTCAAGTGTGATCAGAATTAAATCCTTGCAGCTTTGATGTCACTTAAGGCACATCTGTCTCTCTTTTTTTAACTCATACACTGTAAAATTGAGCAAGTTCAACATTGGGGCAGTCCTCCAACAGCAGGCGATGACGTAGCATCCTTCAAAAACGACCATTCCAGGATTCTTCCTTGGCTTTGAGTAACGATGGGAATCAACCGGAACTGGTTCCATCATGTGCATTTAATCTTAACAATCTTGTCATTGCTTTTTTTACATGTGCCTTGAAAAACAGTCTCTTGAGAGGTAGTCAGTGAAGTGAGCAAGAACAGAGAGGTCAGGGAAGTAAACATGGCTGACGGTCACAAGAACAGACTAAAGCCATCAAAAACATGCTTCAATTCATGTGCCACGCCTGTCAAACAGGAATTTCATACAAAGCATGCATCTTTCTGTACAAGACTTGTATTTATTTTCACTCATCCAGAGATCTAGGGTGCAGGAACTAGTTTTATATGTAGTTTAAGGTCTTATCTCAATGACACCTTCCTCTGAAATCCTACAGTGTAAGATTGTAAGGTGCAATTCACCCAGAAAGCACTCTTTCAGAGTCCAAATTATCATCCTTGTCATATAAATGAAGGTTACCACAGTCAGGACTTCACTAACTCAGCTGGTAGCTTCACCCAGGGTGCAAACATGTCTGCTGCTCAAAGGCATTCTGGGAAAACGCTGCAAATTAAGGGATGATTGTTAAAAATTTTAGGAGTCTGAGGGAACTACTGTCCCAGTGTGGCACACTGCTGTAAATCTTGAGCTTTATTCTTTTACAGTATTTAATACCATGTACATCAGTGTAATTGTTTTAACAGAGCTGCGTATTCACTGATGTATTTAGGCATTTGTGAGTGTGTATTTATGTCTGTGAGAGAAAGAAAAGGTGCCTCAGTAGTCTTATTTTCCTCTGTCTGGGACATGCACAAGTGTGTGCATATCAGAGAATGTGCAGTCATGTCTTTGTTATTTTAACACTGATGGCACAGCAGCTAAAAACACACTAAAAGGAAGTGGGAGGCTTTAAAGCCACCAGAAACAAGATCCTGATCTGGGGAACGTGAGTGTTTGAATGTTTTACTCCTCACAGGCAGAAGGAACGATCTCTTGGTAATCAAAATCTGACTCCTCCAGCATTTCAAAGACTTGAATGGTGAGACAGTTCAGAAACGCTCAGCAGACATCACCTCCTCCCCGGACTCCTGCTCCCTGGTTTGGGGATCCTCAGGGCCACATCGACTCCTCCAGGCCGTGTAGGTCCCCCGGACCAGAAAGAGCAGTGAGATGGCAGCGTAGTAGCTGCCATAGATGATGAACTGTGGAGAAAACCTTCAGTCATCCTCACTGATAATGAATAGATCATATTAACTAAAAAATAAAACAAACCTGTGTGACGATATCCAATCCCAGCGCAGCTTCATCGACGACCACGCCGGTCAAGATAGTCTGCAGGGACAGCGCCACGAACGTGTTGATCCCAAAGGTCAGAGCGTAGCACTCCATGGAGAGGTTTGAAGCTATCTGGAAACTGAAACACAATTAAAACAGACATCAATGATAGCAATGCAAACTTATTGCAAAGGAATCTACAACCTCAATTCCGAAAAAGTTGGGGCGCTCTGTAATGAGTAAATAAAAACAGCAGTAAATGATTGTGTCATTAACTCATATTTTATCACAAGAAAACATAAACAACATATTAGATGTTGAAGCTGAGACACTTTACCATTTCATGAAAAATATTAGTTTAGTTTATTAAATTCATACAAGAGGAAGGGGGAGACTGTGAGAATGAGGAAGTTTATAACTTTAAGGTCTTCACAAACTGGGTCTATTATTTTTGTCACACACTCAAACCTTCATTACACAGTCTGTTGCATCTTATTTATATTCACTGAGAAAATTCATAGAACGTGACAAATTGTTTCGTACTGCTAGCCTGTGGCTCAGTCACTCAGAGCCGTTTCTTGCTATATGCAGAATATGCAAATGCAAAGGGCCCCACAAGTCAATAGGGAGCCCCAGCCTATTCTGAGAAGAATTAAAATTACCCGTCTTTAAAGACCCTGTTAAGTGAAAATAAATCTGTATTTAGGTTTGTCGTTTAAAAAGTCACTATGTTGTGAACCCCTAAATCAAATTTCTGTCAGATAAAACATCTCCAAGTTTATGAAATGAAGCTTCAAAATCATGAAAAATGAGGCAATAAAATCTGCTCCAGGATGATGTGGGCGTGTCTGTTGAATGAGCTGAAGCCACGCCCACTCAGGAGAAATACCATCCTCTCAAACTTAAATAAAGTTATAATCTGAATTGAAGAAAGCACTCAGGCTACACTCATTCTCTTCACCTTTTGTTGACCTTAGAAGAAGAGACAAAGTCCGTTTTCTGGCTCAAATCTGTTATGATACTTTAAATGATCCATGGACCGCTGTGGCTGATAGATTTGGCAAATTTACCTCACAATGAACAGAGAAACAGCATTTAACTGACTGTTAACTTTCAATACAGGCAGTGACATCAGCTAACAACAGACTGGACTGAGATGAACTGCTCTGTAACTTATCTTGTAGTGTTAGAGGGGCGGGGTCATTCTCTACTGTGGGCTTGTGACATCATGAGTCCACATATTGGCCCCGCCCAGATTAAACCAAGCCAGGAAAGAGGTGAAAAATGTCACGGTCTAAATCCAGAATTCAGTCACATGTGGATCTCAGTGTTTTCACATGTTTACAGCAACCATATTCTAACATATCTAGTGTGTTAAGACACAAATTATGGATTTCACTTTACAGGGTCTTTAACCCTTATATCAGTGACACTCAACCAATGGCTCTCCAGCTGCATGTGCCTCTTTAGTGACCAGTTGCAGCTATCTTAGGGCTTACTTGAACAAACACTCCTAAAAGCCTTGAGGTAAACATTGTCATTGGTAAAGATTAATTGTAGGTCACATCAATAAATCTGCTACACACACAAAGAAGACAGGCTTTCTCTACCAAATTTGAACTTTTATGGTTTTTTAAAATCTGTATATTATCACCGTCGGGTGCACGCAGCAGTGGAGCGACGTAGGGGCGTGCAAGAGAAGAGAGCAGAGGAAGCCCGCTGGGGGTGTGTCTCTTTGTTGAGCTCATTCATTGAGCTGTGCTGTCTTGTGTTCAAATGGAAGCTTCCTATGCCCTCGTTTCAACTTTTTGTCCACTAACTTCCTGCCAATGCGCTCTCACACCCATATCTTATGACGATTATGCCCAGGGCCTTTTCTAGCTTTGTGGGGGCCCTATGCAAGATGCTGTTTGGGGGTCCCCTAGTTTGCTAAACTAATGGAGGTAGTCCTAATCCATTAGACTATTTATGAACACGCCACAATCTGTTAGACTTCACAAGTAAAACAGGCCACAGTCTTGATAACCCCTCACATTAAATTGTTTATGGTCTGAACCTATATCTTTTTCTGTGGATGGTGCTAACAATCGTTTATAGAAGATTACACATCAGTTTGTGATATTCTGCTTCATTTGAATAAAACAAATTACTACATCAAAAACTTAACTCAGCGGTAGAAATGGAGGCAGGACTGTTCGAATCAGCAAACTGTATTCTCACAATAAATACTCCTAAAAAAAAAAAGTACCAATGGAGACTGCAGCTTACTCAGAGTTGACAATAATCCACTGTCACAATAGTCCACAATAATCAAATAATCAATTCATGAAACAGTAGCACACTCCTAATCAGAGGTCTATTAAATACACACGAAACTTAATAAATTGATCATAACTAATCCCAAAGTGATGTTAATTGGCAAATCTGAGAAAGAATGTCCACTGGACCCTGATAGTAGACATCTGCACAACAAAAATGCAGCTTATTTTGTTCTCATGTTCTACATTTATTTTTTAAGCATAAAAGGCTGGTACTCAACCTTACTCTACCAAACAGCCACATTGTCAAAAATATTTTAGTGAGATCCACAATCCAAACTGGGGATGTGAGGTAGATTATAGGTCAGTTAATCCACAGCTGAAATGAAATTAAAAAATAATTGGTAGGTAATTGTGATGTTAAGTGGGATACAACAGGCTTCATCAAAATGTCATATATTGTCAGAAGAAATCATATGTCACTGATAATGACCATATATTTTTTTTATTTGATTTGATCTTTATCTCAAACATAAAAACAATCAACAGAAATACAACAATTCATTGCTTAATGAAAATCATATCACCTGTCATACCAGACATAAAGGACAACAAAAAAGAAAAAAAGAGCTCCAGCTTATTTTTATTTGCTGACTTAGGGCCAAAACCTTCTGTCTCAATTTTTTTTAATGATTTTAATTTGTTTTTATAAATCAGTGCTACTGGTCACCCTTTACATCTCTCACTGGGTTTTAACCTATTGAAAAGCAATAAAATATATCAAAAGATGTGTTTTTTATTCCCTGAAAAGTGGTGATTTTGAAGCATTTGGCCCAAAACCAGCATTATGTGAGTTCCACTTGACCTAAGGATTTTTTAAGATATTATAATGTGCTGAGTTTGAGCTATGAGGTGCTTTTCTAAAGGCTGATGAATAATGGTTGGCTTTTTGGATATTTTTTTAACTCACACTGGGGCCTTTACTGTAGTTCTGTGGCTTTATTAACATAAAAGACATGCTTTCTATTTTTTCCCACTCATTATTAATGCTTTAGCAAAAGGGGGAGGGGCCTCATATTCATCTTAGCCCTGGGTCTGCAAATGACTAAAACCAGCCCTGCCTCACACCTGCAGCTCAGCCACATCGTTGTGCCTCATTCTGTACCTTTGTTCTTATATTTCTGCTCATTTGATGGTATTTATCATCAGTGGTACATTAAAAATCAAATGAAACACCTATGTCTAGACAACTTTTACTTGATATTACGTTATCTCTACATGTGATCACTGTGTGTTATCCTCAATGATGATGACTAAATTCTATTGCCCCATGCTGATTTTCTCTTTATCATTCCTATTTTAAATTTTGAATTAGGCCTTGTCCTTAACTGCTCTGTATAGTCCCAATTTTTCTCATTTCTATGGCCTCATGCAGATGTTCTCTGTATCGTTTCTAATGTAAATTTTGAATTTCACTGCCCCCTGCTAATCCTCTCTGTGTTGTTCCCATTGTATAGTTTACATCCTGCGGCCCTGTGCTGATCTTTTCTGTACCGTTCCATTTTTTAAACTTTATATTCTGTTGTTTCATTCTGATTTTCTCTGTATCATTCCAATTTTAAATCTTGAAGGCAGGGATCCTCTCTCCAGCCTGTTTTACTTTTGTTTCGTTCCAATTGCGTGGCCTACATTCGGGAGCAGCTCCTGATTGGCCTGTTCTACTTTAGCCTTAGCCACACACAGTGGGGCAAAAAATCGCAATGTCTGGTTTTTGGGTTCTACTTGAAAACTCACTCTCTGATTGGTCGCCAACATCTGGCTGTGGATGTTCACGCCCACTTATACCGGCAAATGGGAATGAGCATCATTCTGCCTCTGGACGCTGCTCTGGACGCTATCTCCCGTCAAGACGTTCTTACGGTGGTTCGATTTTGAGGTCGTTTGAGATCGAGGTAAGTGCTATCAAAGGTGTCAAAGCGTAATCTGTATGGAGATTAAATGCATGTACGTGTGTTTTTCTATCAGGGCTTTTTAGTATAGTTTGTTGTTTGCAATCACATAAAAGACACTTCATCCTGCTGTATAAAAGGAATTCATTTGTGTGTGTGGATTAAAACAGTCATCTGTTTGTTGGCATAGCCATGTCTGATAAAAAAAGGTAATTTAGTCTGAATCATAGAGTTTCAATATAACAATATTCTGATGATCTGATTAATATTGATGTATTTCTTCTCTCCCTGCAGAATGGATTACAGGCCAGCACTGAGGAAGCTCCCCCTGTCCTTGGAGCTCATCCTCACCCCTTCATCCGAGGCATCACGGGTAGACCAGGCCTACCGGGCCCAGGGCTTACTCGTGATCCTGGTGAATTCAGCCAGATGGGTGAGCGAAGAGGTGAGGGGATGCGTGATCCAGGCTGGAGGTGACCCCGGGAGCCTTGATCTGTTGCTCTCTGCCAGTGAGCTCCAGTTTGGCCAGTACTGAGGTCAGACATTTAAGTGGCTCCTAAGCCATGACGTGGGTTATGCCTGCAACGTTCCTTCCTCACACATAAAAGAACGCGAAGGCGGCGACACTTCAATCGCCCCTTGCCCTGAACAAAGATGCCCTCGCCGCATGTTCCTGGAGGTGAGGGCAGTCTTCCGGGAGCAGCAGATGCTTGAGGGTGCTCTGTCTGTGAGGGGCATGGACGACACTCTGGTGGAGTTCGGCGTGTACGCCGGCAGGACATGTTGAGCCCTCTATGAGGAGAACACCCCGGAGACAAGGAGGTGAGAATTGCTGGCAGAGATGTGTGTACTGGGGAGAGGGAATGTGTTTTGGTGACATGTGCCCCAACACTGTGTTCTGTTTACTTATCTTTTTCATGTGTGCAGCTACCTGCAGTGGCTGAGGAGCCAGACAGCCAGGGAGGGCTCCAGGGTCCACAGGCTGCAGGTCTACATCATGGGCAGGGACAAGGAGCCTGTCCAGCAGCCAGCTCCTCATCCCCTGCCTCGGCCTTGTGAACACAGCTATAGAATAAGATGCTTCCAAATTACAGTCACAAATTTGTAATGCCACATGATGTGATAATGTCTCTCCTGTGCAAACCTATGTGCAGCACCTGAGGAGATCTCTGATGAGCTCCTCCTGGAGGCTGCTGCACAGGTTGATGGTTGTGTTTTCATTTTAATAGCCTTATTGTGTGCACATATCAGCTTTAACACAGTAAAGAGTGGTAGTGTTTGTTTCTACAGCTGCTGGAGTAGCTCCGGGCCCAGGACCAGTGCTGGGACCAGCGCTAGCTCCTGGACCAGGACCAGCACTGGTCCTGGGCCAGCTGGAGACTCAGGCGAGCCTGCACCCCCCACCCTGAGTGTTGGTGCACAGGTAAATAGATCTAAAGTGAATTATTTTACTCATATAAAGCTCCTGATTTTCATCTTCATAGATGTTGAGGTGATAATGATGATTCTGTTTCACAAGCTGTCATTACCATCACATTTACTGTTATTAGTCTTTATCTTTGGTGTTTTTCTTATTTGTGCAGCTTCTCCCCAAGGAGTGGAGGAAGCTGCTCCCTGAGCAGGACCACGATTGGCTGGGGCGTGCCCTCTTCAGGAGAGCCGAGGGGGCACGCCGTGCTCACCAGCCAACTGTGGCTGTGGTTGCACCCCCCAGAGGTAAGGCCCCTCTACACCCAGCCGCCATCCTCGCCTCACGCCTTCTTCCTCAGCCGGTTCTTCCTGTGGGCCCCTTACAGGATGTGGGCATACAGTCTTGTGTGTCCCAACTGTAAGCACAGGTTGACCGGCACCAGTCTGTACAAGACCGTGAGGAGGGTACTTGACAGGGACTCCTGGTACTTTATGGGCACGGAGTACCTGGAGTGCCACCCCTGTCAGAAAAAAGTATGCGGCGTGGGGGCAGGACATCGTGGTACAGCTGGTCCTGAGGCACCAGTTGAAGTTTCCAGCCATCCTCACGTACAGGGAAGTGGACAAATGGCAGCCTTGTGCTTTCTGTTCTTCATTTGTGAGCCTGTGTATGACAGCAGTGGCCGATGCTCTTTCTCGGCTTTCTCCACAGGCTGTCGTGTGACAGGAGGGTCATCACCGAAATGAGCCAGCGGACGCTGGGTAACAGCGCTGCTTGTCTTCAAACCACCCTCCTGGAGCACCACACCAAGGAGTGGATGAGCCGTGCCCTGGACTTCACTGGTGTCCTTGTCCAGCTGGGGGTGCGGCGGGAGGAGGTGACGGTCCCCCCCATGCACCCTGTCCCCAGCACAGACTGGCTTTTGTCTATCTACGCTCGATGGGTGCTGGGGCACGGAGATGAGACCAAGGCCGGGATAGCATCTGTGTTTGGGGACACCCTGAAGATCGATTCCACCAAGAAGTCAAGTATTTTCATTAAACACGGGAGAGAAATGTCTGTGTGCATCATGTGATATTCTCTGATCATTTTACTGTGGGTCTCTCTCTCTTGGATCTTGGATGGCTAAAAGGACAAAGCAGTGATTTGTTTTAACCCTCCTCTCCTCCCTCCATGTCTTTTGCAGGATGTGATGGTGGATACCATCACGCCGCCCGTCTGGCTCTGGTGGAGCTGCGTCACAACACCTTTGTGACACAGCCTCAGATGAGGGAGATAGTCGCCCTGTGGCAAAAACTGTCCGACAGGGACAAGGTGGCTATCTCCTGCCCGCCTCGCCACCAGGACCGCTTAGCAAAGGGCCACTTTAAAGCTGGCCCCTCCAAGCACCAGAGCACCCCAGGGGTTGACAGCATCACTTGGTACATGTTTTTATTTTCCTCTGTTCTCAAGAGTGTGCCCTGTTTAGATTTTTTTTTTTTTTTTTTTAGTTGCTGTTGTTACCACAAATCCAGGTTAACTTCACAAACTACAGATTGAAATGGGCATTTTTATCACAGGTAAAATACATGTTTCTCACTCTCTCCATCTCTCTCTCTCTGCAGGTCCTTCATGGGAGCTGGATCTGGTGTGTCAAAGTCTCCAAGCTGCAGCAGGATAGTGGAGGCTGTCTTCTTGGAGCTGTGCCGCATCCACTATGACGGCCGTACCATCGCCAGGGTGCGTGTGAACCGCTGGGCGGCTGTCAGGAGGGATTATGCCATTATCAGAGATAATGTGGATAACCACCCTGGCCTCCTGGCAGCTGCGCCCATCCAGTTGTGCGAGGTGAACCAGAGGACCCTCCTGCAGTGGTAAGACTTGTGTCTCCAAGCCTTTCACGCTGGGATTGATAGATTGATCGACTGAGTGGTTGATAACAAAAGATGCTGGTTGCAACTCATGTGCTTGAATGTGTTTCTACAAGGCACAACAAGCGGAGCAAGGCTGAGATGGTGCAGATGGTGACCATGGTGGTGCCAGGACCCAGCGCACAGGAGACCACGGAGGAGGAGATGCCCACTGCTCGTGGTCTCCTGTCACATCCAGCACAGCCTGACCAGCCCATGGTTCTCGACCTGCCACAGGACGCCAATGATCAGGCTGTGACCCACTCGGGCCCCTGGCACCGGAGCTCCATGCTGTCCTGGTGGCTTAGGCCCACGTCGCCCCTGCAGCTTCCATCTCAGCTACCAGCCCTGCAGCCTCGCCTCCTGGAACCCCACAGCCCTCCACCTCCACAGCAGATTTGGCCTTGCTGCCCTGGACCACCGCTTGGCAGAGGAAGCAGAGGGAGGAGGAGCGTCGAGCTGGGTGCTCTCCTCTCGCTGGCATGGAAGAGTTTTACCCACTTCACTGTGGCCAGCCAAAGACCAAGGCGTTCGGCCACAGCCACTACAAAGGGGAGCACTTCTATGCCAAGGCAGAGGGACGCTCCATGGAAGGATGGCTGGCAGAACGGAGGAGGGGAGAACAATCTCCGGTCAGTGACCCCGCCCCATGTTTAACTCTGTGCTCTTAATGCCAGTGTTTTATCATAGCTCTAAATGTGTGACTCTTTCATTCTAACTCATTTGTCCATCTTCTTATTTCTGTCTGCAGCCTCTAGCTGCACAGCAGCATCTGCCAGCCCTGCTTGGCCCTGCCTCTGCCCATCCGCCCGCGCGCACACCCACCGCTGCCCCTGTCTCCTTTAGTGTGGAGTTGTTTGCAGAGGGGAAAGGGAGAAGAGTTGCTGAGGGCGGGAACTGATTGGATCAGGGAGGCCTGCTTTGACCTGACTGGTCAAAATTGGGTTTGAACTGATTGGTCGAAGGTGCAGGTAAAGAGTGTGTGTCGAGCTCTGAGGCCTTTTTTTCTACACACAGAAGCAAGAGAAGCAGGAGAACCAAACCTTTTTACTGCCTGTGAAAGTAAGTGCATGACTGAGTTGAGGCGGCACGTGCCGTGGGGGTGGGTCTACCCTCAGTCGGTCACATGATCCACGTAGACATGCCCTCACTGCCCTGACGTCACGTGCCCAGATGTGCCCTGTAGCTAAGCGCTTCTGAGGTGCTAAAGACGGTCAGGAGGGAGTGTTTCAACAACTGATGGTCGGGTGAGTAGGTTTTGCAGCGGTATTTGTTTGTGCATGGTGTATTCTTGCAAGATGACTGAAGTGAAGTGAGCATCTTGTGTGTGTGACTGACTCTGCACACACCCCTCATAAGTTATGGCCACTAGTTAACCACACTGCGTGCTGAGGGGAAAAAGTATGTCAGGCTTCTTTTTGTTTCTGTTTCTTTTGTCATGGGCAAAGTGCATTGGTCATACAGACTCACACTGCACTAAAGGTGAGAAACTACAGGTGAATACAGTTACGTGTATTTAAAAATCTGTCATCAAAATCGCCTCATTGATATCCAAGTAACGCACTACTTAATTAAAATGTGCTCATTTGCATACATTTGTCAAGGCATTACAGGTGAATAGGATAAAAAATGAACTAAAACAGATCATCGAACTTCCCCAGTTAATTAGGCAACAAGACAGCATTTTACCCTGAAATGTTTAAATATGAAGAGAAGCTTGTTTGGGGAATCCGGGGGAAATCTACAATTACATGTAGAGCTGTGGCTGGCAGAGAGGAGGGCCAGAATGGGGCAGGAGGAGGAGGACAAAGAAGCAGCTCTGGTTTTGTTTGACCTTTATAAATATAAATAGTTTAAATATTTCCCTTTTTTGTGGGGTTTTTTTTGTTTGTATTTTTGATGTTATTTAATCTGTATTTATACTGCCCCTTCAGACTGTCTATAAATAAAAAAAATTACAATTAAACTTCATTTGTGCTATATACACTATTCCTCTCAGACTGCTTCTCTGACACATGCTCTGCTTTGAAGAAACACAGACTCTATAATCAATAATTACCCCAAAATGTTATAATCTGTATTTGTGAAAATTAAGGGTTAAAGAAAACTGCTCCAGGATCTCTTCTTTAGAATCAAGTACTGTTTTACACATGGATAAATTTTTTTTTATATATATAACAATTTGACTTCTCAAGAATATAGGCCTCCATATTTTATGACAATGTGCATTAAAATCAGATTTTACTAAATCCCCTTTAATAAGTTAATGAGACTCATATGAGACTGACTTTGTGATAAGCCAGCAGGACTATTTGGGCATTAAACATTTTAAATATAGTTGATGTCTTTACATTGGCAGGTTTAAAGTACTATTGGAGCAAACACCTTTTAACCATAACGCTGGAAAAGTTACATTTTCTACTCAGCCAATTACTCCTTAAAACTCAGACTTTTTAATCACATCAGTGTATGAATCCAGTCTAAAGACTGGACTAAAGATGAAAGGTGACCCCGGTAGCCCTAATCTGTTGCTCTGTGCACAGTCACCCCTTGCCCTGAACGAGGACGTCCTCGGCGTCTACGCCCAGCTGTTCCGGGGGGTGAGGGCAGCTCTCCGGGAACGTTGGATACGTGAGGGTGCTCTGTCTGTAAGTATGGCCCCTTCATGGCACAGCTGAGCTTTGCCATCTACAAGTGGGGCTGAGGGGATGTAGATCTCCAGCAGGCCAGGCAGGTCAAGGAGGGGAGGGACACACCAGTGACACTGACATCCAGTGCAAGGGCTCATCACTGCTGTCCTGTTTATTCACATTTTAAACTTGAGAATTACAAGTTTCGTACTTGAAATTTAACAAATGATTTTCTTTTCTAGAGCCTTTGTAAATACTGGCCACCATGTGGCGAAGGCAAGAGGTCTGTGTCACTGAGGGCTCCGAGCTGCAACAATACCCGTATTGAAAAATTATTCTGGCACCGTGACACAATCTTAATACCTCTGACTGTACAAATCTGCCAGTCAGACGAAAGGTTGTCGAGGACCCAAAAGCAGACTCAAACACAGAAAATAAGTTGCCATACATTTGTAAAATAAATTAACTCAAATACTACACATGCAGGAAACTGAGAGACTGAATAAAATACTTATTATATTCACAGATCTCGAAAAATAACTGGCTGAGAATTTCAGAGAGAAAAAAGATGTTTCAGCTGCTAGCCCTCTAACCAAAGCAACCTCTATTAGAGATCTGAATCAGGTGTGCTGCAACAAACCAGGGGTCCCATTTATCAAAGTTGCGTACGCACAAAACGAGGCTTGAAGTTGGCATACGCCACTTCCCACGTCTGATCTACAACCATCAGACCTGACAGTGAAATATAAGCAAACTCTGACCTATGAGTAGGAATGTTTTTGAAGCAGTTTCATTTTTTTTTTTTTTTTTTACAAATTCCTAGATTGCGATATTTTACATTATAACATGAAAATGTGTTAATATCTTTAATAAACCTGTCATGGATTTCATGATCAGTCTCACTTTCATTCACTCTGAGCGTTGGAGGTCAAACCTTATCATCTGATCTAGTAGATTCTAAACACTAGGGTGTGTAAAACAAAACGTACCGTAGCAGCAGTCATTGATTTAAACCGTTATTCTTGTTATAACAGTGATTTGTTTAAATAGATTTTAGTGTGAACCAGGACAAACAGAAACAGTGGTGTCTACTCC
This sequence comes from Cheilinus undulatus, assembly GCF_018320785.1. Classification (NCBI taxonomy): domain Eukaryota; kingdom Metazoa; phylum Chordata; class Actinopteri; order Labriformes; family Labridae; genus Cheilinus; species Cheilinus undulatus. Next base: position 6,264,194 of record NC_054866.1, read on the forward strand.
ACACTCAGCCACCTTTGCCTGCCATCACTGAACTCATTTTTTATTTCTTGCATATTTTTAATTATAATTGAGTAAATTAAACCTGGATCTCACACAATCATAACATATTCTCATTATCTGTCAGATTTCATGCTGAACTCACCAGAATTTATGAACAAATACAAACCCATTGTACACTGACCAAAACGTTGCTTATCAGTATCTGCAGGGATCAATAAAAATTCTCTACAATAATATCCTATAGTGGGAGACATCTGATGTTAAATAGAGACATCAGCATGTCCTGTAAACAAATAAAACCTGCAGTGAAACTCTGCGTAATGGTGAAGCGTGGATTTTTAGCACTGTAATAGTGTCGTGTGAATGCATCAGTGACATGTCTGTACCTCTTCATTCACTTCTGTTTAAATGTCAGAAAATTTATTTTCTTCGACTTCATCCCTGTTGCTGTTGTGGTTCACTGCCAGAAGCTTAAAGGTTAAAAAGGAGGCAGATCAATGTTCACTCACTTCCAGGTGGATTGGGATCTATAAAGAATTATGTGAAGATGTGTGTCCACAACATTTCATAAATCAGTGTTTTTGGTTGCCAGTGATGTTGGATTTTTGAATCACGTGCAATTCTAGTATGGATTCTTCACTCTGTATTTTAAATGAAACCCTGTTTTACAAATGAGACTTCAGGTGATTGCAGGCAGGAGTGCTGGCTGCTAATGAAGTCAGGCTGGGACTGTGATACAGTCAAATCCCACTGTAAACCAACAGATTCATCCTAATGAGCACTTTACATTGCTACAGAAAAACAGCTTTGCAAATGGTTGCATAATTGTTTTTTTTTTTTACTTTTAATGCAGAGATTTGAGATTGAAACAGTGAGGTGCTTTGGTGCTGAGGAACAGCTGTTATTTAGGTATGCCACAAGATAACCTTTTTTTCTGGGAATGAAACGATAAAGCTTCTAATCTTGTTTGGCACAGCTGGATAGAAAGCCCCCAGTGTTTCATGATACTTCATCTGCCCATCACTGCTTCAGAGAGAACAGAGACGTTCTGGAAGCTTCATGCTGGCAGCCTTCTAACCTAAGTAGCCTCATCATTAGAGATCTTCATCAGGTGTGCTGCAAGAAACCAGGTGATTGCAGGCAGGTGTGCTGACTAACAGGGACATCAGGCTGAGACTGACAGTCACATAAATACCTCTGAAATTTGCTGATCACTAATATTCAGATTTTTTTTTAAGTTGCCAGTCACTTTAATCAGTTTGACTGTACAAAGTTGCGAGTTGCATAACACCCCAGCAGTGCCACAGACTGACTGGCTCCACGACACGTCACGGAGATGCAGTAATTTTTGTAAAAGAAGCTTCACCTAAATACTGTTTGCATAAATGAGCACAATTTTCCTTAAGGTCAAAATCTATGTATAATAAATTATTCTTTTGGATTTTTAAAAAAATGTTTGAGGTGTAAGCCTTATACATCAACATTAAAACAAGAGGTTTTGAAATACTTCACTGTTTCCTGTCAACCTACTAAAATAATAAAAATACTTGTAAAGTAAAAGACATGTAAAGACAGGTAAAAAGTGTGTGTATACGGGGGTTCAAGAGTGAAGTTGCTATGAGGGAGTGGTGAAACGGCCCATTCACAGCAGCCTTCATTTAGAAACTAGGGGTGTAACAGTTCAGAGGTCCCAGTTTCTCTCTTACCTTAGTTTTGGGGTCATGGCTCAGTTCAATAAAAACTAAAAAGGAAGCTCAAATCACAGATTTATAATTTCTTAGATGTTTTGAGGACCTCTAAGAACAATATAACCTTTTTTCAGAAGGCTAAAATATGTGACCTTTAAGTTCTATTCGATAAGCGTAGTCTGTAATGTATTCAGATTTACAGACGTTTCTGAAGGAAAACATGAAGGCGCTGCATGGCTGCAGCAATGAAAATGCACTCTTCTTCTTACCATTAACCAAAGTTTCCCATAGATAACATGCTCTTCAGTGTTTTTTTTTCTCCCTCTATAATTCACCTTTTTTTAGATCTGTATCAAGCTGTCCATGGCTAATAAACAAGTGAAATATCTGTAACTCTTTATTTAGCAGCTTATCAGACGAGAGAAATAGTCGAACATCCCCATATCAATGTATGAGAAACACGTCTAATGTTAAATATGAACCACAACAGTTTTACACAGGTGATGCTGTTAATATCCTGCACTCTGGACATGTTACATATAAAACAACTCTCTTCGATTAAATTCACATGTTCAAAATCACAATTTGTGTATGCATGGAAATTATGGCTAGATAATCCTGATAGCAAATCAGGAATTTGCACAGAGGAGCTATAGGAGACAGAGCAGAAGCACTGTGGGTATGAAGAGAGCAGCGATGTGTCCACGTGTTTTGGACAGCAGTTTAAATAATTTAACTAAAAGGTGTTTTTACACATAAGCTGAAATTAACTGACAGAAGGCTTATTTAAAACCTATGTGCCAAAACTTTGTTAAACATGTTCTTCACAGCCTTTATTATTTTTTTATTTAGAAAGATGCAGAAGGACTGTATTAAAAAAAAAAAAAAACCTTATCACCACCATAAAATACAGAGATGCCCATTTGCATTAGATAACTATTACGCATGGACCTCTGTGTGTGCTGGAATATAATTGGCAATTTGACTTGGATTAACAGACGTGGTCAGTTTGTACAGGATTAAAAACACAGACATCCTGCATGATTACTACACTGAGGTGAGAAGCTTTATAGAGATACTGATGTCCTTTTCCAGCAGGACTTGGCAACAGCCCACGCTGCCAAAAGTACCATAAACTGTTTAAATGACCATGATATTACTGTGCTTGATCTGCCAGCAAACTTGCTGGACCTGAACCCCATAGAGCATTTATCATCAGCTGATGGCCTGGGGGCCACATCAGGCCCCTCATATCTTATGAGCTCATTCTTGATAAAAACTGCCGCTTTTGGGTGTTTTGGGAAAGCAACTTTCCTGACTGGGTTTTTCATTTATCACTACACAGCATATACAACATGACAGCCACCAAAGTATTTAGCTAAAATATATTAGTCCCCTTCTTGTGGCTGACTGGGATATAGGGACTGATCTCACTGTTGGAGCCTAAAATTGAATATATTTGAAAGAAAGAAGAAATACATATGGTTAACCCCCCCAAGAATACAGTTTTTTATAACAAAGGTCCCACAGGGGAAACTAACAAAAAAACGGCATGAACAAACCAAAAATGGGTCTTGTATTCCTAAAAGATGGCAGGGGATTATGTCTCCACACTGCCACCCACTAAGTCTATCAAAATGATAGACGAACTGAAAATATGACCCATAAACAAAAGTAGGTGGGAGTCATTGGAGTTAAGGGAAGGTGAAATAACAATAGTCTGGATTTTTTTCCCCTCACACAAACAAAAGGCACTCAAATTCTTGTTTTCTATATTCAACCACAAAGAGAGCCAACTGATGGTGTTGCCTCTCACACTCATAACCCAAACTGAACAGGCCTGTCCCCTATATAGCCTCCCAGCCCTGCTGATCACCAACAGCTCTCAGCTGGGAGCAGACACCTCAGGTGCACCAAGTTTCCCTAAACGAGCAGGGTGAATTTTCACTGAGTTGTTGTGGGGAGAAAAAAATCATCCAGATTCTCAAAAATCTAAGCATTCATAACAGCAAAAATGTGTTAATTGGACCATTTCAAAAATGTCTTTAGTTTAATTGGAAGTTTGCCCCCAAAGTTTAGGAAAAAGCTGGTCCTTGTACAAATGTAGTTGATGACCCCTGCTGTAGAGAATCTCAGGTGTATATTCAAGAGGAAGATGAGAGACACCAGACCCAAAAATTCAGACCAGTAGAACATACTTTTCAGAAGTATTTCTGCATTAAAAACGCTTTTTATTGGTATTTTGTAATATTCTGATTTTTTGAGATCGCAAATTTTGGGTTTTAATTAACTGTAATCCATAATCATCAAAATAAAAGAAATAAAGACTACCTATTTATTGCTCGGTACTAAATCCATATAATACGCATTTCACTTCTTGTATTAAACTACTGAAATAAATGAACTTTTCCACGATATTCTAATTTATGGAGACACACCTGTACACTAAGGTGTGTAGAAAAAACGTACAGACCAAAAAATAAAGGAAAACACAGAGTGAAACAAGTTCATAAACTTACAAATATCACAAAGATGCAAAATGCACCATCTCAAAGTTGTAATTCTATACGCTAGAGTGAAAATTATTCTTCCCAAGAAGGCCAGACACTGAAACGTGTTGAAGTCAATGGTTTCATCATGCTCTAATTTATGAGCACTCCAGTTTAATAAGGACTTTCTTGATATTTTTCTGGATTTGTTCATGCCTTTCACTAAAGAGCTCTGTCTTTTTTTTACCAGTACTATAAGTTTAAAGACGCTCTCCAGTCCCTTTTTTCCTTAGATCATGTGTGTTAAGACTTGCTTGTGTTTCAGAACTAAAGGGTGGTTCAGATTTAAGAGGGGAGGGATGTTATGTAGTGCCTGTTGTATGTTATTGCATCTTGTTGCCAACAGAGGGCACCAGAGTAACGTGCACGCAGTGAACAACCTAGAGCGTGCCTGAGGAGATGAAGCTGTTAACCCCCATGAGAGCCATGTTGTAACCTGCAGAGATGTTGCCTGCATTAAAAGCAGCTCAGCTGAAGATGAAGATATCACAGGAACAATTCAGAGAGCATCAGCACAAATGGAGGGGAAATGGCCCCAACATCCCCAGCTTCACAAACATTCTGTCTTCTACCTCTCTAAATATTCCAGCCTTACCTTTTGCATGCAGACCAGTCTAACCTCCTAAGACCCCCATCCTCATCCCTTAGGTGGAAACCTTAGGACTGTGAAGGACTGGAGTTTCTCAGGTGTGAGCGTGTGTGAAAGCGAGCTTACGCTGTGATGGTGATGAGGAGCATGTAGCAGGATTTGAATATGACGTAGCCAGCGTAGCACAACCAGATGCTTCTGGTGAGGGCCATCAGGAACACGGCACACGTCCCCACGGCAGAGAACAAGCCCAACGCCAGCTCCCCCCACACGGCCCATGATACTTTGATGTAGCCCACGGAGAAGGCCGCCGCAGCTCCTGGCCGAGGAACAGAGAGATAGGACAGCCGCTTAAACATCCTCGTCTGCTGTGACCCACAAACTACATTGCTCTCCTCCTAGAATAAAGATGTATGCAGACACGTGTCTTTTCCGCTCTCTGTGATGAACAACCTCCCGACTCTCAGACTCAACCATCAGGAATAATCACAGGATCCATTACCTCCTTAACTGAAGACATTACTCTACTTCTTCTGAGCTGGTCTGAGTTTAAGCCAACATGCAGCAAAGCTGCTATGTGTATTTCAGACAGAAACATCTTTTATAACCCCATATCCAAAAAAATGGGATACTGTATAAAGCCATATTTTATTCCCAGTAGAATATCAACAACGTACAGGATGTTGAAACTAAGACATTTTAATATTTCATAAAAATATTAGCTAATTTTGAATTTGAGGGCAGCAACACATCTCAAAAAAGTAGGGACAGGGCCATGTTTACGACTGTGTAGCATCCCCCCTTTCTTTTAACAACGGTCTGTAAACATCTGTGAAGTGAGGAGACCAGTTGCTGGAGGAGGAATGTTGCCCCATTCCTATCCGATGTAGGATTCTGGCTGCTCAACAGTCCTGGGTCTTCTTTGCTGTTTTTTTTTTCCTTTTGTAATGCTCCAAATGTTTTTATTGGTGAAAGCTCTGGACTGCAGGCAGACCCGTTCAGGACCCAGACTCTTCTACTGTAAAGCCATGCTGTTGTGATGTTGGTATGTGGTTTAGGACTGTCTTGCTGAAATAGTTAAGGTCTCCCCTGAAAGAGCTTTGTCTGGATGGGAGCATATGTTGCTCTGAAACCTCTCTCAACTTTTCAGCATTGATAGTTTCCATACGTGTACGATACCCACGATACGATCTCCCATGGTATGATAGTTCTGGCAACCCTGTAAACAACATTTATCCTGAATACTTTCAGTAGAAAGTGAAGCTAAAAGTAGTTTTGATCTGCTTGCCAAAATATTTTTTCTTTTTTGACACTGGTTCTGTAGCAGAGATGACAAGAAATCAAATACAGAAATAATCAATATTCCTCTGATGCTCTTGTTTACTTGCATACATCATGGAGAGACTTTAGCATAACTTTCTGTCTGCTTCTTAAGTGGATTAAAACTTTCAGAGTCTGAATGTTTATGTAAATAACCCTCCATAGTGCACTTTTACAGACAAGTTAACAGCTCACACTTTGACCTTTAAAGGAACATTCAGTTCAATTTAGTTACAAAAAAACATCATACAAACATTATTATTATTATTATTATTATTATTATTATTATTGGTTGTTGATAAAAGTGAAAGAAACCTGTTTGAGTGTTTTTCTTTTTCATTTGAAAACAAACAAACAAAAAAAGATTAAAATTGTAAATCAAGTTTTGTGTGAACAAACTGGAGATTCAATTTTTTAACCATATTGCCCAGCCCGACTCCAGGCTCTTGGAGAGTACAATTTTCCTTGCATGAGATTTAAAGGAAAAGACTAATTTTTGGCACATTTTGCTCATGAATTAGGACACAGCATAGTGGTGTCAAACCCAGTCTTAGACAACGTAGAAACCTCCAGAAATATGGAGCTGAAGCTGAAATATCTCAATTGCTTCCTTGTTGCTGGCTGTGGTATAGGCAGTGGAGGCTGTTGTTGTCAATGTTAATGCTTAAAAATGGAAGGAAATACAAATACAAATAATTTAATAATACAGAAATATGTATTTGATTTAATTCGTTTGATGGTCTGGCCCCCAAAGTGTCTGTAAAAACAGAATCTGGTCCATGTACAAATGTAGTTAAGCTCTAATGTAACCCCATACCATCAGAGATGCAGGCTTTTGAACTGTGCCAGGATAACAAGTTGGATGATCCCTCTCCTCTTTAGTCCACAAGACACGGCGTCTGTGGTTGCCAAAAAGAATTCCACATTTTGATTTGTATGACCACAGAACAGTTTTCCATTTTGCTGCAGTCTATTTTGTATGAGCTTTGGCCCAGAGAGGATGGACACATTTCTGGATCCTGTTCAACGATGGCTTCTTCTTGCATTTGCGGATGTTAGGACCATCTGTGTTGACAGTGATTTCTGGAACTGTTTCTGAGCCCATGCAGTGATTTCCAGTAAAATATCAAACCTGTTTTTATGCGATTACCAGCAGCCAATATTGACCTTTGGCCTTGTCCCTTGCTCACAGGGATTTCTCCATAATCTTTTGATTACATTATGGACTGTAGATGATGGGATATTTAAAGTCTTCACAATTCTACATTGAGAAACATTTTCTGAAATTGTTCCACAATTTTTAGACAGTTTTTCACAGATTTGTGAACCTTTGCTCAGCTTTACTTCTGAGAGACTCTGTCTCTCCAAAATGCTCCTTTTATACCCAGTTATGTTACTGACCTGTTATGTAATTAGTTGCAAAATGCTCCTCAAGTTGTTTTTCGTTAGTACCACTTACTTTCCAGCCTTTGGTTGCCCTGTCCCTAGTTTTTTAGAGTGTGTTGCTGCCATCAAATTTAAAATGAGCTACTATTTTCATGAAATGGTAAAACATCCCAGTTTGAACATCTGATGTGTTTATATTCTATAATGAATAAAATATGGGTTTATTTACATTTTGCCCCAACTTTTTTGGAATCAGGGTTGTATAATTAACCAAGAATCAAGAAAAGGTCGTTTTTCTTTACTGCAAGCTCTAATGGGTCAGCTTTAACTAACGTTACAGTTTTTTTCTGTATAGAATGATGTGATTGTGCAGAAAAATTCAACTTTATTCTGTAAAAATTTGTGTAACATGTTGATGCCTAAATACCAAAATACCCTTTATAAATTTCTAATTTAATTTTTCTTTTTTTTTCTCTTGTTCCTGTTAATTTTCTTCCTCACAGACAAACACACCATCCTCGTCTCTTACCCACGAGAGAGCAGACAGCCTCGACTCCTCCGTTGTAGATGGAGGATGTGGCAGATGGTTCGATGTGGTCCCACATGAGCTGGATGTAGTTAAAAACCTGCACGTAGCCAGCTGTTGCCAGAGCCCACCACAGGGACCAGTAGATTAAATGCCTGCGTAACGGTCATGATAAAACACATTAAAATCATAAATAAAACTTCAAACATCATAATGAGCGGCTGTCTGTTTTCTTTGTCTGCAGTAAACCAAACTAAAGACAAAACCTGGAAGAGTAGGACTCCCTGAAGCTCTGCCAGAGTAGTCGGCCTGCAGCGGCCACGTTTTCTCTGCTGCACCAGCCAGCATTGTCATCACGCTCCATCCTCTCATTCCTCCTGCCAACTCCACCCACATCTGTCATTGGTTCCTCGGGCCCGTGGGCTCCCAGAGGCCCCTCCTGCTGTGACAGAGGGCCCACAGCTGCAGCTTTTTCCCCTTTGAAGAAGAGGGTCCTCTGAGGCATGGGTAACCAGAAGGAGATGAGAAAAGCCATGCTGACGATCCCCAGAGTGATGGCATTGATGTAGAAGTAGTCCACTCCTGAAGGTTACAGTTAGAGCTTCGTCAGCTTAAATTAAACACAGTGTTCAGTTCTTCGTTTTCTTTGATGTGGTTTATTTATGCAGGCTCAGCTATTAGGATCCTACAGACCAGGATTAGAGAAAAACATGGGGACAAGTTATGAGCGGAGGAAGGTTTTTTTTTCTGCATTATAGCATCATGGGTAAAGGCCAAATGTTGAGAAAAAATAGTGAGTATAAAGTCAAAATATGATAACAATGGTCAAAAAAGGGAATGATGATGAGAAAAAAGTCCAAAGCAAAAAAATCGTTATGTTGAGAATAAAGTCAAGAAAAAGTTCCACATGTAAAGTCAATGGTCTAAATGTTAAGAAAAAGCTCCAAAGTTTGAGCGAAGGTACAAATGCAAGGAAAAGGTCCAAACACTGACAAAAAGGTCTAGAGGTTTAGAGAGAATTGTCCAAATGTTGAGTCAAAGGTCCAAATGTCAGGGAAAATGAGATAGAAAAGTCCAAATGTGGAGAAATACCATCAAAGGTTGTCAGAATGTCCAAACACAAGGAAAAAGGTCCAAATATGGAGAAAATTGTGCAAATGTTGAGTAAAATGTCCAAATGAGGAATAAAACCTCCAAAGTTTGAGAGAAGGTCCAAATGCAAGGAAAATGTCCAAATACTGAATTAAAGGCCCATATTTAGAGAAAAAGGTCCAAATGTCAGGGAAAATGTAACAAAAGTCCAAATGTTGTGAAAGAAATTTCCAAATATTGAGGAAAAAATGTTCAATTGTTGAAGACCCTTTAAAGTGAAATCCATAATTTGTGTCTGAACACACTAGATATGTTAGAATATGGTTGCTGTAAACATGTGAAAACACTGAGATCCACATGTGACTGAATTCTGGATTTAGACTGTGACATTTTTCACCTCTTTCCTGGCTTGGTTTAATCTGGGCGGGGCCAATATGTAGACTCATGATGTCACGAGCCCACAGTAGAGAATGACCCCGCCCCTCTAACACTACAAGATAAGTTACAGAGCAGTTCATCTCAGTACAGTCTGTTGTTAGCTGACGTCACTGCCTGTATTGAAAGTTAACAGTCAGTTAAATGCTGTTTCTCTGTTCATTGTGAGGTAAATTTACCAAATCTATCAGCCACAGTGGTCCATGGATCATTTAAAGCATCATAACAGAGATTTGAGCCAGAAAACGGACTTTGTCTCTTCTTCTAAGATCAACATGATTTTGAAGCTTCAATTCATAAACTTGGAGATGTTTTATCTGACAGAAATTTGATTTAGGGGTTCACAACATAGTGACTTTTCATACGACAAACCTAAATACAGATCTAGTTTCACTTCACAGTGTCTTTAAGGAAAACAGTCCAAATGTTGAGAAAAAGTTCGTAATGTTGAGAAAATGTGCCATATGTGGAGACAATGTTTCAAATGTTAAGAAAAAATGTGCAAATGTTGAGAAATAAAAACAGTCCAAAAGTTGAGGAAAAAATTCTAAATTTTAAAAAAAGGGTACTAGTACAAAAAAAATGGGTCCATAGAAAAAAAAGTCTAACCATCATAAATTCTACATTTTTCACACACTTTGTTTTTGACAACTTTTCAGCTGTTATTCATTAGTGTAACTTACTTGTCCAACCTTTGGTTGCCCCATTCCTATTTTTTTAGATATGTGTGGCTGCCATTTAATTCAAAATGAGAAAATTTTTTCCTGAAATGGTAAAATGTCTCCAGTTCAACATCTGATGTTGTTTATGTTCTACTGTGAATAAAATATGCTGAGAGACATCATCGGCAACCAATGCGTCTGTCGGCAAGGCCTCGGCTCTGCTCATTTCCAATCTTGGGAAGACGCAAATGCAAGGACCAGACGAGACATGGTGCAGACGGAGGTCAGGAGAAGGGAGGAGGAGATGCGGATAGCCAGGGCGGTGGAACAGGGTTCCCAGGGAGCTTGGACAAAATGGGATCTGCCCAAGCGCAAGGTCACATGGCGAGAACTGCGGCGACTGAAGCCTTACCGTATCTCCTTCCTCTTGAGGTCTGTGTATGACACCCTTCCTTCACCATCACACTTGCACACATGGGGACTGAGAGAGGATCCACTTTGCAAGCTCTGCAGCCAGAAGGGGACTCTAGCGCACATGCTGTCTGGATGCAAAACAGCTTTAACTCAAGGGTGGAATAGATGACGCCGTGACAAAGTTCTCCTCTCACTCGCCGACACTATAGAGCGGGAGAGAGGCAAGAAGAGGCCAGCTGGCACAGTCATAGAGAGAGCAATCACCTTCCTTAAGGAAGGAGCGAGGCCTATTCCAACCACAAGAAGAAGTTCCAACATTCTTCAAGCTGCAAGCTCCTGGGAGATGAGGGTTGATGTAGGAAGGAGGCTGCAGTTCCTGGAGGTGGTTCAAACAACCCTCCAGCCAGACATTGTGCTGTGGTCAACCAAAGACCAGAAGATAATTCTGGTCAAACTAACAGCACCATGGGAGGAAAGCTGTGAAGAGGCCCATGAGAGGAAGGCCTCAAAGTACCAGCCCCTAATCCAAGACTGCAGAGACAAGGGCTGGCAGGCGTGGCTGTTCCCTGTAGAGATTGGATGCAGGGGCTTCCCAGCTAAGTCGGCATGGCACTTGCTGTCAGCTCTGGGCCTGGACGAGAAGAGCAAGAAGCAAGCTACTCGTAGGACGGGGGAGGAGGCAGACAAGCCTCGTGTTGGATTTGGAGCAAGCGGGAGGAGGAAGGCTGGAGGTCAGGAGTAGGTGGGCAGTGAGCTGGCCACTCACTGCCGGCCCACCAACTACAGAGTTTTGTGGTTGAGGGCCAAAACACTCAATGAAGGTTGTGCACCACCTGATGACATCTGCTCCTGGCCAATGGCTACAGCTACCTGCTAAGGTAGCTGAGGAAGGCACCCACAAGTGTATGCAACAAGTGGGTTTGTAAAATTTGATGATCATTGCATTCTTTTTATTTTAAACAGCGGCTCAACTTTTTTTGAATTGCCGTTGTTTTCTGAGATATATATTTTTTATGAGCTGTAAGAAGTAATCATGAAGATTAGAATAAAAGCAGTCTTGAAATATTTCGCTTGATGTGTGATGAATCTAGAATATTTGGAAGTTTCACTTTTTGAATTAAATTACAGGAGAAACTTTATCATGATATTCTATTTTTTGAGATGCATCTATACACCGTGTTCCAAATTATTATGCAAATGATATTTTTCTCAGATTTGGCTAAATAGTCAATATAAATGACAGTCATCATAATCTTTAAGTCATCAACCTTTAGAGTACAATTCAAATGTTATTGAACAAACCCCCCAATGATAACAGTATTTTTTTCAAAAATAAATACTTAAAATGCACTGTTCCAAATTATTATGCACAACAGAGTTTCAAACCATGTTATTGTTGTAAAGAACCGAAAATATGCATTTGTTAAATTAGAAGCATTAGCAGGTCATATTTACTGAAAGCAAAAGCTATTTCCATCAAAACATCTTAACAGGTCAAGCTACATTTGAACATAGGAACCCTTATTTGATAGGAGCTTCACAATTCTTGCATTCATTGAACTTGTGGGTTTTTGGAGAGTTTCTGCTTGAATTTCTTTGCAGGATATCAGAATATCCTCCCAGAGCTGCTGTTTGGATGTGAACTGCCTCCCGCCCTCATAGATCTTTAGCTTGAGGATGCTCCAAAGGTTCTCAGTAGGGTTGAGGTCAGGGGAGGATGGGGGCCACACCATGAGTTTCTCTCCTTTTATGCCCATAGCAGCCAATGACACAGAGGTATTCCTTGCAGCATGAGATGGAGCATTATCATGCATGAAGATGATTTTGTTACGGAAAGCACGTTTCTTCTTTTTGTACCATGGAAGAAAGTGGTCAGTCAGAAACTCCACATACTTTACAGAGGTCATTTTCACACCTTCAGGGACCCTCAAGGGGCCGACCAGCTCTCTCCCCATGATTCCGGCCCAAAACATGACTCCGCCACCTCCTCGCTGACGTCGCAGCCTTGTTGGGACATGGTGGCCATCCACCAACCATCCACCACTCCATCCATCTGGACCATCCAGGGTTGCACGGCACTCATTAGTCAACAAGACTGTTTGAAAATTAGTCTTCATGTATTTCTGGGCCCACTGGAGCCATTTCTGCTTGTGAGCATTGGTTAAGGGTGGCCGAATAGAAGGTTTATGCATAACTGCAAGCCTCTGGAGGATCCTACACCTTGAGGTTGGTGGGACTCCAGAGGCACCAGCAGCTTCAAATACCTGTTTGCTGCTTTGTAATGGCATTTTAGCATCTGCTCTCTCAATCCGATGTATTTGTCTGGCAGAAACCTTCCCCATTGTGCCTTTATCTGCACGAATCCATGTGTGCTCTGAATCAGCTACAAATCTCTTAATAGTATGATGATCACGCCTAAGTTTTTGTGAAATATCTAAGGTTTTCATACCTTGTCCAAGGCATTCAACTATTTCACGCTTTTCAGCACTAGAGAGATCCTTTTTCTTTCCCATATTGCTTGAAAATGGTGGTCTGCTTAATAATGTGGAACATCCTTCTTAAGTAGTTTTTCCTTTAATTGGACTCACCTGGCAAACTAATTGGCACAGGTGTCTGAGATTGATTTCACTGACCCAAAGAGCCCTGAGACACAATACCATCCATGAGTTTCACTGGAAAACAACACATTTTACCTTTATGACACTTCAACACAATTTGCATAATAATTTGGAACGCGGTGTAGACACAGAATCCATTTTTTTTTTCAATGTATTTTTAATTCATTAAAGGTTAGGAAACCTTACCTGCTAGTGATACGAGCACCTGGCCCAGGCTGGCCCCAAACGTATATCCAGCTAGCATGGCGCTGCGCAGGTAGCCGGTGGCTCTTTGGTAATTTTCCACAGGAATAACGCTGTAAATGTAGGAGAAGTAGGCGACCTCGGTGGAGGTCACTACAGCGTAGTTAACCTGTTGATGGGAGAGAGCAGGTACAAAATGATGCCACTGACCACTTCATTAGGTACACCTGATCAACTACATATTCATTATTTATGTTGATAAAATACTACCACTACAAGAGGGAAGACAGTTAAATATTTTCAAGAATGTTTTATCTTCCAGAGGACCTGAAGGTAAGCCATAGCAGGCAGACCCGTGGCAAAGCAGAGCAGGGCGGCGTTGGTGACCAGGAAGAAACCCTGCACCACGATCACTGGCTTATACCTCAGGAAGTCGGTGAGGAGGAAGACAGGGAAAAGGAAGGCGAGGTAGGAGTACGTCCAGATCGGGAACAGGTAGTTTGTGACCTGCGTAAACACCACAGAGCAAAAATTGATCCAGAGCTAATGGTTCAGGCCTCAGAGTCGGGTAGAGCTCCTAAAAACAGACTCAGTAATGATCACAGGCTCTACAACAACAATTCTCAACCTACAGATCTGGAGCTGCATGCTGGTATTTTATGTCTTGTTTCTGGTTTTTCAGTCCCACTTGAGAAATCGAAATCAAAACTGGCTTTGTTTTAGGGGACCCCTTTTTATTATGACCCATTATGAAGCACATCATTCTTCCAACCAATCACAATGTTTTCCAGGTCTCTGTTTACCTGAAACAGTAAATATTATGTTCACACATCCATGGCATCATGGGATATATATTTCATATTAACTCCAGAGCAGGGAAGAGTTTGAGGAGATCAGACTGATCTTGAGAGGATTTGCAAAGAAGAATGGCAGAAAATTCCCAAATCCAGATGTGCAAAGGTCTGTTGCATCATATTCAAAAAGACTTGAGGTTGTAATTGCTGCCAAAAATAAGAAGTGAGTAAACTTAGTGGATAGTTATGTCATTGTGATATTTCAGTTTTTTCTTTTTAATAAATTTGAAAAGTTGACTAAAATTCTGTTTTCACTCAGTAATGACGAGTAAAAATGGATTTAAACAACGGTAGCATCAGACTGCAACATGATCAAATTACAAAAGGTAAACATACTTATTTTACCATTTATCAGTCATTTTAATCAAAATTAACTGTTTAAACATTTTTTGTCACTGCTTTCACTACCTTTCAGTACCAAATATAAACACATATATATACACGCTTTGTTTTCCAAAGAAAAAACATTTTCATGCAGGTCACAAACAGTTATCAGCAATTGTCAATCCTTTTTTCATCAACCTCCTGGTACGGCTGCTAATCCAAGTTAATCCTGTTGCACAGCTAAAAACCATTTTAATAATAAGGGAGCAAAAAGACTGGACACTGAAAGACTGGAAGAAGGTGTTGTGCACTGATGATTCCAAGTTTGAGGTCTTTGGATCAAACATAAGAACATTTGTGAGATGCAGAACAAATAAAAAGATGTAAGAACAGAGCTTAAAACCATCAGTCAAGCAAAGTGGAGGCAGCATGATGGTCTGGGGGGCTTTGGAGGCGGAAGAATAGGAGATTTGTAAAGAGTGGAAGGGACCTTGAGGAGGGAAAGCTATCTATAAAAAGCTATTGATAAAGCTATATTTATCAATATGCAAGCACATAACTTTACAAAATAAATTCTTTTTTGCCAGAGTATTTCTAACTCTGTTTTTGCACCAGTTTGGTAGAATGCCCCAGTCTTTGCTAAATAACAGCATCTTTATTGTGTTATACAGTAAAATAAATCCACTGTCCACATATGAGGACATCTTTTTTTCTAATGAAGCCTAGAGTTTGTTCATGAAGGACACAGAGTCATATGCCCAGCTGTGATCTGCTGATGGCCAGCTGATCCCAATTATCTCCTCAGAGCTCCCACAGCCAATCAAAGCTCTTTCTCTCAGCACAGCGGAGTATTTAGATATGACATACCTCGCGCTAATCCCTGATTGCATTAATGCTGATATACAACACAGCTGCTGCTACTGCTGATAAAGCTTCACCTCCTCCACCCCAGCCTCCTCCTTTATACACATTGTCAAATGTCTGTCTATCCATATGAGGGTCTCCAGCCATGCACTCCCTGGAAAGTCAAAGACTGCAGCTTGACAAACCCAGGAAGCATCTTTTAAGCAAAGTATTCTCCACCAAATAAAACTGTATATCTATTTTGCAACAAAAGGGTTAAATATGTGACAACAGTGTTCCTGAATGAAACTACTTCCTGTTGAAAAACAATGTTTAGTTTAGTTTTTATATGCTATATGCTTATTAGGTTCTACTAATCCCAGATAACTAGGAGAAATACAAATTTATACTTGGGTCTCAGGAGGACAATATCCATGTACATTACTGGACCTTGTCTGCCGTTCTTACCACTTCTTCAGAGATGTTCTTGTGTGGTCCAATCAGGTACGGTGTGAGGAAAGGCTCAGCTACTCTGCAGTTAGCAAAAAAACCGTACAGTGATAGTACGGCCGTGGGATAAGCCCAGCCAGAGGACCTCAGTCTGGATAAAAAGCTCATGGTTTTACCTCTGCAGAGGCTTTAAACTCCACAAGCTTGACTGAAACAACTTTCTGTTAACAAACCAACTACCTGAGTGCAAAGAGGAGTGTTAAAGCTCTCAGCAGCTTTTATAAACTCAGTCTTTATGATCTACACGTGCCGTAGTCATAGTTTATGAGCTGTAGACTTTGAGCTGTCAGTAAACAAAGGACAGCTGAGAGGAAACCGTCCTCTGGTGTTGGCATCAGCACAAGGTTTTAATAGATAAAGACTAATAGGACAGGAGATTGTTTCAAAGGTGGTTTTACTATCAGGACAAGGAAAGGAAGTGTCTGGGGCCTCCTGCTCTGAGATATAATATCAGATGAGTAATACACACATTGAAAAAGCTGTTGGTTCCCATTCCGTTAAAGACAGAAAAACCTGCAATGATCACTGAAATAACGGACAAAAGTAATGATAAATAAAAATGTATGGAAAATTAACTAAAATCAGACATTGCTCCTTAGTTGTGGTTCAAAAGAATCATTAGAAAAAATAATGGAAGTAGACTTGAATTAAATTGATGGTACCCTTTAAGGAGACATTTTATGCTGATACATACTTTATTGCCACAAATAATATTTTTAAGTTCAATGCCCTCCACTACACCTCCTCAAAGTTTCCACAACGAGCTATGCTCCTGTTCCTGTTTTCCGGGATTGTGATTTCCTGTGATTTATCATCATTATGATAATAAATATAAATATAATAATTACAATATGTTAACATGCCAACTTTATCGCTTGAATTGGTTGTGTTTTACAAACTTTTATCACATTTACTTTAATATTAAAAAAAAGAAACAAATGCAGTTTGAAATACTGACTGATCAGTTTACTGTTTAGATAAAAATGGAAATGAGAAGAAATGAAATCAGAATCAGAATTTTAATTTTTAAATCAGGGCTAGTAAAGTTACAGTAAAATTGGTCGCTCGTTTTAATGAGCTGTTGACAGGTGCATCACTTTAAATGAAGTTTACGCAAAGAATTGTGGGTCGTCTTTCATCTCTCCTTTGGTAAAGGATGGTCCAGTATTTCCTAGGCCAAAGGAGATAATAAAGGAAGGAATGAAGCTCCTTTCCTTATAAGTTAGAGCACTGGTTCTCAACTGGTCCAGCCTCAGGACCCACCAATAACTCTGATGATAAATTGTGACCCAAATTACCAAAAATTTCAACAATGCACTTGAATTAAATAAAACCTTGAGACCTTGGATGAACAGAATTTATGATAGGAAAAAACAAAGGACAAAACTGACATGTTTACACCCCCTTTCCCCGTGATATTGTGTAAATTTTGACCAGAGATCTTGAGAAATCACCTCATCATCTTGGTAAAAGCAGCATTTTTATTGAAAGAAAGGAGATAAATATTGATACAACATTTACATTTACCCATTATTGCAATAAAACATAGTAAATTAAAAGCTATGTTGTGTGTTCTTCATAGACTTTTGCCACCATTTTTTTCCAGACACACATTCGTGACCCACTGAAAACTGCTCTGCGACCCAGTTTTGGGTCCCAACCCACCAGTTGAGAATGACTGAGTTAGAGAATTCAAATGGCCTTTTTCATGGCGGACACTAGAATACTTCCGGGTCGTTTCTCACAGTTAGGAACCCTCCTCAGAAAAATGGACTATTCCAGGGTCTCTGCAGGTTTCAACAAGTCAAATTTAGGACTTTTTAAGACTTTTTTTAGACCATAATAAAAACAATTTAAGATGCATTTCACATCCATACTGGCAAAAAATTAAAAAGACATGAAGGGATATCGGAGGCCCAGAATTACTTGCAAAGTACATGTAGGGCCCTATGAAATCTGTTTTTTTTTTTTTGCCAAATTCTGTTTTTTTCCATTTTAATAATTTTTGGAATTCCGTTTTTTAAACTTTCCACTATTTTTCCCAGAAAAAAAGAGTGTTTTGTTTATGTAAATGAATCAAATGTCCACTAATTAAATAGAAATAATCTTAAATGTATTGAATAAGGGCCACAGTTGGCCCAGAAGCAGTTGGTTGGGTAACGCTGATATAAAATAATTATAACCAGTGTAACAGTCAGATATTTCCAACATTTCAAGACACATCCACGTGTATAATCACATCCTAACTGTTGTTTATGATATAAATGAAGAAATCCTTCTGTTCTCTCAAACACAGTGATAGTAACTTAATAAGAAGGTCACATTAAAGTTAAACTTGTATTTACTCTCACAGTCTGTAACAGTCCATGCAGAGGGATGCTGCATTGTTCTACTCCTGACTGTAACAGCTCTCTCCTCATCTCCCTCACTGTCTGTCCGTCTGCCTCATAACAGGGCGCTACGTTAATACAGACACGTGCTGGTTCATTAAGCAACCAAAGGGAACTACAGTATCTATGGGAGGATTTATTAAGATAACTGTTACTCAAATTTAACATCATTCAGACTGTGGGACTCCATAAAATCTCGAATACGCCCGACTTGATTTTGAGCCTCCGAAGGGTGAGCGGTGTGCCTCGCGTGAGGTGAGACACACCGCTCAGGTGGTGTGGTGAGGTAAAATAACTTGAAGTACGGATGAGTTTTCTTGAAGGTGCAACATTAAGTCCCACTGTACAGCCCCGTATGGGGCTACGTGATGTTTGCCGGTGTTTCATGCATTGTCTGTCGCTTTGACATGCTGTTATTTGTTTAAGAGGGAGCGGGGGGAATGAGGGACAGGTTGTGCCCCGCTTTAGTGTTCCCCCGGGGACATATTTCTCAGATATACGTTCCTCTTTCTAAAAAAACACAGCATTTCAGTCAAATTAATTCCATTTCCGCGTTAAATTGTAAATTCCGTTTTTATAGGCCAATTCCCCGATTCCGTCCTCGATCCGTTATATTAATACATTTTTAAGACCTTTAATATCGTATTTAAGACATTTTATGAGATTTTAAGATAAATTTAGACATTTTAAGGCCTTAAATTCAAATTATTGGATTTTAGACTTTTTTAAGATTTATTTTTGGCCTTTTTGCCTTTATTTGATAGTATAGGACAGGGGATAGAGTCGGAAACAGGGGAGAGAGCGGGGAGAGACATGCAGGAAATAGTGCCACGGGCCGGATTCGAACCCGGGTCACCTGCGTATATGGCATGCGCCTTAACCACTCGACTACCGGCGCGCCAAGACTTTTAAGATGTTTAAGACCCCGTGGATACCCTGTATTCGAACGGACCCAGGGAGTTAAACAACTTCTTCCCCAGCACTGCGCTTGAACAATCAAATTAATCATTTCATTTCAACTTTAATGTTAAAATTGTATTTTGACTTTATTCTCGACATTTCAACTTTACTCACAAACATTTTTACTTTAATCTTGACTTGCCTAAATCTATTTTCTCCTTAGAAGATGTCCCTTATCTACGGTGGCCCTGAAGGCCAACAGGAAATAAATATTTCAAAAGCGCAAAATACATTTCACAAAACACAAAAACATTTCACAGAACACAAAAACATTTCACAAAACACAAAAACATTTCACCGATCGCAAAATACATTTCACAAAACACAAAAACATTTCACAGAACACAAAAACATTTCACAATACACAAAAACATTTCACAAAACACAAAAACATTTCACAATACACAAAAACATTTCACAAAACACAAAAACATTTCACCGATCGCAAAATACATTTCACACAACACAAAAACATTTCACAATACACAAAAACATTTCACAATACACAAAAACATTTCACAATACACAAAAACATTTCACAATACACAAAAACATTTCACAATACACAAAAACATTTCACAAAACACAAAAGCATTTCACAAAACACAAAAACATTTCACAAAACACAAAAGCATTTCACAATACACAAAAACATTTCACCGATCGCAAAATACATTTCATGAAACCGGAAAGGGTAGGACCATGGTGCTTGTTTGTGATTGGCTAAACCCAAGTCTGTCCGGCATCAGTCATTTATCATTTCCTGTTTACACTTCTTACCGCAATGGCTGAGCCAACGCGAAATTTGAAGTGTCTACCGGCATGGAAGAGGAACTTGAGTTGATAGCGGAATACTTCAACAAGGGAAATACATATAGTGTGATTCTTGATATGCTCTCCTCGTATCATGACATACACATTTCAGTTGGAAGCCTAAAATCGCGCTGAAAGTGTCGTGCCAAAAGAAGTACCCCTGGTAGGATTTGTATCCCCCTGCCGCCTCTGCCGAAGGAGCTGACTATCGACTATCAGGCGTAGATTTCGCCTCAGTGAATAAAAATGACAATAAAAGAATGTATAAAGCAGAAGATTAGTTTTGATCATCTGTTTTATTCATCATTATCGTGTTTTTGTCAGTAATATCTTTTAAAATAAGATCTTTTAAGTGAACGTTTTAATACTGCAGCTTGGTGCACACTCATTACGCTGAACTGAGAACGCATCTTTTTCCTCCTGCGTCCTGTCATTGTATTTTGGCGGTTTGTTGGTCATCACATCTGGGTCCACGCTGCTGTACATGAGTAACAGACATATTTTCTTCATAACTTTTATCATCTTCTATTAGCGCTGTTTAGCGCCAAGCCGCTGACATGCACTCACCACTTCCCACTTCCGCCTCGAGGTATTTCAAAATAAAGGTCCTGCATAGCCATTTCACTGAATATTAACTTGTCTATTGACCAGTCTGAACAAGATTTATGTACAGAGAGATCAATTTCAGACCATTTATTTCAACACATCATCCACTTCGACTGCATCCCACTCTAAACAAGTGTTTCACAGTGTAAAGAACTGTAAAAAACAAAGGAACATTTAAAGTGCGATCAAATATGTCATCTCTTCAGGGTGTATAAATGGTGCAAAATGTATCCCCCCTCCAGAATGCTCAAATCATGAACTACCATCATAACATTCATTTTGTGTTCATTTCTGATCAAGCCTGATAATACTGGAGAGTTTGAACAGGTTAACTCAATTCTATTTCAATTTACAGGGGGATAAAAATTATTTCAGGGCCAAATCTAGGCCTGATGTATTTGTTATCCCCCCTCTAACTTCAAGAGTAATGCTTCAAACTTCTCCAAAGTCCCAAATGTCATCAGTTGTCATGAGAGCTGGCCAAGAAAAGTCTATTGAGGCAGGGAGCCCCACCTCTTCCTTGTGGATGGGGGTACAAATCCTGGCAAGGCTAAAATGAGACCTAAAATCATTTGTAATTTGCATTAAAGCAAAGACAAGGCAGTAGTACACCATGTATACACCCCGAAGAGATGACATATTTGATTGCAATTAAATGTTCCTTTGTTTTTTACAGTTCTTTACACTGTGAAACACTTGTTTAGAGTGGGATGCAGTCGAAGTGGATGATGTGTTGAAATAAATGGTCTGAAATTGATCTCTCTGTACATATATCTTGTTCAGACTGGTCAATAGACAAGTTAATATTCAGTGAAATGGCTATGCAGGACCTTTATTTTGAAATACCTCGAGGTGGAATTGGGAAGTGGTGAGTGCATGTCAGCGGCTTGACGCTAAACAGCGCTAATAGAAGATGATAAAAGTTATGAAGAAAATATGTCTGTTACTCATGTACAGCAGCGTGGACCCAGATTTGATGACCAACACGCCGCCAAAATACAATGACAGGACGCAGGAGGAAAAAGATGCGTTCTCAGTTCGGCGTAATGAGTGTGCACCAAGCTGCAGTATCAAAACGTTTACTTAAAAGATCTTATTTTAAAAGATATTACTGACAAAAACACGATAATGATGAATAAAACAGATGATCAAAACTAATCTTCTGCTTTATACATTCTTTTGTTGTCATTTTTATTCACTGAGGCGAAATCTACACCTGATAGTCGATAGTCAGCTCCTTCGGCAAAGGCGGCAGGGGGATACAAATCCTACCGGGGGCACTTCTTTTGGCACGACACTTTCAGCGCGATTTTAGGCTTCCAACTGAAATGTGTATGTCATGATACGAGGAGAGCATATCAAGAATCACACTATATGTATTTCCCTTGTTGAAGTATTCCGCTATCAACTCAAGTTCCTCTTCCATGCCGGTAGACACTTCAAATTTCGCGTTGGCTCAGCCATTGCGGTAAGAAGTGTAAACAGGAAATGATAAATGACTGATGCTGGACAGACTTGGGTTAAGCCAATCACAAACAAGCACCATGGTCCTACCCTTTCCGGTTTCGTGAAATGTATTTTGCGATCGGTGAAATGTTTTTGTGTTTTGTGAAATGTTTTTGTGTATTGTGAAATGTTTTTGTGTATTGTGAAATGTTTTTGTGTTTTGTGAAATGTATTTTGCGCTTTTGAAATATTTATTTCCTGTTGGCCTTCAGGGCCACCGTACTTATCGTATTCTGTACCGGCACCATAATTAGGTGCTGCTGTGACATGAGTCAGAAACTTTTTTCGTTGAAGAGCCTGTAAAGTGAAACCCCATATTTCTGTCTTGTCACCCTAGATATAAACACTGAGATCTACATGTGACTGAATTCTGGATTTAGACTGTTAGAAAATTGTTGACCTCTTTCCTGGCCTAGTTTAATGTGGGTGGGGCCGTTATGTGGACTCATGATGTCATGGGCCCACATTAGGGAATGACCCCGCCCCTCTAACGCTACAATATAAAATCACAGAGCAGTTCATCTCAGTCCAGTCTGTTGTTAGCTGATGTCACTGCCTGTATTGAAAGTTAACAGTCAGTTAAATGCTGTTTCTCTGTTCACTGTTAGGTAAATTTACCAAATCTGTCAGCCGGCAGGTCTATGGATCATTTAAAGCAAAATAACAGAGATTTGAGCCAGAAAAGGGACTCTGTCTCTTCTTCTAAGGTCAACAAAAGGTGAAGGGAATGAGTGTAGCCTGAGTGCTTTCTTCAATTCAGATTGTAAAATCTTTTTAAGTTTGAGAGGATCATATTTCTCCTGAGTGGGCGTGGCTTCAGCTCATTCAACAGACACGCCCACATCATCCTGGAGCAGATTTTACTGCCTCGTTTTCATGATTTTGAAGCTTCATTTCATAAACTTGGAGATGTTTTATCTGACAGAAATTTGATTTAGGGGTTCACAACATAGTGACTTTACATACGACAAACCTAAATACAGATTTAGTTTCACTTTACAGGGTCTTTAAAGTGACTGCATCAGGATCCCAGTCTGACTTCTCTGTCTGGCAGCACACCTGCCTGCAATCACCTGGGCTGTTGAAGCACACCTGATGAAGATCTGTAATCATGAGGTTACTTAGGTAGGAGAGTTGCCAGCATGCAGCTTCCAGAACGTCTCTGTTCACTCTGAAGAAGTGATGGGCAGATGATGTATCATGAAACCCTGGGGCTTTCTATCCAGTTGTGCAGAGCAAGATTTGAACCGTTGTCGTTCATTCTTGGTTAAAAAAAAAACAAAACAGAAAAGCGGTGATATCTGGTGGCACACTAAAATAACAGTTGCTCATCAGAGGGACAAAAGCACCTCACTGTTTAACCCTCAAAACTCTGCATTAAAAGTCACAAAACACAGCTATGCAACTGTTTGCAGTTCAGTACAGTTCTTTGACAATTTATCAACATTCAGAGGTCACTTTGAATTATGGGGTGATAAAAACACGCAACAAATATGTGTATGGTTGTTACCTGTACTTATTTTACTCTAACAACAAACTGGTGCATCACTAAAAATTAGACTTATCATAAAAAAGTAAATTCTGGGTTCATCACTACAAGTGAAATATTTCAAAGCTTTTCTTGTTATGTTGATGATTGTGGCCTATACACCTCACAAAACAAGATTTTGACCTTATGGGAAATTATGTTCATTTATGCAATCAGTGTTTGGATGGAGCTTCTTTCACACAAATTACTGCATTTCTGTGAAATGGCGTAGAGCCAATCAGTCTGTGGCACTGCTGGGGCATTATGTAACTCGCAACTTTGTACAGTCAAAGTGATTAAAGTGACTGGCAACTTAAAAAAAATTTGAATATTCGTGATCAGCAACTTTGTGAAATCAGCGATATTAATGTGTTATGAATGCCTAGATTTGTTTGTAATCTGGTGATTTTCTTCCCTCAAACCTTGTCACAATTCACCCTGCTCGTTTAGGGAAACTTGGTGCACCTGAGGTGGCTGCTCCCAGCTGAGAGCTGCTGGTGATCAGCAGGGCTGGGAGGCTATAGAGGGAGCAGGTTGCTGCTCAGTTCTGTTGGGTTGTGAGTGTTTGAGGGTCAACACCATCAGTTGGCTCTCTCTTTGTGTTTGAATTTAAAGAAAGAGATTTTTGTTTCAGTGCCTTTTGTTTGTGTGTGAGGGTAACAAATGTGACTGGCAACTTAAAAAAATATGAGAATATTGGTGATCGGCACTTTTCAGAGGTATCAAAGTGTCTGTCAGTCTCAGCCTGACTTCCCTGTTAGTCAACACACCTGCCTGCAATCACCTGGTTTGTTGCAGCACACCTGATGAAGATCTTTAATCATGAGGTTACTTTAGTTAGAGGGTTGCCAGCATGCAGCTGAAACTCTGTCTGCTCTGAAGCAGTGATGGGCAGATGATGTATCATGAAACACTGGGGCTTTCTATCCAGTTGTGCCAAACAAGATTTGAAGCTTTGATATTTCATTCTTGGGTAAAAAACAAAAAAACAAACAAAAAAACAAAACAAAACAAAAAAACAAAAAAAAAAACAAACCAAAAAAAAACTAAAAAACTAAAACTACATCTGTTCACTTGAGAGACAAAGGCACCTCACTATTTTACACTCAAATCTCTGCATTAAAAACACAGCTATGCAACAGTTTGCAAAGCTATTTTTCTGTTGCAATAATAGGAATTGCTCATTAGGATGTATCTGTTGGTCTACAGTGAGATTTCATCCCGCCTCATTAAAGAGGAGTCTGATTTGCCCAATTAGACGTATCCATTAAGCCACAGAAATACCTGGCACATCTCCAGATTTCACATTTTCAATCATCTTTGTCCCAACAGACATGTTTTTCTCTATGGCTAACATTCACAGGGTAAATGTTGAACTTTAATTCATCAGTCATTTCTGAATAATTGGGACACAACAAGAATGAGCTCATGAACAGGAGCTTGTTGTTTTTTAATCTAGAAAAGTATTACAGTGCTAGGCTTTATTGTCAATTTTATCACGTAAGTAAAATCAGATTAAAATGGCCCATCACTGCAGGGTGCTGTTTTCCCTATACTTAAAAATCAGTCTCAGTGTAGCTGTTTACAGCCACTGTCAAAACCAGTAACAAGCTACAAAGCACCAGTGATGTTGGAGGCTTTGAACGTCATTCACGTGACTGTTGTGTTTTGGTAAAAGTTCCAACACAAAGCATGGAAACACGGCGGTTCATTAGACTGACGAGTTTTACAGTCATTTACCCACCACTGCTCTGAAGTTACCTGACAGATTATGATTTTGAGGTTTGTGAATAGAAGATTTGCTATTTAATTCAGACTCTCAGTTTTCTGACTGTTCAGTAATTCAGAGAGTGAACTTTTGTTCAGAACTTGTCTTTTGTTTTAATCTTTCATTAGTAATGTTTTGCAACTATCTTCCATGTTTGACTCTGGTTTTGGGACCTCTACTACCTCCTGTCAGACTGGAAACTTGGTACCTTGGTAGAAGGTGTTAAAGTGACTTTCACGGTTCCAGCCTGGCCTCACTGGCAGCCAGCACTTCTGCCTACAATCACCTGGAGTCTCATTTATAAAACTGTCTCATTTAAAATACAGACTGAAGAATCCATACTAGAATTACACGTGATTCAAAAGTCCAACATCAGCGTGCTCCAACAAAAATTCAGGTCTTTGAAAACGTTGCGTACACGCATCTTCACGTAATTCTTTATAGATCCCAATCCACCTGGAAGTGTGTGAACGTTGATCTGCCTCCTTTTTAACATTTATACTTTGACAGTGAACCACAACAGCAACAGGGATGAAGTAGAAGAAAATACATTTTCTGACATTAAAACAGATTTTTGTTTAACGTTTATACATTCTGGTGAGTTCAACATGAACTCTGACAGATAATGAGGGTATTTTATGATTAAGTGAGAGCCGGGTTTAGTTTACTCAGTCATGATTAAAAATATGCAAGAATTAAAAAATGAGTTCAGTGATGGAGTGTGGAGCAGACACTACTGTGTCTCACACTGAATTTTATTTAAAACTGTAAAGTCAAATCCATAATTTGTGCAGATATGTTAGAATATGGTTGCTGTAAACATATGAAAACACTGAGATCTACATGTGACTGAATTCTGTATTGAGACCTTTAGAAAGTTTTTCACTTCTTTCCTGGCTGGATCATTTAAAACATCATAAGAGATTTGAGCCAGAAACGGACCTTGACCTTTTGTTGACCTAAGAAAAGACAAGGTGCATTGTAATCGTGCGAGTGCCTTTATCAATTCAACATTTTTTAAATCTGACAGGATCACATTTCTCCTGAGTGGGCGTGGCTTCAGTTCATTCAACAGACACGCCCACACCATCCAGGAGAAGATTCCTGCCTCGTTCGAGGAAATTTGACCTGAGGGTTCATCGCACAGTGACCTGTCACACAACAAACCTAAACACAGATTTATTTTCATTTTACAGGGTCTTTAAACAAAAACCATTGTTATAAAAAGGATACTGTTTTAAATCAATAACTGCTGCCAAGGTAGGCTTTATTTCACACGTCTTAGTGTTTAGAATCTACTACATCAAATGATGTCAAGGTTTGACCACCAACGCTCAGAGTGAATGAAAGTGAGACTGATCATGAAATACATAAAAGGTTTATTAAAGATATTAACGCATTTTCACACTAATGTAAAATATTGCTCTCTATACATTTGTTAAAATGAAACTGCCTCCATAACATTCGTACGCGTTGGTCAGAGTTTGCTTGTATTTCACTGTCAGGTCTGATGGTTATAGATCAGACTTCACGTGGGAAGTGGCGTATGCCAACTTCAGGCCTCACTTTGTGCGTACGCAACTTTTATAAATGGGACCCCTGGTTTGTTGCAGCACACCTGATTCAGATCTTTACTCATGAGGTTGCTTTGGTCAGAGGGCTGGCAGCTACACCGTGTTCCACATTATTATGCAAACAACGCTTTTCTCTGATTTTCTAAATATCAATGCAAATGACCGTCATAATATTTTTCAAGTCATCAACAGTTAGAATATAATTCAAATGTTTTTGAACAAACTTAATGATAATGATGATAATGATAACTATTATTTTTTAAAAATAAAAAATAAAAACCTCAAAATGCACTTTTCCACATGTTCCACATTATTAAGCAGGCCACAGGTTTCAGCAATATGGGAAAGAAAAGGGATCTCTCTGCTGCTGAAAAGTGTCAAATAGTGTAATGCCTTGGACAAGGAATGAAAACATTCGATATTTCAGGAAAAATTAAGCATGATCATCGTACTGTGAAGAAATTTGTGGCTGATTCAGAGCACAGACAGGTTTGTGCAGATAAAGGCATAATGAGGAAGGTTTCTGATGGACAAATTCATCAGATTAAGAGAGCAGATGCTAAAATGTCATTACAAAGCAGCAAACAAGTATTTGAAGCTGCTGGTGCCTCTGGAGTCCCACCAACCTCAAGGTGTAGGATCCTCCAGAGGCTTGCAGTCGTGTATAAACCTACTATTCAGCCACCCCTAACCAATGCTCACAAGCAGAAATGGTTGCAGTGGGCCCAGAAATACATGAAGACTCATTTTCAAACAGTCTTGTTGACTGATGAGTGCCGTGCAACCCTGGATGGTCCAGACGGAGGAGTAGTGGATGGTTGGTGGATGGCCACCATGTCCCAGTGAAGCCGGGACGTCAACAAGGAGGGGGCGGAGTCATGTTTGGGCCGGAATCATGAGGAGAGAGCTGGTCAGCCCCTTTAGGGTCCCTGAAGGTGTGAAAATGACCTCGGCAAAGTATCTAGAGTTTCTGACTGACCACTTTCTTCCATGGTACAAAAAGAGAATCGTGCCTTCTGTAGCAAAATTTTCTTCATGCATGACAATGCACCATCTCATGCTGCAAAGAATCCCTCTGTGTCATTGGCTGCTATGGGAATAAAAGGAGAGAAACTCATGGTGTGGCCCCCATCCTCCCCTGACCTCAACCCTGTTGAGAACCTTTGGAGCATCCTCAAGCTAAAGATCTATGAGGGTGGGAGGCAGTTCACATCCAAACAGCAGCTCTGGGAGGATATTCTGACAGCCTGCAAAAGAAATTCAAGCAGAAACTCTCCAAAAACTCACAAGTTCAATGGATGCAAGAATAGTGAAGGTGATATCAAAGAAGGGCTCCTATGTTAACATGGAACTTGTCCTGTTAAGATGTTTTTGATTGAAATAGCTTTGATTTCAGTAAATATGACCCCCTGATGCTGCAATTTCTACAAATGACCATTTTCAGTTCTTTACAACCTATAAAATGTTTTAAAAAGCTGTTGTGCTTAATAATGTGGAACAGTGCATTTTGAGGGTTTTTTTTTTTTTATATTTTTTGTCATTATGAAGTTTGTTTGAAAACATCTTAATTATGCTCTAATGGCTGATGACTTGAAAAATATTCTGTCATTTGCATTAATATTTAGGAAAATCAGAGAAAAATATCATTTGCATAATAAGCCAGCCAGCTATTTTTAGAGGTCTGTGGATAGAAGATGAAGTATTTGATTTAGCCTCTCAGTTTTCTGCGTGTGCAGTAATTTGGAGACATTTTATTTAAGCTATGTTTTGCAACTTATTTTCGGTGTTTGAGTCCACGACAGTCTTTCCTCTGACTGGCAAATTTGTACAATCAGTACGGGTATTGTTGCAGCTCGGAGTCCTCAATGATAGACATGTGTATTTACAAAGGCTCTATATAAAAAAAATAGTTTGTTACTGTTCAAGTACAAAACTTGAAAGACTCAAGTTTTAAAAGTTAATTCAAGAGTGCTCATGCTCTGATAGTACATTTAATCAGCCCATATAAAGACATAAAATATATTTAAACATTTGTACGCCCACATTTTCCTACCAGCATTAAATAAAGTCACTCTCATTTGAGTCTCATATTGATTTTTTTTTTTTTTTAAGGGATTGAGTACAATCGGATTTTCATGCACATTTTCTTTAAATAAAGAGGCCTATATTCCACTGCCTCAAAACCTGCTTGACAAGTCAAATTGTTATTATTGTAATCCTGGAGCAATTTTCTTTAGTTTTTACAGAATCACCCACTTCATTGTTCTAAGTTTAGGTTTGATTATAACAGTTTTGTCATGGTGATTATTTATGGAGCCTGTGTGTGTGTGTGTGTTTTTCTTCAAAGCAGAGCATGTGTCAGGGTCAAAGAAGCAGTCTGAGAGGAATAGTGTCAAGCACAAATCAGGTTTAATTATAAATTAAATAATAAATTACAGTGGCAGTGCAGTTTATGTTACAGTATAGAGGGGCAATATAAATACAGATTAAATAAGGTCACAAATACACACACCAATAAAGAAAACTATTTACAAAAAAAAAGAATATGAAAAATCTTTACACTAATAAAATAAAATGAAATCAGTCCTCCTCCTCCTTCTCTCTGCCAGCCACAGCTCCACACTTTTCCCCTCGTACAGAGTGCAAAAGCTCTCCTTTCGGCCACTGGGAGAGAAGTGCTGGCTGTGGCCAAATTCCTTTCGGGCCAGCTGGCCACAGCGTTTGCAGATCCGCAGCTTGTGGGGCTTGTGGGCCTTCTGCCCCTCAGTGGGCTCTAGCTGCAGCTTCCTCTTCCTCCACACTGTGGTCTTTGGGAGGGACTGGCAGGGCCTCTGGCTCTGCAGCCACTCCTCCGCCGTCGGTGCTCCGGGGCCCTGCTCCAGGGGGCAGAAGAAGACGCCTCTGAAATAGGCGTGGTCGGAGGTGAGGTGTTTCTGCTCCCCGCAGATGTCGCAGGGGTCCCTGACTGCGGCGTTGGCCCCAGAGGTGCTGGCGAGCAGCTCCCTGTCCCTCTCCTGTGTCTTCCTGCACCTGTAGAGGGTGTTCCTTGTTGGGGGCTGGCCGGAAGCTCCCGAGGTGGAGGGGAACTCGGAGGAAGCAGAGGTGGTGGAGGACACGGGCAGGACCTGGGTCTGGTCTGCAAGAGATTGGACAGGAACATTTTGATATAAATGGGACAGGCAGCTATTTTTTCTTGTCTTTTTTTAAAACTTTCCTGACTGATTGATTGTAAACATTGAATGGCTTTTTCTACATACCCGACTCATGTTTCTCCTCCTTCTCCACATGCTTGGTCTTCTGGGTGACTTTTCTAGGTTTCATCCTGCACAAAAAGAGGTGAAGAACAAGCAGAGTCAACATTCAGATTCAAACTTACAGCAGGTCAGAATTAAAGGACACTCAACTCAGTCATGCACTTACTTTCACAGGCAGTAAAAAGGTTTATGTGGTGACGATCCTTCTCCTCTCGCTTCTGTGTGTAGGAAAAAGGCCTCAGAGCTCTGCACGCACTCTTTACCTGCACCTTTGACCAATCAGTTCGAACCTAGTTTTGACCAATCAGTTTAAAGCAGGCAGGCCTCCTTGATCCAACCAGTAACTCAGAAACTTCTCCCCTCCTCCTTCAGCAGGGAGGGGGGAAAGGTCAAACCAACTCAGATGTGGAGGTGCCGGGAACAACCAACCCCTCTGCAAACATCTCCACAGTACAGGAGACGCTGGCAGAGACACAAGTCTGAGCACTCTGAAGGGTCATAGCCATGCAAATGTGCAGAGAAACCATCTCATTGGCCCAAACCTTCAAGCCTTTAGGAGACCAGCGCGGGAACAAGTCCTCCTCAGAGATCACCTTTGATTGCTGTTATACAGATGCAGATGTGGAGCAGCAACACTGTTTTCATTCTAAAATCTACCTGTTTTCATTCGTTTCCGTCATTGGCAGTGTCACAGCACGGTGACAGAGAAAGGAAGGTCATAAATGTGTCATCCCACATGAGGATGTTAAAGCTGATATAGAGGCTAATGTTTATGATCAAAGTGTAAAGACAGATGATTAGTTAAGACTGGCATATTGATTATTACAGTATAACTCAGGAATATTACCAACAAAGAGCAGAGAAGCCCTGGAGAGAGGTGACATTCTAGCCCCAAAGTGTGGTCAATGCTAATCTGTGGTTAAAAAAGAACATTCAGACATCATTTGAGCCAATCAAGAATCACATTTATTTTAAACAAGTGACTTGCAACTTGGTAGAGTCAGATACATTAAATAATAATAAAAACCTTTATTTATAGAGCGCTTTTTAAAACAAGGGCTTAAAAAGTGCTATGACATGGTTAAAATGACTTCAGACTGTAAATTGAGGCATTCAAGTGTCTTCAGACTGTACAATCAGGCATTACAGTGACTTTAGACGGTAAATTGAGGCATTCAAGTGTTTCAAGACTGTACAATCAGGCATTACAGTGACCTTAGACTGTACAATCAGGCATTAAAGTGATTGCAACTTCGTACACTTTGTACACTATTTACAAAGTGTACACTATTTACAAAATGTACACTATTTACAAAATGTACACTATTTACACTTTTTACATGTCCCTGTGCCCGCTGTGTTACCTTCACCTATGTTTCCTTGCCCGTTTGGAGGAAGGTGGCTGCTCACTGGCAGAGTCAAGAGCAGGCACTGGGGCAAGCGCTGAGGCAGCAGCGTGGGCAGACGCTGAGGCAGCAGCGGGGGCGAGCACTCGGGCAGCAGCTGGGGCAGACGCTGGGGCAGCAGCTGGGGCAGGCGCTGGGGCAAGCGCTCGGGCAGGCGCTGGGGCAAGCGCTCGGGCAGCAGCAGCAGGGGCGGGCGGGCGGGCGGGCGAGCAGAGGCAGGGCCGGGCAGGGCAGCTGGCAGATGCTGCTGTGCAGCTAGAGCCTGCAGACAGAAATGAGAAGATGGACAAATAAGCTAGAATAAAAGAGTCACACATTTAGAGCTATAATAAAACACTGGCATTGAGAGCACAGAGTTCAATAAAGGGAGGTCACTGACCGGAGGTTGTTCTCCACTCCTCCGTTCTGCCAGCCATTCTTCCACAGAGCGTCCCTCGGCCTTGGCACAGAAGTGCTCTCCTCTGTAGCGGCTGTGGCCAAAGGCCTTGGTTAGGGCTGGCCACAGCGGCGGCACAGGAAGTGCGTAAAACTCTTCCGTGCCGGCGAGAGGAGAGCACCCAGCTCCTCGGCCTGGCGACGCTCCTCCTCCCTCTGCTTCCTCTGCCAGGCGGTGGTCCGGGGCAGCTGGGCCGGAGCTGCTGTGGAGGTGGAGGGCTGCGGGGTTCCGGGAGGCGAGGCTGCAGGGCTGGTGGCTGAGATGGAAGCTGCAGGGGCGGCGTGACCCTGAGCCGCCAGGACGGCATGCAGCTCTGGTGCCAGGGGCCCGCGTTGGGTCACAGCCTGACCAGTGGCGTCCCGGGGCAGGTCGAGAACCATGGGCTGGTCAGGCTGTGCTGGATGTGACGGGAGACCACGAGCAGTGGGCATCTCCTCCTCCGGGGTCTCCTGCGCGCTGGGCCCTGGCACCGCCATGGTCACTGTCTGCACCATCTCAGCCTTGCTCCGCTTGTTGTGCCTTGTAGAAACACATTCAAGCACTTGAGTTGCAACCAGCATCTTTTGTTATCAACCACTCAGTCGATCAATCTATCAGTCACAGCGTGAAAGGCTTAGAGACACAAGTCTTACCACTGCAGGAGGGTCCTCTGGTTGACCTCGCACAACTGGATGGGCGCGGCTGCCAGGAGGCCAGGGTGGTTACGCACATTATCCCTGATAATGGCATAATCCCTCCTGACAGCCGCCCAGCGGTTTACACGCACCCCGGCGATGGTACGGCCATCGTAATGGATGCGGCACAGCTCCAAGAAGACAGCCTCCACTATCCTGCTGCAGCTTGGAGACTGCACCGCACCAGATCCAGCTCCCAGGAAGGACCTGCAGAAAGAAAGAGAGAGAGAGAGAGAGATGGAGAGAGTGAGAAACATGTATTTTACCTGTGATAAAAATGCCCATTCCAATCTGTAGTTTGTAAAGTTAAACTGGATTTGTGATAACAACAGCAACTAAGAAACTCTAATCAGGGTACGCCCTTGAGAACGGAGGAAAAATAAAAACGCGTACCGAGTGACGCTGTCAACCCCTGGGATGCCCTGGTGCTTGGAAGGGCCCGCTTTAAAGCTGCCCTTCGCCAAGCGGTCCTGGTGGCGAGGCTGGAAGGAGATAGCCGCCTTGTCCCTGTCGGACAGTTTTTGCCACAGGGCGACTATCTCCCTCATCTGAGGCTGCGTCACAAAGGCGTTGTGACGCAGCTCCGCCAGGGCCAGACGGACAGCGTGGTGGTATCCGCTGTGCCCGTCGGGGCCGACGACATCCTGCAAAAGACGAGGAGGGAGGAGAGGAGGGTTAAAACAAATCACTGCTTTGCCCTTTAAGCCATCCAAAAAATATAAGATGAAGATGGAATACACTTACCTCCTTGTCCTCCTCCTCCATCTGGGGCGCGGTGACGGTGCTGGCATCGACCGCGCTGGGAGCTTCGGGGACGGCCGGGGCTCCGGGAACAGCAGGGGCTTCGGGCTCGGCAGGAGGCTGCCAGAGGGTCCGGTTCAAGTTGTAAGCGAACCGGAGGTCCCCCACCTCCTCCTGGAAGCCCTCGTCCTCCTCCTGCTGCCGCTGCTGCTGCTGCTGCTCTTCCTCCTCCACCTCCTCCTCTCCTGTGCCGTCGGGAGCATCCAGGTCTCGGCCTGGGTCCTGCATCGGAGTGCCCGTCTGCGAGTACAGGTACTCAAGGCCGATGAGCTCCCCTGATCGATGTTAAAAAAACAAAAAGAGAAACACAAAAAAATGTTTTGAGGCAGTGGGACCTGTGAGAGTCTGCATCTACACTCGCTCGCTCTTTCACTGACTGCTCACCTGTGTACTCCCTTGGCTTAGTGTACGTCGCCACCAGAGTGGAGCCCATCAACTTCTGGGTGGCGTCCTCCAGGGCCTGGGTCAACTGGGCGCTGTAGCAGCGCAGATGCGTCTTGCGGGCGCCCTGCACTGCCTCTCTCGCCCGGTTCTCGTTCCACCTCATCAGGCCCTCCAGCAGGAACACCTGGAAGTGGAGGGTGCTGGCTGTCGTGCCTGTGAAGAGAGAGGAAAGAAGGGGAAGGGGTCAGCCACACCAAGAGTTAAGCGCGTTCGCGCCGCAAAGGTACGCAGCACATCACACTCACCGGGGATGAAGCGGCACAGGTGGAGGTGGAACGACTCCAGAGACTGGCAGGATGACCCCCCCCTCTGGTCACCTCCCCCGTCTTCGCGTACAGCTGCACTCCGGGCGGATCCTGGATGCACCACAGGTGACGGCGCTGTGTGCTCCAGATCTCTTCCATCCTCGCCCAGTCGATGAGGGGAACGCCCATGGTGTCCGTCACCTCCCAGAAGGAGTCCAGCAGCTCCTGAATGAGCCACTCGGTCTCCTGGACTCCTCTGGTCCGACGACGGCAGTGACGGGCCATTTCTTTGGCTGTCAGCGTCACGAGCGTGTCCCTCCCCTCTTCGACCTGCCTGGCCCGCTGGAGGAGATCTACATCGCTCCGGTCCCACTCGAAGATGGCAAAGCTCAGCCGTGCCATGAAGGGGCCATAGAGTGGGTGGCTGTCCGTAGTGACATCTCTAGTGAATCTTCGCATGAGGTGCCACACATCCAGCCGCACCACCATCCAGTCCCACTCCACGAACATAGCTGAGACCTGGAGGGGAGAAGAGAAAGGCGTTATGCTTAGGTCCATAAACAAATGATAACAGAGAGAATCTCAGAGACCCCCACAGAGCCCAGAAACTGTACTTTGCACTGCCCAACGGCCACGCAGCAGTCCCGGTCGACGTAGATCACGCTGGGAGGCGCCTCGCCCGCCTCCCTGTACCGCTGCATGAGCCCGGCCGCCATGGGTAGGAGCCCCTCGCCCTCTGAGTCGGTGAGCACGGACATCAGCACCTGCCCGTGCTCGTTGCCGACGTTGGTCACCCAGGCGGCCGTCCCAGCTGCTTCGCCCGCCAGCTTCTTTGCCACCTATAGGGAGGGAGTCAGAGAGAGAGAGAGAGAGAGAGAGAGACAGAGGGGGTGGGGGGGGGGGGGGGTGGGGGCAGAGGAAGAGACACAGACAAATGATCAGAGAATATCACATGATGCACACAGACATTTCTCTCTTGTGTTTAGTGAAAATACTCGCCTTCTTGGTGGAATCCATTTTCAGGATGTCCCCAAACACAGATGTTATCCTGGCCTTCATCTCATCTACGAGCCCCAGCGCCCATCGAGCGTAGACGGACAAAAGCCAGTGTGTGCTGGGGACAGGGTGCGGGGGGGGACCGTCACCTCCTCCTTCCGCACCCCCAGCTGGACAAGGACACCAGTGAAGTCCAGGGCACGGCTCATCCACTCCTCGGTGTGGTGCTCCAGGAGGGTCGCTCGAAGACGAGCAACGCTGTTACCCAGCGTGCGCTGGCTCTTCTCGGTGATGACCCTCCTGTCACACGACAGCCTGTGGAGAAAGCCGAGAAAGAGCATCGCCCACCGCTGTCACACACAGGCTCACAAATAAAGAACAAAAAGCACGAGGCTGTCATTTGTCCACTTACCTGTAGGTGAGGATGGCTGGAAACTTCAACTGGTGTCTCAGAGCCAGCTGTGCCACGATGTCCTGCCCCCACGCCGCGTACTTTTTCTGACAGGGGTGGCACTCCAGGTACTCCGTGCCCATAAAGTACCAGGAGTCCCTGTCAAGTACCCTCCTCACGGTCTTGTACAGACCGGCGCCGGTCAACCTGTGCTTACAGATGGGACACACAAGACTGTATGCCCACATCCTGTAAGGGGCCCACAGGAAGAACCGGCTGAGGAAGAAGGCGTTGGGCGAGGACGGCGGCTGGGTGTAGAGGGGCCTCACCTCTGGGGGGTGCCACCACAGCCGCAGCTGGCTGGTGAGCACGGCGTGCCCCCTCGGATCTCTCCTGAAGAGGGCACGCCCCAGCCAATCGTGGTCCTGCTCAGGGAGCAGCTTCCTCCACTCCTTGGGGAGAAGCTGCACAAATAAGAGAAACACAAAAGATAAAGATTAGTAACAGTAAATGTGACCGTAATGACAGCTTGATGACAGCAGAGTCATCATTATCACCTCAACATCTATGAAGATGAAAATCAGGAGCTTTATATGAGCAAAATAATTGACATTAGATCCATTTACCTGTGCACCAACACTCAGGGCGGGGGGTGCAGGCTCGCCTGAGTCTCCAGCTGGCCCTGGTCCCTGTGCTGGTCCTGGTCCCGGAGCTGGCCCTGGTCCTGGCACTGGTCCTGGGCCCGGAGCTACTCCAGCAGCTGTAGAAACAAACACCAATGCTCTTTATCAGAATCAGCTTTTTTGGCCAAGTATGTGTGCACATACAGGGAATTTGACTCTGGTAACTTTTGCTCTCTTGTACAGAAAAACACGGAACTTAAATAAACATGAAACTGAGATATATACATATATACAACATAAATTAGGCTTTAACCTTAATTAAGCTTTAAGAAGCAAGGAGAAATTGTAAATTGAAGAAGAGCACATATATACAACGTAACAGGAGTATGTACATTTAGTATATACTGTGTTACAACTGATATGTGCACACAATAATGCTATTAAAATGAAAACACTTACGCTCATCAACCTGTGCAGCAGCCTCCAGGAGGAGCTCATCGGAGATCTCCTCAGGTGCTGCACCTAGGTTTGCACAGGAGAGACATTAACACATCATGTGGCATTACAAATTTGAGAATGTAATTTGGAAGCATCTTATTCTATAGCTGTGCTCACTAGGTTGAGGCAGGGGATGAGGGGCTGCCTGCTGGAGCGATGGCTGAGGAGCTGGCTGCTGGACGGGCTCCTTGTCCCTGCCCGCCACATACAGCTGCAGCCTGTGGACCTTGGAGCCCTCCCTGGCTGTCTGGCTCCTCAGCCACTGCAGGTAGCTGCACACAGGAAAAGATAAGTAAACAGAGCACAGCGTTAGGGCACATGTCACCAAAACACATTCTCTCTCCCACACACACACATCTCTGCCAGCAATACTCACCTCCTTGTCTCCGGGGTGTTCTCCTCATATAGGGCTCGACATGTCCTGCCCGCGTACACGCCGAACCCCACCAGCGTGTCGTCCATGCCCCTCACAGACAGAGCACCCTCGCGCATCCGCCGCTCCCGGAGGGCTGCCCTCACCTCCGGGAACAGCTCGGTGTACGCAGCGAGGGCGTCTTCGTTTAGGGCAAGGGGCGACTGTGACGTGTCGCCGCCTTCGCATTCTTTCATGTGGGAGGAAAGAACGCTGCAGGCGTAACCCACGTCGTGGCTCAAGAGCCACTTAAATGTCTGACCCCGGTACTGGCCAAACTGAAGCTCACTGGCAGAGAGCAACAGATCAAGGCTCTTGGGGTCACCTCCAGCCTGGATCACGCGTCCCCTCGCCTCTTCGCTCACCTGTTTGGCCGACTTCACCGGGATCACGAGTAAGCCCTGGGCCCTGTAGGCCTGGGCTACCCGCGATGCCTCGGATGAAGGGGCCAGGATGAGCTCCGAGGACGAGGGGAGCTTCCTAAAAGCTGGCCTGTAATCCATTCTGCAGGGAGAGAAGAAATGCATCATTATTATTTATATCATCAGAATATTGATATACAGTAATAGCACTGAAACTCTCTGATTCAAACTAAACTACCTTTTCTATCAGACATGGCTATGCCAAAAAATAGTGACTGTTTTAATCCACACACACTTACAAATAAATTCCATTGATCCAGCTGGATAAAGTGTCTTTTATGTGATCGCAAACAACAAACTATGCTAAAAAGCCCTGATAGAAAAACACACATGTGCATGCACCTGAATGACAATTTTCAGTATAAAAACAAGCTCACATCCACAACTCATAAATGAAACATGGCCTGACACACCACCAAACGATTAAAAGTGTGCTTAAATTAGTGTAAAATACCTCTGATTGTACACAAGTACAATCATTTTAATACCTCTCATTGTACAAGGTAACAAATCACTGTCATGGTAAAGTCTGAAGTCACTTTAACGCATCATTGTACAGTCTAGAGTCATTTTAATGCACCATTGTACAGTCTGGAGTCATTTAAACGTCTAAGAGTACAGTCTGGAGTCATTTTAATGCGTCACTGTACAGTCTAGAGTCATTTAAAGGTCTAAGAGTACAGTCTGGAGTCATTTAAAGGTCTAAGAGTAAAGTCTGGAGTCATTTTAATGCGTCACTGTACAGTCTGGAGTCATTTAAAGGTCTAAGAGTACAGTCTGGAGTCATTTTAATGCATTTTTATAACTATGATTCAAAATAAATTACCCATATTATCAGACATGACTATGCCATGAACAGATGACTGTTTTAATCCACACGTACTTACAAATAAATGCCTTTTACACATCCTGTTGAGCATCTTTATGTGACTGCAAACAACATAAGATGCTAAAAAGCCCTGACAGAAAAACTCACACGTGCATACAGCCAATTTTCATGCTAAAAATAAGCCACAGCCACAACTCATGAATGAAACATGGCCTGAAACACCACCAAACGATTAAAAGTGTGCTTAAATTGCTATATCTGTCATTTTAGTAAAGGGATGAGTGCTTCCTTCTTCATCGCTGTGTAAAGTGTGGCTGTAAATGCATACCCAGTACAATTACAGTTGCACGCCCGTTTAAACAGAGATCTTACTGAGACAATTCAAATGCACAGGGGGAAAACTCCAGAGGGAGGAAGAAAACGGAGAATGGCTTTACATGACACACCAAGCATCAATATTAAGGTCAAGCACAAGGTAGCGTTTAACACACACAACACCAGCATTAGCCGACCTATTTTTAACCAAACTGTGGCAGTCTAAACGTCTGTTGAATGACAAGTTACCGGAGACGACTTGGTCGTTTTCACCAACGGAGAATGAATGAATGAATGAATGAATGGATTTGGACGCGCCATATCAGAAACAACACACACTTTTGACTAAAACTGTAGTTTTACCGAAGAAAACCACGATGTCAAAAGTCATCACAAAAACTACCGAAAGAAACACTTTAAATCGCTAAGTGAGTGAATAAACCGGCAGCGGAGTTAAGCTAGAAAGGAACCGGAGAATGGCTTTACATGACACATCAAGCATCAATATTAAGGTTAAGCACAAGGTAGCGTTTAACACACACAACACCAGCATTAGCCGACCTATTTTTAACCAAACTGTGGCAGTCTAAACGTCTGTTGAATGACAAGTTACCGGAGACGACTTGGTATAGCATTTTCACCTACGGTGATGTGGACGAGCCATATCGGAAACAACACACTCTTTGACTGAAACCGTAGTTGTTCTGAAGAGAACATCACAGTATTAAAAGTCAAACTACCGAAAGAAACACCTTAAATCACTCGGTAAATCCGTTCGGAAGGTGGCGGAGTTAAGCTAGCAAAGAGCACGCCAGTCGGTGGGTTTACGGTATGAAGAACTCGGAAAAGTTAAGTAATAAGTAATGACTTGAATGGGATCATTACTACGGTATAATACAATCATTTATTCTCCATACAAATGACGCTTTGACACCTTTTATAGCACTTACCTCAATCTCAAACAACCACAAACTCTATCCACTGAACGAATTGTCTTGACGACGGGAGTTGGCATCCTGAACAGCGTCCAGAGGCAGAATGACGGTAATTCTCGCTTACTGGTATAAGTGGGCGTGAACATCCACAGCCAGATGTTGTCGCCCAATCAGAGAGCGAGTCCTCAAGTAGAACCCACGAATCAGACGTTGCGATTTCACGCTCCGCTGTGTTTGGCTAAGGCTAAAGTAGAAAAGGCCAATCAGGAGCTGCCCCCGAAAGCAGGTCGTGCAATTGGAATGATACAAAAGTAGAACAGGCTGGAGAGAAGATCTCCGCTCGGGAGGCGCAAGGATGACACGCAAATTCGTGAAGCGTTCCTTCTTTACATCATATTTTGGTGAAAAAACTAAGATTTTTTACAAAAATAACTATGTATCGTTCCAATTTTAAAATTGGATTGGAGGTGGACATGTGGAGCTGATGAGGGAAGGACTATTTATCATGTAAAATCATAAAACATTGGAATTTGTATTTTGGAGGAGCTAATGGCATGTTACAGTAGGGGGCGCTACAGCAAAATCATGAAATTGAGGTTGAAATTTGTAAAGAGGCAGACGCTGAGCATACATGTGAAAATTACAGGCAATCAGATGTTTCACTTGAGAGTTACACCCACTTCCTGTCTGATGGCGAAGAATCAAAGTGGCTGCCGTGGCCACTGGGGCATCCGGAAATGACACATGTTGATGTTGTGATGGATGTCGAGAGTTCAGGTCAAAATCAGAGCATGATGGGTTTAACATAGTAAGAGGAATACAGAAATGCCCCACTTCCTGTCCAATGGCGAAGGACAGGGAGAAGAAAACTGTGAACATAACACTGAAATCTGATGAAAGGCAGATGCTGATAATAAATGTGAAATTTGAACACAATCTGATGTTTCATGTGAGAGTTACACCCACTTCCTGTCAGATGACGAAGGATCAAAATGGCCGACATGGCCGCTTGGATGTCTGATGTTGATGTGTAGAAGTGATGAGGGACTGACTATTTATCATGTAACATTGAAAAACAGATTGAAATTGTTATTTCTGAAGTGTAATGGCATCTAACAGTAGGGGGCACTACAGCTAAACCCTAAAATTTACATTGGAATCAGTGGAGAGGCAGACCCTGATCATACATGTGAAATTGGTAGGCAATCGGGTGTACCATATGAGAGTTACACCCACTTCCTGCCCAATGGCGAATGTTCAAAATGGCCGACATGGCCACTGGGGTGTTGCCTGCACTGTACAAGCTGAGATCTCCATCTTGTCTAGTTTCAGGAAATACCAATGAAGAAACCAGGAGATACGTCCGCTCGGAGGACTAATCGAGATGCTAATGGCATCTCCCAGTAGGGGGCGCAATAGCAAATCCATGAAATGAACACAGAAATTTGTAGAGAGGCAGACCCTGATCATCCATGTGAAATTTGAAGCCAATTGGGTGTTTCATTTGAGAGTTGCACCCACTTCCTGTGAAATGGCGAAGGATCAACATGGACGCCATGGTCACTGGGGTGTCTGTTAATGAAACATGTCCATGTTGGGACAGATATACAGGAATTCAGGTGAAAATCAGAGGATTAAAGGTGAAAAAAAAAGTAAGAATAGCACAGAAATGACCCACTTCCTGTCCAATGGCGAAGGATCAAAATAGCTGACATGACCACTGGGGTGTCTGTTAACGAAACATGTCAATGTAGGGACAGATATTGAGGACTTTATGTGAAAACCAGAGCATGAAAGGTTCAACACACTAAGAAAAATGCAGAAAACACATATTTGCATCACTTCCTGTTGGCAGAGGATGGCGCCATTAAGATCCGTTTTCATGTGGGCGTGTTCAGTGTGATACTGATGTGTTGCCATAACATTCTGAAGTCCATAGGACGATCTCCACCAAAGTTACATCAGTGTTCAGTGTATAATTGTCCTAAAAATTGAGGTATATTGGATTTGGGGCAGAGCTGGTGGACTTCCTATTGGGATTTTGGCATGGGTCCAAATTGCTTTTTTTGTAGCTCTGATGATGATCCATAAGCACAGTGACAATCATAGGCCTAGGATGAACAGTTGATTTTTGGTGAATTTTTTTGTGACAACCCATAAAACAGACATGAAAAAGTAAGGGTGTAAATGTTTACCTGGCAGAAGGGGGCGTTGTGACAAAGTGGTGATATTGATGCATGGTTGTATTCAGGACCAATGTGTGATTATCCATGTGACGTTTGGTGATGATTGACATAAGCACTAAAAAGTTATAAGGCCTTAAGGTGTAAATTTGACTGTAAAAAACACATCAAAAATCGGGCAAAACCGGGCTCCTATTACAGCCCCGCCCACTGGTGAAAACTCCTGCAGAGCACAACTTTAGATCTCCAGGTGGTCTAGTTCATGCAAAAAAATTCTGGAGTCCATCAGTTGAAAGCCCTAGGACGAGTTTGTTCAATTGCGAAATGTGTGCTTTTCCAAAAACGCCAAAATTTGATGTTTGACGTTTTGGAGTGCGGTGATGGCCATAATGTAATTTTTTGTTCGTCTCATCATGATACATATTCGTACCAATTTTGGTGCATGTAGGCGTTACCCACGGCCCTATCTCACTTTCGGCCCCGCCCACTGGCGACTGCTGGACGGATTTGCACAGTTCCACCAAAAGGTTGGATTTTCTCGCAGGGGACAATTTTGGGTGAAGGCTTGGTGAGTTTTTGAGCATGTGAAGGCCCTCAAATTAGAGCAAATGCATACGGAAAAATAATATTAAAAACGGCTAGCATTTCAATAGGGTCCTCGCACCGAGGGTCGGTGCTCGGGCCCTAATTAAAGCTGCAAGCAGCATTGGTCGGGTCCTCGCTCTGTCGCACATCCCTCATGCCCATTTGACCTCCACTTTGAGGGTTTCATCCCTTTTTGACCCTTTGACCTGCTCAAAGTTAGACTGAGGTGTGTCCCTTCAGCTCTGTCAGGAGCCTCAGACTTTATAATGGGTGTGTATTACGCATTCCATTTTCCCGTGTTCAGTGAGTCACATGACCAGCTGCATGGTAAGCTTATTGTAATGTTCAAAAAACCTGCATCTGTAAGACACACAAACACACACTCATGCGCGCTTCGCGCGCTAACACACACACACAAATGCACCATCCCTCCCATTCACTTCATATGGGATATATGAGTGGCTGTCTTTGGCGACTGACATTGCCAAAGACTTTGTGGGGGACTGTATGTGGATGAGAAGCCACCCTCAGTCCCACCATCCCGTTAAAGCATTGTTTAAATGGGCTGCTTTACTGGAACAGCTCCGTGTGTGCGTGATCAGAGCTCATTGAGGGCTGTCCGGTTGCCACGGTAACCAATGCCTGCATACCAGCTGCTTTGATCTGCCAATCAGTGAGTGACATCATCACCAACTGCTCTCTTGTTCAGGAGTGAAATTGACTGAAATTTTTTTGAATCTCAACTCACAGATGCCACAATT
Organism: Cheilinus undulatus; assembly: GCF_018320785.1. Classification (NCBI taxonomy): domain Eukaryota; kingdom Metazoa; phylum Chordata; class Actinopteri; order Labriformes; family Labridae; genus Cheilinus; species Cheilinus undulatus. Next base: position 6,307,542 of record NC_054866.1, read on the forward strand.
TGGACCAAATCTCTCTAAAAATAAGATATTTTTGTAGTAAATTTTGTCAGGAATCCATCCATGTAATTTTTAAAGCTGTAGGACCTTTGGTTTTTTTGTGTAGAGGCCCAACTGCCGCAGCTTATGTGGCACTGAATTCCACCACCCCATTCATTTGAATGGGAGCAGCAGGGAGGGCTTCTTTGAGGTTGACCAACTTTGAGGGCTTGGTTTTCGGAAACCGTTCGAGAAACAGCAAATTGGTTCAGAACTTTTGATCAGCATGGCCTAGTGTGTCTTCTCTGCGAGTTTTGTTCCCGATCGGTGTGCTATGACTTTTCTAAGAGATTTGCCAATTTTTAGCAAAAAACTGCGACGATGAAACCACAAAAATTAGTTTTTTTTTACCACCCCTACTACTTCGCCATACTTTCACCTACAGAGATCATTCAAACTTTAAAACGCAGGTATTTTTGTCCTGTCCCAAGTACGCTGACACCTCTCTGATCTGCTGCAATGTTACCAATCTGATAAAATGGCCTAAAGAGTCTGAAAGCTGCCCAATTTTAGCTCGCCCTTCTGGCCTCATTTCTTGCACAATCAACACCAAAATTACATCACTGCTAGTTCCAAGCCTGCAGATGCTCACGCCGAAATCCGTTTGATGACACCATTTACGGTTTTAACACACAGAGAGGAGAAGGAGACTGTGTTTACAAGCAAAAATCACCCAAAACTACTCTCTGCTGTCTCGGGTGTAACTGATCTGTGATCAGTGATGCGTAACCATGCAGGCATTAATTACCATGGCAACAGCAGCTCTGGTGGTTTGATGATCATCCCATCATCATCATCATCATCATCATCCCATCTCATCACTGTTTGCCACAGCATTGAACAAAACATACACTCAGGAACTGAAGACCTCCACCATTAGCCACATCTCTCAAAAATTAAGAGCCCTTTATAAGCATTGCCAGATTTAGATCAGACAATTACTCCCTCCCTGGTGGGGAGAAGACACAGCAAGTCAAAGGAGTGACTTCACAGCCTTCAGATGTAGTAAATGAAGCGTTGCCTGCCGATGTCAACAGATGCACTGACAGTCTCACCCATGGTTTTTTGAAAATTTTGAACTAGCCCCTCCCCTTACCGAACTAAACATACTAAGTTATCTCAGTTTAATATGATCATTTTATTGCATCTTTCAGCGGAATAGTACAAACCACTAATCTGATTTAGTAATGTCAACATTTTTTGACAAAATATAAAAGAATAAGTAATGATTACTAAAAAGTTGAAGTATCAAGTAAATGCTGGCAGGGAGAGACAAAAATTCCAAACAAGGAGTCAACATTCCTCCAAAGAAACAACAACTATTCTTGTTCTTTGGTCTTACCTACAGACCACAATACAACATTACAGATGCATACTGCCACCTACTGACCGAACTGTTATGTAAACAAATCTCATTGGTTTTATGTAATTCATTTGAATTCACTCAAACTTAAAGAATCACATTGGTTTTATCTATTTAGAATAACTAAAGGTAGGAAATGTTAAATTGAGTAAAACCAAGTGAATTTGTTCAAGTAATACCTATGATAGTCAAAAATCTTTTTTTTTTTTTTGAGTGTAAAAATTAAAAATAATGTTTTTGAATTTGATGTTTGTGAATAGATTTTCAAATTTAAAAATGTATACTGGTGTCATTGTTGCTGAAGTATTTTTAATCTGGAATGTGGCACGTGGTTATTACCTAGCTTAATTGTGGTATAGATTTGGCTGACACTTGGTGCCAGTGCTGAAACTGTTCTGGGCCATCACAGGGCCACCAGTGTTTCTGTGGCTGGCTTTATGCTGGCCTATGTGTGGGCCACCTCTGGCAAACTATATCTGGGCCACCAAAGGACTGTCATTCTTTGCGGTATGTGGGCTGAGTTTAAGTGCAATGTGTGGGCCAGAACGGGGCCAGACCAGTTTTGCTATGTGGGGAACAACAAAGGCTGGCTGGGCCAGGCTTCCTGTGTAGGTGTGAAACCCTCTTCCAGGTGTGAACCAAAAGGTCCCTTTGTGTCCAGACGAGGCCCAGTCCTGGTGAGGGTCTCAGCAGACTGAGGGGGCAGGAAGAATGTTTTTGGGGTGTCAAACATCTTGCGGAGGGACATTGCTCTTGGATAAAGATGCTCATCTCCCAGTGCTCTGGGCTCATTCTCTCTCGGACAGTCTACTGCTTGGACCCTGTCCCTGTCCCTCTCACTCCCCCCACCCCCCCACCCCCAAACTTGATTCCCCTTCTGAGAAGGGAGGACTGACTGCTGATGCCTCAGATCATCACTGCTGGGATTCTACGAACGAACAAAAATTCATCTGGTGAGCACTGAAATAGATATATAATAATATATAATATAATATAATATAATATATAATAATATATAATAATAATAAATTACCTACACAAAAAGAGGTGAAGAACAAGCAGAGTCAACATTCAGATTCAAACTTACAGCAGGTCAGAATTAAAGGACACTCAACTCAGTCATGCACTTACTTTCACAGGCAGTAAAAAGGTTTATGTCGTGATCCTTCTCCTCTTGCTTCTGTGTGTAGGAAAAAGGCCTCAGAGCTCTACACACACTCTTTACCTGCACCTTTGACCAATCAGTTCAAACCTAGTTTTGACCAATCAGTTTAAAGCAGGCAGGCCTCCTTGATCCAACCAGTAACTCAGAAACTTCTCCCTTCCTCTTCAGCAGGGAGGGGGGAAAGGTCAACCAACTCAGATGTGGAGGTGCCGGGAACAATCAACCCCTCTGCAAACATCTCCACAGTACAGGTGACGCTGGCAGAGACACAAGTCTGAGCACTCTGAAGGGTCATAGCCATGCAAATGTGCAGAGAAACCATCTCATTGGCCCAAACCTTCGAGCCTTTAGGAGACGAGCATGGGAACAAGTCCTCCTCAGAGATCACCTTTGATTGCTGTTATACAGATGCAGATGTGGAGCAGCAACACCTGTGGATGTCTGTGGACAACATTTTACTCTTGGATAACTGACTTACATCTGTGTTGAGTGAACATTTCACAACCAGCAGTGTGTTTTACCTCTTGTAGTGTTTCAAAAGTGATTTAATAAAGAGATCTACCTGTTTTCATTCGTTTCTGTCATTGGCAGTGTCACAGCATGGTGACAGAGAAAGGAAGGTCATAAATGTGTCATCCCACATGAGGATGTTAATGCTGATACAGAGGCTAATGTTTATGATCAAAGCGTAAAGACAGGTGATTAGTCAATATTGACATATTGATCATTACAGTATCACTCAGGAATGTTGGGGACAGCCCCACCACCCACGTCACTAGCATCAACAGCTAGCTTAAAAGGAAGGTTAAAGTTGGGAGCAGCAAGAACAGGGGCACTAGCTAGCAGAGCCTTCAAACTTTCAAATGCCAACTGACAAACATCTGTCCAATCAAACGGGACCTTTGGACTCAACAAGTCAGTCAACGAGGACTGGTTGGCTAACGGTTTTTCCTTCAACAGTTTCAAGGGAGAATACACAGCATGGTCAAACACAAGTTCTGCAGGGCTATAACCAAAAGACTCTTGGGTCACTTCCCTGGCTGCAAAGACGAGTAAAAGGAAAAGGGCAAAGAGGAAAAAATACCTCAAAACATGATCAGAAGTCTTTTTAATTTCCATATGTCCTGCAAGGCAATAATCATGAGCCAAGCTCAAGATATCAGGACGGTAAACACTAGGGACAACAACTTGAAACACACTACTCCGATCATCCTGACTAGACACGCTAGGAGGGGTCCACTTTCTCATGAGCACTCCATCATCTACAAAGTAACCACAAGAAACATCTTTAACTGCCTCCTCATCAACAGCCTCTTCAAAGAGGGGAGACAAAGTTTTGTCATTACTCTGTCCAACCTTTAGCTCTTCACGTGAGGGGAAAACATTGTCAAACCCTAACGTCACATCTTTAGCTAAAAAGGTGTCAGAAAGCTCAAGGTCAGAGTTGCAATCTTTGTCTTTTTTCGACATCGAACTGGTATTCACACAAACAGGGAAAGTATCTGGATAAAGCTTCTCTAGATCATCGGGGATTTCAGTCACAACAGGAACTGGAGTCACTTCAGGGACAGCAACTACTCTGTCACCAGCAAGATCATTTCCCAAAATAAAGGACACACCATCAATCGGGATACGAGAACACAGAGCAACAGCGACTTCACTGTAAGCTAAAGAGGTCTGGAGGTTAAGACGATGCATTGGCAATGACAAATAACCAAAACCTTCAACAAAAGCATTAGATCCTAAAGAAGAATCATCACTAAACTCCAAAAAGTCCTGAAGAATCAGGGACTGAAAAGCTCCAGTGTCTCTCCAGATCTTAATAGGTTTCATACTTGCTGGATCAGAACTGAGGGAAACAAAACCATCCACAAGGAAGGGTGAAGAACCAGCTAACTGACCTTTTTTAGATAAATGCTGAAGAGTGGTTAAAATAGAGGGTTCTTTTACAGTTTTTAGTAAGGCTACAGGTTTGGAAGATTTTTGTTTCTTACTCAGAACATGGCACTCAGCAAGATGACCTGTTTTTTTGCAGTAGAAGCAAGCCTTTTCTGAAAAAGCACTTCCAGAAGTCTTTTTGAAAGTAGCAGCTACAGGGGAACTTGCTTTGAGGAATGAGCTCTATGAAGCATAGGTTTTTCTTTTTGTTTATTCTGTTCTCTGTCAAAGTTAAGCATGTGTGTCAAAATAAACTCATCTGCAAGAACTGCAGCCTGGTCAAGAGTTGTGACCTTTTGTTCATTAAGGTGAATACAGACAACATCAGGTAGACAGTTTTTAAATTCTTCAAGCAACATGAGTTGTCTAAGGTCTTCTCTGGTTTCTGCATTTTGAGATTTGCACCACCTATCAAATAGGGTCTCTTTTTCTTTAGCGAACTCAACATAAGTTTGCTGGTCAAGCTTGTTGAGGCTTCTGAAACGCTGGCGATAAGCCTCAGGAACAAGTTCATACATTTTTAATATTGAACCTTTAACTTTGTCATAATCTTCACTGTCTTCAAGACTCAAAGAGGAGTAAGCCTCTTGTGCTTTTCCTACCAAAACACTTTGCAAAAGTAGAGTCCAGGCATGTTTTGGCCATTTTGAGATGGTAGCTACACGCTCAAAATGTGAAAAAAAAATTTCAACATCTTTCTCAACAAAAGGAGGAACAAGTCTAATGTTTTTGACTACATCAAAACTAGATTGTTCAACCTGGATAGAGTGTACAAGTGAAGCATGCTTAAATTCCATTTCTTTAAGAAATCGTTCATTTTCCAGGTGCATTTCTTTCTCTTTTAACAGTCTATCTTTTTGTCATTCCTGTAATTCCAGTTCTTTGAAAGCCAATTCTCTAAGCCTTAATTCAATGGCGGGATCTGACAGTTCAGGAGGTGGGCTTTTAGATGGAGACAAAAGTTGAGATTTAAGGATGCCATTTTCAATCAGAGCAGCCTTAAGGGCATCGTTAGTGCTCTTCTTTAAGCTTTTGTCACTACTAGAAATTTCAATTTCATAATAGTCAGCAAGTTTTAAAAGTTGATCTTTTGTAAAGTTGACAAGCAACTCTTCAGAGGGTGCACTAATAAAGTCATCAGGGGTTGCCATCCTAGATAACATTACAAAAAAACTAAGTTAATGCTAAACAGCTTAACAGTTAGCTACAACAAGTCACCCAAAAACATCAAGACAAACAGGCTCAAGGCCTCAACAGTGTCCAACACGGTAGAAGCAGCTATATCTCAAAAGCTCTCTCCAAAAAAAATGGCTACCGGAGCCACATTCACAAAAGTAGGACTACAAACTACCTGTCAATACAAATTAGCACAAAATATTACCCAAATAGGAAACACTGGTAATATAAAGTACACAAAGGCAACTCTAAAGTCAGGTAAACTAGCCTACACGAAGTCAAGCTACAAACAAACACTTGACTAAACCAAGGCTGCACAAAACACACAAGTTAGGATCACGGACACAACACTGCTATGGCCTCCAACCCAAAAAGGAGCACCAATTTAAACTCACCTAACTAATCAAAACCTAAACTGGTGAGCACAGCAAGCACGCCCCAAGTATATTAACAAAGTAACCCCCCACTGGTTCCCTACCTAACTTAAACTCAACCCTAACTATCTTTGATGGCTTGCCAAGCTCGAACCGTCACCAGACATACTGACAACATCTGATGCAGTCCCTCCTCAGAGTTTGCCACCAAAAATAAAAAAAACAAAATAACAAATGAGAAGCTGAAGGAAGGACGACAGAAATCAGCCCAGCTCGCCCCTCCTAACCCAACCAGGGAAGATTACAGGTACATAATGTTAATATACTCAAAACTATACTCACCACATGCTCACCAGAAGAGAGGAACGAAGCAGCACACAACTACATGATTTAAACTGCTCACCACTAAAGACAGCTACAGATTTATCAATCTACGGGAAAACAACAAAATTGACTAATCTGGCGTTGATTTAATGTTATCCCAGACGAGTGCCCAATATGTTACGACCCAGGCTCAGGGGGGAAGCAACATAAGGGAGTAGAAAACCGATCAAAGTTTTAACAAAGGACTTTTATTTACAAAACTGAGGTTTAACAATGAAATTATAATGGTGGCTGAAACAACATGGCTGGTCTGGCTGCAGGCTGAGAGAGAGTGAGGAGAAGTGCTTCTTGGGCTTTAGTAGACTCCCCACAGGTGCAGGTGATGAGAGCTTGATTGTATATGTTGAGCAGAGCCATATCATGAAGTCGGTATACGGAGGCCATGTAGTGCCACAGAGGACCAGGATCAAATCAGCCAGAGTGCCTCAAAGAAAATAAACATTAACATGGCACATAAAACTAAACATGCATACATAACAGGAATATTACTAACAAAGAGCAGAGAAGCCCTGGAGAGAGATGACATTCTAGCCCCAAAGTGTGGTCAATGTTAATCTGTGATTAAAAAAAAAAAAAAAAAAAAAAAATCAGACATCATTTGAGTCAATCAGGAATCACATTTATTTTAAACAAGTGGCTTGCAACTTGGTAGTTGGATACATTCAAAAATAATAATGTTAATAACTTTATTTATAGAGCACATTTAAAAACAAGGGTTTAAAAGTGCTTTGACATGATTAAAGTGACTTCAGACAGTACTCTCAGGCATTAAATTGCTTTAAGACTGTACAATCAGGCATTACAGTGGCTCTATAGTGGTCCCATGTGACATTTGTGGCCAGAGGAGAAACCACAAGGGTCAACAAAAACCTTTGACCCTTTGCTAACCATGCTTACTTCAAGGGAAAGTTTCTGTCCCCTGAAGGAGGGGACAGCAGAGTCAGAAGCCCTGTTGAAACCCTCCCCAGGTCCATAGCGTGGAGGAGACAGGAAGATGGAGCTGACGGAAAGACGGAAAAAAGGAACCAAAGCTCTGGATCTGCCAGCAGTGTGGTCAGCCTGCCCAGAAAGACTATGGCCACATCCAGCACTTTGTAAACGGACAAAAGCAGAGCTTTTGAGCCCTGTATGAGTGCAAAAGTGTTGAGCATTATGGTGACTTCAGACTATACTCTCAGGCATTAAGGTGACTTCAGACTGTACAATCAGTATTGCATGTATGTATTGTATGTATGTATTTTACCTGTGATAAAAATGTCGATTTCATTCTGTGGTTCTTAAAGTTAACCTGGATTTGTGATAACAACAGCAACTAAAAAAAAGGAAATAGCCGCCTTGTCCCTGTTGGACAGTTTTTGCCACAGGGCGACTATCTCCCTCATCTGTGGCTGTCTCACAAAGGCGTTGTGACGCAGCTCCGCCAGACGGACGGTGTGATGGTATCCGCCGTGCCTGTCGGGGCCAACAACGTCCTGCAAAAGACACGTAGGGAGGAGAGGAGGGCTAAAACAAATCACTACTTTGCCCTTTTAGCCATCCAAAAAATGTTAGATGAAGATGGAATTCACTTACCTCCTTGTCCTTCTCCTCCTCCTCCATCTGGGGCGCGGTGACGGTGCTGTCGTTGACAGCGCTGGGAGCTTCGGGGACGGTCGGGGCTCCGGAGACAGCAGGGGGCTTTGGGCTCAGTAGGAGGCTGCCAGAGGATCCAGTTCATGTTGTAGGTGAACCGGAGGTCCCCCAGCTCCCCCTGCACTCAAAAACAAATGATTTTTGACTGGTAGAGGTATTAGATGAACCAATTTACTTGATTTTACTCAGACATATTTCCAACCTTTAGTTATTCTAAATAGATAAAACCGATGTGGTTCTTTCTAAGTTTGAGTAAGAGTTTACTTTCAAAATATTATTGCTACAGAAGATGTTCACTGCGTTCTTGCAGAAAAGCACTTCAAAACAAGTTTACTTGAAAATTGTCAAACTTTGAAATGTGAAGTTCAACAGCAAATTTAGCAGATGGCTTTCTAGCTGATGTGCTCATGCCTTTTGTATTGGTACTACACAAGGAAGGGAGAATGTTTTGTTACACATATCTAATTTATTTTTGTTTGTCTTAAAGTCACAGCTGTCTGTTCACAAGTATCTTAACATGTTTTGGGTTGTTTGTACCAGGGTTTATGTTCATTATAGCATAGGAGTCATTTCACAGGTTAAAGTAGAAGCTTGTTCTTTTGGGTTTTTTTTTTTAAACATTCTTTATTTTTTAAAAACTAAAGAGTGTAATGGCACCACAGAACTCACTTTGTTCCTAATGTGGATATGCACTTTGGGCTTTTCAGACCACAGTTACTGTGTTGCAATTTATATCTTTTTTTTTTAAAGTGTTTAGCTTATTTAGCATTAGTCTTGCCCATATGTTTGTCTTAACGCAGTATTTTGTTTTCATGTAGCACTTCTTGCAAACCTTATGTGTCATGTCCATCTATTTTGTGGCCTGTTTGCACTAACTTTCTCCTGCTCTATGACGTCACCTCTGCCAACCTCACTGGACAAATAATTGTACAAACTATTGATTTTTTTTCCTTTATTATATTCTGTTCATATTAGCGATTAATTTGAAATAATCGATACCTGGGGAATGAGATGATACAATATATCACCAGACAAAATATCGCATTACTGTATCAAACTTTTCCTCCCACCCTTAGTGTTTAGTGTAATTTATTGTGAAATAATGAACTGAATTTAAGTAACTGCAACGGGTACATCAACATATTTGAATCACATAGAATTTATTCAAAGAAATTACATAAACCGAATTTAAGTATATTCTATGAGCTACATTTGTTTGAATCTTCATAGTCTATTCATCTCAGTTTTATTCAATTTCATTATAGTAGAGATATTTATCAGTGTGTTAGAATTACTTAATTCAGTTGGTTAGCAATTTATCATGTAATTGAAATATGTAAAACTGACAAAATTGGCCAAATAAATTCTCTGAGTATGGAAGCCCTTGTCCTCCTGCTGCTGTTGCCTCTGCTGCTCCTCCTCCTCCACTGTCCCATCGGCAGCATCCGGGTCTGGGCCTGGGTACTTCAGGTATTCCAGGTACTCTAGGCCGATGAGCTCCCCTGAACAATGTTAAAAAAACAAAAGAGAAACACAAACACCTGATGAGTGAGTGGGACATGTGAGAGTCTGCATCTAGGTGTCTTGCGGGCGCCCTGCACTGCCTCTCTTGCCTGGTTCTTGTTCCACCTCATCAGGCCCTCCAGCAGGAACATCTGGAAGTGGAGGACGCTGGCTGTTGTGCCTGTGAAGAGAGAGGAAAGGGGTCAGCCACACTGAGAACTAAGCGCACTCATGCCGCAAAGGTGCGCAGCACGTCACACTCACCGGGGATGAAGCAGTACAGGTGGAGGTGGAACGACTCCAGCAAGATGGAGCCCCGAGCGCAGTGAAAGATGGGCAGGATGACCCCCCCCCTCTGGTCACCTCCCCCCACTTCACATACAGCTGCACTCCGGGCGGTTCCTGGATGCACGGCAGGTGATGGTGCTGCTTGCTCCAGATCTCCTCCATCGTCACCAGGTCAATGAAGGGAATGCCTATGGTGTCCGTCACCTCCTAGAAGGAGTCCAGCAGCTCCTGTATGCTCGCTCAGTCTCCTGGACTCTCCTGGTCCGGCAAAGGCAGTGACAGACCATTTTGCTGGCCGTCAGCATCACATGCATGTCCCTCCTCTCTTCGATCTGCCTGGCCCACTGGAGGAGATCTACATCACCCTGGTCCCACTCGTAGATGGCAAAGCTCAGCTGTGCCATGAAGGGGCTATAGAGTGGGTGACTGTCCGTAGTGACATCTCTAGCGAATCGTCGCATGAGCTGTCTTACATCTAGCCGCACCACCATCCGGTCCCACTTCACAAACGTAGCTGAGACATGCTGATGTTCTCTATATCATTCTAGTTCTAAATTCTACATTCATCCTATTCTATGGCCCTGTGTTGATCGTCTCTGTATCATTCCAATTCTTAATTTTTAATTTGGCCCCATGCTGTTCTTTTCAGCATGGTTCCAATTTTAGATTTTGAATATGGCTCTGTGTTGATTTTCTCCTTGATCGTTCCAATTTTTACTTCTTAATTCTATGGCTCCATACTGATATCAATGGTATCATTTAAATTTAAATTTTTAATTTGTCCCCGTACTGATCTTCTTTGTACTGTTTCAGTTCTGAATTTTGAATTCAGTCCTGTGCTGATCTTCTCTGTGTTGTTCCAACTTTTAAAACTTAATTCTATGGCCCATGCTGATCATCTCGGTATCGTTCCAAATCTTAACTCCCCATAAAATAGGATGAATTTAGAAATGAGAACTGGAATGACATAGATAACACCAGCATGGGGCCATATTCAAAATCTAAAATTGGAACGATACAGAGAGGATTAGCATGGGTCCAAATTAAGAATTGGAATGATACAGAGAAGATCAGCACATGACCAAATTAAAAATTAAGATTTGGAACGACACAGAGGAGATCAGGATGGGGCCTTAAAATTAAGAATTAAGAATTGGAACGATACACAGAAGATTAGCATGGGGCCAAATTAAAAATTAAGATTCAGTATGATACAGAGAAGATCAGCACAGGACCAAATTTAATATTAAGAATTGGAACGAAGAGAACAGGGGGCCATTGATTCAAATGAATTTAGAAATGAGAACTGAAAAGATACAGAGAAGGTCAGCATGGTGCCAAATTGAAATTGAAATTTGCAACGATACAGAGAAGATGAACATGGGGCCATAGAAAGGAATTAAGAAAAGGAGTGATACAGAGAAGATCAGCATTTGGCAAAATTAAATTAAGAATTGGAATGACAAAGAGAAGATCAGCACAGGGTAAAATGAAAAATTACGATTTGGAACGATACAGAGAAGATTAGCACAGTTGCCCTGTGCTAATCTTCTCTGTATCGTTCCAATTTTAAATTTTGAATTTGGCCCTATGCTTTCTAAATTCATCCTATTGTATGGCCCTATGCTGACCTTCTCTGTGTCATTCCACCTCTAAATTTTGATTTTGGCCCTTTGATGATCTCCTCTGTATCGTTCCAGTTCTTAATTCTTAATTCTACGGCCAATGCTGATGTTCTCTGTATCATTCCAAATCTTAACTTGCCATAAAATAGGATGAATTTAGAAATGAGAACTGGAATGATATAGAGAACATCAGCATGGGGCCAAATTCAAAATTTAGAATTGGAACGATACAGAGAGGATCATCACTGGGCCACCAAGAATAAGAAATTGGAACGATACAGAGAAGATAAGCATGGGGTCAAATTAAAAATTAAGAATTGGAACAATACAGTGAAGATTAGCACAGGGCCAAATGAAAAATTAGGATTTGGAACGACACAGAGGAGATCAGAAAGGGGATTTAAAATTAAGAATAAAACATTGGAAAAGTTCAGAGAAGATCAACAGGGTGCCATGAAGTACGATGAATTTAGAAAGGAGAACTGTAATGATACAGTGAACATCGGCATAGGGCCAAATTCAAAATTTAAAATTGGAACGACAAGGAGAAGACAAACATGGGGCCATAGGATTAAGAATTAAAAACTGGAATGATACAGAGGAAATCAGCGCATGGCCAAATCGAAAATTAAGAATTGGAATGATACAGAGAAGATTTGCATGGGGCCAAAATGAAAATTAAGAATTGCAACCATACAGAGAAGATCAGCACAGGCCATAGGATTAAGAATTAAAAACTGGAACGACACAGAGGAAATCAGCACAAGGCCAAATTAAAAATTAAGAATTGGAATGATACAGAGAAGATTAGCATTGAGCCACAGAATAAAGAATCAAAAATTGGATCAGAGAAGATCAGCACAGGGCCATATTTAAAATATAAAATTGGAACCATGTGGAAAAGATCAGCATGGGGTGATAGGCTTTAGAATTAAGAATTAGAACGAAACAGAGAAGGTCAGCAGGGAGTCATAGAGTAGGGAATTAAAGATTGGAATGATACAGAGAAGATCAGCATAGGGCCATAGAATAGGATGAATGTAGAAAGCATAGGGCCAAATTCAAAATTTGAAATTGGAACAATACAGAAAAGATCAGCATGGGGCCATAGGATTAAGAACTAAAAACTGGAACGATACAGGGGAGATCAGCAGAAGGCCAAATTAAAAATCAAGAATTGGAAAGATACAGAGAAGATCAGAGTGGGGCCATAGAATAGGATGAATTTAGAAATGAGAACTGGACTGATACAGAGAACATCAGCATGGGGCCAGATTAAAAAAATAAATTGGAACAACAGAGAGGAGATCAGCACAGGACCAAATTTAAAATTCAAACAGTCCAGAGAAGATCAGTATTGGGCCTAATTACAAATTTGAATTAAAATGATACAGAGAAGATCAGTATGGAGCCATAGAATTAAGAATTAAAATTTGGAACGATACAGAGAAGATCAGCACAGGGCCATCTTCTCTGTATTGTTCCAATTCCTAATCCTTAATTGCGCCTCCCGCTTGAGGATCTTCACTCCAGCCTGTTCTACTTTTGTATCGTTCCAATTGCATGACCTACTTTCGGGGGCAGCTCCTGATTGGCCTGTTCTACTTTAGCCTTAGCCAAACACAGCGGGTCAACAAATCACAACGTCTGATTTGTGGGTTCTACTTGAAGACTCACTGTCTGATTAGTCGCCAGCATCTTGGTGTGGATGTTCACGCCCACTTATACCAGCAAGCGGGAATGAGTGTCATTCTGCCTCTTGACGCTGCTCTGGACGCTATCTCCTGTCAAGACTTTCGTTCGGTGGTTTGATTTTGAGGTCGTTTGACACCGAGGTAAGTGCTATCAAAGGTGTCAAAGCGTAATTTGTACGGAGAATAAATGATTGTATTATGCTGTAGTAATGATCCCATTCAAGTCATTACTTAATACTTATCTTTTCCGATTTCCTCGAACAGTAAAACCGCTGACTGGCGTGCTCTTTGCTAGCTTAACTCTGCCACCATTTGATTCTGAATGGATTGATTCACTTACGTAGCAATTTAAAGTAGTTCTTTAAATAGTTTTGATGATCAGTTTTTGATACTGTGATGTTTTCTTTACTGAAACTACGGTTACGGTCAAAGTGTGTGTTGTTTCTGATATGGCTCGTCCACATCCATTCATTCATTCATTCATTCAGTCATTCATTCTCCGTAGGTGAAAATGCTATTTTAACATGACCAAGTCGTCCTCGGTAACTTTTGTCATTGAAAAGACGTTTAAACTGCCACAATTTTGTTAAAAATAGATAGGCTAATGCTGCTGTTGTGTTAAACGCTGCCTTGTGCTTAACCTTAATATTGATTGTTAATGTCATTTAACGACATTGAATTAATGTTGATATTTCATCTAAACTGTCATAATGGTTGATATCGATTTCTCAATGATAAATAAACACTGAATCATCATTGCAGTGTTGACGGTACCTGATGTTCATGACTATGACGTTGGAATAACATTGATTTATGATCGGCTATTGTGGTTGATTAAGCATCTACTTCTGGTTGACCGGGCGATGACACCAATGTTGATAAATAATTGAAAAATGATTGATGGCGAAACTGCATGTTGTTGAAAAGCCATCGATTTATAGTTGAAAGTTGCCTGGGAAATACGATCAAAAATTAGATGATGTATGGTTGACCAGGAGATCATCGCGTGGTGGACTCATCCATAGTGTCTCACTCTGAAGCCAGGCACCCAGGTAAGCACACAATCTTTTATCTATTGTTCAAAAATCTGGTATTCTTGCTTGATAATATGCACAGGCCAAGGTTGGTGACAAATCCGTGAACCATTCATTCTTTGGACATTCCGTTTCAAAATAAAATAAAAAAAACAAACCAAAAAAACCTGTGTAGTTTTTAGTTTTTTTCTGTTTTAAATTCAATGCAGGTGTGTCAGTATGCAAGGCTGCAACCATTACCCAATCAGAGAGTAAGAACCAGAAACTGACAGGATTCTGCATCAAGTCACATTTTCATTCTAGGTTTCCTGCTGCTGTTAAAGTATAAACTAAGCTTAACTTTGCACTTTGTTTGTATTTTCTATTTAGATGCTTTTGTACTGAAGGGGGGACCCGGAACAGTCACCCAATTCGTGTTAGCCCAGGAGGTGCAGAAGTGGCAGACAGGGCAGGGGAATTGGATGCCAGCACCAGGAAATGTGTCACTAAATGCTATTAAATTGCAATAAAAATGTGTTATTATGTAATTTAAAGTTGTCTGGTGTAGTCCTTGTTTGCCTACTCTAAAAGGTTTTCATCAATTTTTCACATCCTGGCTGTAGATAAAGCAGGGTTTTTAGGCTTGGATATTCAGCTTATTACAGTTGAAATTGAATTGAAACCACTTTGATTCATAGTTGAGAAGAAATGTCCACGTTGTTTCAATATTCCTGATAATTGAAATACCATTGAAATTCTGTTTTTCTATGTTCAGAATTTCAATGTTTCAAAATTAAAAAATGGTGCAACATGATGTAGAATCAACAGCAAATTTCAATGTTGATTCAATGACTTATGGTTGAAAAAAATAACATTGGTTCAATATAGTTTCAATAACTGCTTGCTGTCTGGGGCCATTTTCCTTCCTCCCTCTGGACTTTCCCCCTGTGCATTTGATTTGTCTCAGTGAGATCTCTGTTTAAATGGGTGTGCAAATGTAATTGTACTGGGTATGCTTTTATAACAACACTTTACACAGCGATGAAGAAGGAAGCACTCATCCCTTTAGTAAAATGATAGAGATACAGCAATTTAAGCATACTTTTAGTAGTTTGGTGGTGTTTCAGGCCATGTTTCATTCATGAGTTGTGGCTTTGGCTTATTTTTATCATGAAAATTGTCTGCATGCACGTGTTTTTCTATCAGGGCTTTTTAGCATAGTATCTTGATTGCAATCACATAAAGATGCTCATCAAGATGTTCAAAAGGCATTTATTTGTAGGTATGTGTGGATTAAAACAGTCATCTGTTCGAAGCATAGTCAGGTCTGATAATACAGGTAATTTACTTTGAATCATAGAGTGACAACGATGCATTAAAATGACTCCAGACTGTACTCTCTGGCAATACAGTGACTTCAGACTGTACAATGGCAGGTATTAAAGTGTAAAATCAGAGGTATTTTACATCAATTTAAGCACACTTTTAGTAGTTTGGTGGTGTGTCAGGCCATGTTTCATTCATGAGTTGTGGCTGTGAGCTTGTTGTTATAATGACAATTGTTATTCAGCTGCATGCACATGTGTGTTTTTCTATCAGGGCTTTTTAGCATAGTTTGTTGTTTGCAATCACATAGAAGACACTTCATCCTGCTGTATAAAAGGAATTTATTTGTAAGTGTGTGTGGATTAAAACAGTCATCTGTTTTTTTGGCATAGCCATGGCTGATAAAAAAAGGTAGTTTAGTTTGAATCATAAAGTTTCAATATAACAATATTCTAATGATCTGATTAATATTGATGTATTTCTTCTCTCCCTGCAGAATGGATTACAGGCCAGCCCTGAGGAAGCTCCCCTTGTCCTCAGAGCTCATCCTTGCCCCTTCATCTGAGGCATCACGGGTAGCCCAGTCCTACTGGGCCCAGGGCTTACTCGTGATCCCGGTGAAGTCGGCCAAACGGGTGAGCGTAGAGGCGAGGGGACGCGTGACCCAGGCTAGAGGTGACCCCAAGAACCATAATCTGTTGCTCTCTGCCAGTGAGCTTCAGTTTGGCCAGTACCGGGGTCAGACATTTAAGTGGCTCTTGAGCCACAACATGGGTTACGCCTGCAACGTTCTTTCCTCCCATATGAAAGAGCGCGAAGGTGGCGACACTTCACAGTTGCCCCTTGCCTTGAACAAAGATGCCTTCGTCACATACGCGGAGCTGTTCCCGGAGGTGAGGGCAGCCCTCCAGGAGCAGGGGATGCATGAGGGTGCTCTGTCTGTGAGGGGCATGGACGACACTCTGGTGGAGTTTGGCATGTACACCGGCAGGACATATCGAGCCCTCTATGAGGAGAACACCCCGGAGACAAGGAGGTGAGTATTGCTGGCAGAGATGTGTGTACTGGGGAGAGGGAATGTGTTTTGGTGACATGTGCCCCAACACTGTGCTTTGTTTACTTATCTTTTCATGTGTGCAGCTACCTGCAGTGGCTGAGGAGCCAGACAGCCAGGGAGGGCTCAAGGGTCCACAGGCTGCAGCTGTACATCACAAGCAGGGACAAGGAGCCTGTCCAGCAGCCAGCTCTTTAGCCATCGCTCCAGCAGGCAGCCCCTCATCCCCTGCCTCAGCCTAGTGAGCACAGCTATAGAATAAGAAGCTTTGAAATTACAGTCACAAATTTGTAATGCCACATGACGTGTTTTGTCTGTCCTGTGCAAACCTAGGTGCAGCACCTGAGGAGATCTCTGATGAGCTCCTCCTGGAGGCTGCTGCACAGGTTGATGGTTGTGTTTTCATTTTAATAGCCTTATTGTGTGCACATATCAGCTTTAACACAGTAAAGAGTGGTAGTGTTTGTTTCTACAGCTGCTGGAGTAGCTCCAGGCCCAGGTCCAGCTCTGGGACCAGGGCCAGCTCCGGGACCAGGACCCGCACAGGGACCAGGGCCAGCTGGAGACTCAGGCAAGCCTGTACCCCCCCACCCTGAATGCTGGTGCACAGGTAAATAGATCTAAAGTGAATTATTTTGCTCGTATAAAGCTCCTGATTTTCATCTTCATAGATGTTGAGGTGATAATGATGATTCTGTTTCACAAGCTGTCATTACCGTCACATTTACTGTTATTAACCTTTATCTTTGGTGTTTTTCTTATTTGTGCAGCTTCTCCCCAAGGAGTGGAGGAGGCTGCTCCCTGAGCAGGACCACGATTGGCTTGGGCTTGCCCTCTTCAGGAGAGATCCGAGGGGGCACGCCATGCTCACCAGCCAGCTGCAGCTGTGGTGGCACCCCCCAGAGGTGAGGCCCCTCTACACCCAGCCGCCGTCCTCGCCTCAGGCCTTCTTCCTCAGCCGGTTCTTCCTGTGGGCCCCTCACAGGATGTGGGCATACAGTCTTGTGTGTCCCAACTTTAAGCACAGGTTGACCGGCGCCGGTCTGTACAAGACCTTAAGGTGGGTACTTGACAGGGATTCCTGGTACTTTATGGGCACGGAGTACCTGGAGTGCTATCCCTGTCAGAAAAAAGTATGCGGCGTGGGGGCAGGACATCGTGGCACAGCTGGCTCTGAGACACCAGTTGAAGTTACCAGCCATCCTCACCTACAGGTAAGTGGACAAATGATAGCCTTGTGCTTTCTGTTCTTCATTTGTGAGCCTGTGTATGACAGTGATGGGCAAAGCTCTTTCTCGGCTTTCTCCACAGGCTGTCGTGTGACAGGAGGGTCATCACCAAGATGAGCAAGCGCACACTGGGTAACAGCGCTGCTTGTCTTCAGACCACCCTCCTGGAGCACCACACCGAAGGGTGGATGAGCCGTGCCCTGGACTTCACTGGTGTCCTTGTCCAGCTGGGGGTGCAGAGGGAGGAGGTGACGGTCCCCCCCATGCGCCCTGTCCCCAGCACGCACTGGCTTTTGTCTGTCAACGCTCGATGAGCGCTGGGGCACGTGGATGAGACGAAGGCCAGGATAACATCTGTGTTTGGGGACACCCTGAAGATGGATTCCACCAAGAAGGCAAGTATTTTCATTAAACACGGGAGAGAAATGTCTGTGTGCATCATGTGATATTCTCTGATCATTTGTCTTCGTCTCTTTCTGTCCCTACCTCCTTCCTCCTCACTCTCCCTACCTCCTTCTCTATAGGTGGCAAAAAAGCTGGCGGGTGAGGCAGCTGGGACGGACGCCTGGGTCACCAACATCGGCAACGAGCACAGGCAGGTGCTGATGTCTGTGGTCACCGACTCGGAGGGCGAGGGGCTCCTACCTATGGCGGCCTCATGCAGCGGTACAAGGAGGCGGGCCAGGCGCCTCCTAGCATGATCTATGTCGACCGGGACTGCAGCGTGGCCGTCAGGCAGTGCAAAGTACAGTTTCTGGAGTCTGTGGGGGTCTCTGAGATTCTTTGTTATCATTTGTTTGTGGACCTAAGCATCACGCCTTTCTCTTCTCCTCTCCAGGTCTCAGCTATGTTTGTGTAGTTAGACCACATGGTGGTGTGGCTGGATGTGTGGCACCTCATGTGACAATTCGCTAGAGGTGTCACTACGGACAGACACCCACTCTATGGCCCCTTCATGGCACAGCTGAGCTTTGCCATCTACGAGTGGGACCGGGGTGACGTAGATCTCCTCCAGTGGGCCAGGCAGGTCGACGAAGGGAGGGACACGTCCGTGACGCTGACAGCCAAAGAAATGGTCCGTCACTGCTGTCGCCGGACCAGCGGAGTCCAGGAGACCAAGTGGCTCATACAGGGCTGTTGGACTCCTTCTAGGAGGTGACGGACACCATGGGCGTTCCCCTCATCAACCGGTCGAGGATGGAGGAGATCTGGAGCACGCAGCAGCCGTGCACCTGCCGTGCATCCAGGATCCGCCCGGAGTGCAGCTGTATGCGGCAGCGGGGAGGTGACCGGGGCGTCATCCTGCCTGTCATCCTGCCTGTCATCCTGCGGTCGGAGCTCCACCTCGCTGGAGTCGTTCCACCTGCACCTGTGCCGCTTCATCCCCGGTGAGTGTGACGTGCTGCTACCTTTGCGGCGCTCATCAGAACAAGTGAATAACTTGACTGTAACTTTACAAACCCCGATTTAAACCGTAAAATTCAGTCAAACTTACAATACACGTGACAAACTGAAGGCAGTAGGGATGAACAGAGAATATTACAGACATGAAAACTTTGTCATTAAATGTATGATAACGATTTCATTTCTTCTCATTTCCATTTTATTCAAACAGTAAACCGATCAGTCAATATTTTAAACTGAATTTGTACGGACCCCTGGATTTGGAACGAGACGCAGTCGAAAGGGATCCTGGAATTGCATCGTTCCGTTTTGGGGAAAGGAAATTTGACAAAAATACGTCCAGGCTGCAGAGGGCCAAACGGTGGGGTGGCTTTCCTCTAGCATTTATCGTGGGTGGATCCTGAAAAAAATCAAGGCACGGGTGGGAAGATGACGCAGGCTCGAATGATGATGTTCTCTGTATTGTTCCAATTCATGGGTCTAAATTCTATGGCCCCATGCTGAACTTCTCTGTATCGTTCAAATTTAACATTTTGAATTTGGCCCCATGCCGATGTTCTCTTGTCTAAATTCATCCAATTCTATCGTTCCAGTTTTTAATTCCATAAACTACGGCCCCCCTGCTGATCGTCTCTGTATCGTTCCAATTCTTTATCTTATCATCTATGGCCCCATGCTGATCTTCTCTGTATTGTTCCAATTCCTTATTCTAAATTTTATGGCCCCCTGGTGATCTTCTCTGATTGTTCCGATTCTTGATTTTAAATTCTTTGGCCCCCTGCTGATCATTTCCGGATAGTTCCGATTCTAAATTTTGATTACGGCCCTGTACTTATCTTCTCTGTATTGATCCAATTCTTAATTTTTAATTTGGCCCTGTGCTGATGTTCTCTATATCATTCCAGTTCTCATTTCTGCATTCATCCTATTCTATTGGCCTAATGCTGACCTTCTCTGTATCGTTCCAACTTTAAATTTTGTATTTGGCCCTGTACTGATCGTGTCTGTACTGTTTCAATTTTGAATGTTGCATTTGGTCCTGTGCTGATCTTCTCTGTGTTGTTCCAAGTTTTAATTCCCTATTCTATGCCCCCCTGGTCTTCTCTGTATCATTCCAAGTCTTACTTCTTAATTCAATGGCCCCATGCTAATCTTCTATGTATCGTTCCAATTTTAAATTTTGCATTTGGCCCCATGCTGATGTTCCCCTATATCATTCCAGTTCTAATTTCTGCATTCATCCTTTTCTATTGGCCTAATGCTGACCTTCTCTGTATCGTTCCAATTTTAAATTTTGAATTTGGCCCCATGCTGATGTTCCCCTATATCATTGCAGTTCTAATTTCTGCATTCATCCTTTTCTATTGGCCCAATGCTGACCTTCTCTGTATCGTTCCAATTTTAAATTTTGAATTTGGCCCTGTACTGATCGTGTCTGTACTGTTTCAATTTTGAATTTTGCATTTGGTCCTGTGCTGATCTTCTCTGTGTTGTTCCAAGTTTTAATTCCCTATTCTATGCCCCCCTGGTCTTCTCTGTATCATTCCAAGTCTTACTTCTTAATTCAATGGCCCCATGCTAATCTTCTCTGTATCGTTCCAATTTTAAATTTTGCATTTGGCCCCATGCTGATGTTCCCCTATATCATTGCAGTTCTAATTTCTGCATTCATCCTTTTCTATTGGCCTAATGCTGACCTTCTCTGTATCGTTCCAATTTTAAATTTTGCATTTGGCCCCATGCTGATGTTCCTCTATATCATTCCAGTTCTAATTTCTGCATTCATCCTTTTCTATTGGCCCAATGCTGACCTTCTCTGTATCATTCCAAGTCTTACTTCTTAATTCAATGGCCCCATGCTAATCTTCTCTGTATCGTTCCAATTTTAAATTTTGAATTTGGCCCCATGCTGATGTTCCCCTATATCATTGCAGTTCTAATTTCTGCATTCATCCTATTCTATTGGCCCAATGCTGACCTTCTCTGTATCGTTCCAACTTTTAATTTTGAATTTGGCCCTGTACTGATTGTGTCTGTACTGTTTCAATTTTGAATTTTGCATTTGGTCCTGTGCTGATCTTCTCTGTGTTGTTCCAAGTTTTAATTCCCTATTCTATGCCCCCCTGGTCTTCTCTGTATCATTCCAAGTCTTACTTCTTAATTCAATGGCCCCATGCTAATCTTCTCTGTATCGTTCCAATTTTAAATTTTGCATTTGGCCCCATGCTGATGTTCCCCTATATCATTGCAGTTCTAATTTCTGCATTCATCCTATTCTATTGGCCTGATGCTGACCTTCTCTGTATCGTTCCAATTTTAAATTTTGCATTTGGCCCCATGCTGATGTTCCCCTATATCATTCCAGTTGTAATTTCTGCATTCATCCTATTCTATTGGCCTGATGCTGACCTTCTCTGTATCGTTCCAATTTTAAATTTTGAATTTGGCCCTGTACTGATCGTGTCTGTACTGTTTCAATTTTGAATTTTGCATTTGGTCCTGTGCTGATCTTCTCTGTGTTGTTCCAAGTTTTAATTCCCTATTCTATGCCCCCCTGGTCTTCTCTGTATCATTCCAATTCTCAATTTTGAATTTTGACCCATGCTGATGTTCCCCTATATCAGTCCAGTTCTCATTTTTGAATTCATCCTATTCTATTGGCCCAATGCTGATCTTCTCTGATCCGTCCACTTTTTAAGTCCGTATTCTATGATCCCCTGCTGATCTTCTCTGTATCATTCTAATTCTTAATTCTTAATTCTATGAACCCATGCTGATCTTCAATGTATCGTTCTAATTTTAAATTTTGAATATGGCCCTGTACTGATCGTGTCTGTACTGTTTCAATTTTAAATATTGAATATGGCCCTGTACTGATCGTGTCTGTACTGTTTCAATTTTGAATTTTGAATTTGGTCCTGTGCTGATCTTCTCTGTGTTGTTCCAAGTTTTAATTCCCTATTCTATGCCCCCCTGGTCTTCTCTGTATCATTCCAAGTCTTACTTCTTAATTCAATGGCCCCATGCTAATCTTCTCTGTATCGTTCCAATTCTCAATTTTGAATTTTGACCCATGCTGATGTTCTCTTTATCATTCCAGTTCTAATTTCTGCATTCATCCTATTCTATTGGCCTAATGCTGACCTTCTCTGTATCGTTCCAATTTTAAATTTTGAATTTGGCCCTGTACTGATCTTCTGTGTTGTTCCAAGTTTTAATTCCCTATTCTATGCCCCCCTGGTCTTCTCTGTATCATTCAATTCTTAATTCTATGGCCCTGTGCTGATCTTCTCTGTATCATTCAGATGTTGAATTCCCTATGCCATGGCCCCCTGCTGATCTTCTCTGTAGTGTTACAATTTTAAATTTTTCCTGTCTTCTCCCTGTCCTTCGCCATTGGACAGGAAGTCGGGAATTTTTATATTATTTTTACTGTGTTTAACCTATCATGCACTGATTTAGACCTGAACTCTCAACATCTGTCAAGATATTGTGTGTCATTCCCGGATCCCCCAGTGGCCATGGCAGCCATTTTGATCCTTCGCCATCAGGCAGGAAGTGGGTGTAACTCTGGAAGTGGGTGTAACTCTGTCTGCCTCTACAAATTTCAACCTCAATTTCATGATTTTGCTGTAGCGCCCCCTACTGTAACATGCCATTAGCTCCTCCAAAATTCAAATTCCAATGTTTTATGATTCTACGTGATAAATAGTCCTTCCCTCATCAGCGCCACATGTCCACCTCCAGTCCAATTTTAAAATTGGAACGATCCATAGTTTTTTGTAAAAAATGTTAGTTTTTTCACCAAAATATGATATAAAGAAGGAACGCTTCACGAATTTGCGTGCCATCCTTGCACCTCCTGAGCGGAGATCTTCTCTCCAGCCTGTTCTACTTTTGTATCGTTCCAATTGCACGGCCTACTTTCGGGGGCAGCTCCTGATTGGCCTGTTCTACTTTAGCCTTAGCCAAACACAGCGGGGCATGAAATCGCAACGTCTGATTCGTTGGTTCTACTTGAGGACTCGCTCTCTGATTGGTCGTCAACATCTGGCTGTGGATGTTCACGCCCACTTATACCGGTAAGCGGGAATTACCATCATTCTGCCTCTTGACGCTGTTCAGGACGCCAACTCCCATCGTCAAGACAATTCGTTCAGTTGATAGGGTTTGTGGTTGTTTGAGATCGAGGTAAGTGCTATAAAAGGTGTCAAAGCCTCATTTGTACGGAGAATAAATGATTGCGTTATGCTGTAGTAATGATCCCATTCAAGTCATTACTTATTACTTATCTTTTCCGAGTTCAACCCCACTGACTGGCATGCTCTTTGCTAGCTTAACTCCACCACCTTCCAGATTTATGGATTTACCGAGCGATTTAAAGTGTTTCTTTCGGTAGTTTGACTTTTAATACTGTGATGTTCTATTCGGTACAGCTACGGTTTCAGTAAAAGTGTGTGTTGTTTCCAATATGGCTCGTCCACATCCATTCATTCATTCATTCATTCTCCGTAGGTGAAAATGCTATTTGAAAAAGACCAAGGCCTCCCCGGTAACCCTTGTCATTGAACAGACATTTAGACTGCCACAGTTTGGTTGAAAATAGGTCGGCTAATGCTGGTGTTGTGTGTGTTAAACGCTACCTTGTGCTTGACCTTAACATTGATGCTTGGTGTGTCATGTAAAGCCATTCTCCGTTTCCTTCCTCCCTCTGGACTTTCCCCCTGTGCATTTGATTCGTCTCAGTGAGATCTCTGTTTAAATGGGTGTGCAACTGTAATTGTACTGGGTATGCATTTATAGCAACACTTTACACAGCGATGAAGAAGGAAGCACTCATCCCTTTAGTAAAATGATAGAGATACAGCAATTTAAGCACACTTCTAATAGTTTGGTGGTGTTTCAGGCCATGTTTCATTCATGAGTTGTGGCTTTGGCTTATTTTTATCATGAAAATTGTCTGCATGCAAGTGTGTGTTTTTCTGTCAGGGCTTTTTAGCATAGTTTGTTGTTTGCAGTCACATAAAGATGCTTAACAGGATGTTTAAAAGGCATTTATTTGTAAGTATGTGTGGATTAAAACAGTCATCTGTTCATGACATAGTCATATCTGATAATAAAGGTAATTTATTTTTAATCATAGAGTTACAAAAATGCATTAAAATTTCATTTCATTTCATTTCATTTATTTGTTCTAGTCATGGCAAATCCATATTCACTCACAAAGAGACATTCAACCTCACTCCACTCCATGGCTAGAAAGGAGCAGGGAGAAGAAAAATTCTTATTTTGCCTGCCCCACACTCAAAACACAATGTTCAACAGCTGGTCTACCAAATTTACAATAACTAAGAGAATATTATTATAACAACATTCAAGAAAGATACAGTAACATTTTCAAGACTAACAACACCTGCCCTCAGCAGTAAAATAGGAAAACAAAACACCCTATTCACCATGTTCATAATGTCTAATGAGTCTCTCTTTAAACATTTTCTTGAACTCAAATATATTCAGGCAGCTCTTCATATCACTCTGTAAGGAATTCCACATTTTAACTCCAACCACAGAAATGCACATATGTTTTAAAGTAGTCCGTGCAAGTTGATGCTTAAAATTAAATTTCCATCCATGGTACTCATCTTCTGAACTAAAAACAAAAAACTTTAGTAAACTTCCTGGTAATGCTCTACTTTTAGCTCTGAACATAACTGTGAGTGTCTTCAGCTCAATCAAATCTTTAAGTTTTAACAATCCTGCCTTAATAAACAGACTGTTGGTATGGTCTCTATAACCTGCTTTGTGAATAATTCTTACTGCTCTTTTCTGTAATAAAAATAATGGATTTATGTTGCTTCTATGTATTTCCCCAAATTTCCACACAATAACAAAGATATGGCAGAATAAGAGAGCAATACAGCATTCTCATAACTTTGCAACTCAACATAAACTTCGCTTTGTTTAGAATAAAAATATTTTTAGACACTTTTGTTTTTACGTGAGCGATATGAGCTTTCCATGTCAGTTTATCATCAACAATCACAACCAAAAAAGGAAATTCAGACACTCTTTCAATGTTTACACCATCTATGGTCATTGACATATTTTCCTCTTTTCTTTTATTTGTAAAAACCATAAACTTTGTTTTATTTAGATTTAAAGACAACTTGTTTTCATCAAACCATTGTTTCACTTTCACCATTTCATTTTCTACTCTTATTACCAACGTTTGTAAATCATCTCCGGAACAAAAAAGTTGGTGTCATCTGCAAACAACACTGACTGCAGTGACTTTGAGACTTCACATAAATCATTTATGTATAAATTAAAAAGTTTAGGTCCCAATACTGAACCTTGTGGAACTCCACATTCTATATTGAGACACTCAGAATTAAAACCAGAAAAGTGAACATATTGTTGTCTTTTATCTAAATAACTACGTAACCAGTTCAAAACGACACCCCTTAACCCATATGTATGTAATTTTGAAATTAAAATATTATGATCAATGGTGTCAAACGCTTTTTTTAAATCAATAAATACACCGATAGTATATTTCTTTTTTTCTATTGCTGCAGTAATTTCTTCAGTAATTTTCATTAATGCTAAAGAAGTTGATCTGTTGCTTCTGAAACCAAACTGACTCTCACTTAATAGTTTATTCTTTCCTATGAAATAATCTAATTTATTTGCAAATACTTTTTCCAGCACTTTAGAGAACTGTGATAGCAATGACACTGGTCTGTAATTAGTAAAGCTGTGTTTGTTTCCTGTTTTAAACAGTGGTATAACCTTTGCCGTTTTCATTCTGTCTGGAAAAACACCTGTATAAAAAAGATTAAAAATGTAACATAAAGGTTTTATTATGCAGTCAATTGTCTTTTTAACAATAATCATGTCGATCACATCACTATCAATTGATGTCTTATTTTTAAGCTTCCCTACAACAGAAACTATTTCATTCTCAGTCACTTCTCCTAGAAACATGGACTGCAACATTTTACATCCTTCAATTCTGCCAGCTCTGACTGCCATCCCCCTTTTTAATTGATTTTGCAAGGTTAGGTCCAACACTGACAAAAAAGAGTTGAATTCATTAACCACATCCTGCATGTTTTCAAGGTTCTGTTATTATCATTAGTAAAATAACCAGGTGTATTAGTTAACACAGGCTTGTTTCTCAAAATATCATTCAAAATTTTCCAAGTACCTTTGATATCACTCTTATTTTCCTGCAACGTTTTATTATAATAATCTTTCTTGGCTTGTCTCATTATTACTGTCAGTTTATTTTTGTAAACCTTATATTGCTTCTCTGATATTTTTGATCTAAATTATATAAAATCCCTATACAGCTTGTTTTTCTTCTTGCAAGCATTTTCAAACCCTTCGTTACCCAAGGTTTATTGTTGTAACTGTTGTTTTGTTTAAATTGTCTCATTGGACAGTGTTTATTGTACAGTGACAAATAACTATTCAAAAGTGAATCATAAGCTGCATTCACCTCTCCTACATAAACCCTTTTCCACTGCTCTTCAAGACGGTCAGTTCAGAATCTATCTTTTGCATCCGCAGTTCCTACCCTTTCAACTCTATAACCATCTTTTTGCATATTTTTCTTCATTTGACAATCATATATTGAAAACACAGGTAAATGATCACTTATATTATAATCAAAAGGCCACCTATATGGTATTTTGCATCACATTTACAAAAATATTATCAATTAATGTTTCACCAGTCGAAGTAATCCTACTTGGCTTAGTAATCAATGTGTATAACCCTCTGCTGTATAACTCATCCAGAAAATCTGATGTGGTTTTATGTATAGAAGTGTTTAGGAGATCAATATTAAAATCTCCACACATAATGAAGGTTTTCTTTTCGTTTATGCTTCCCATTATCTCTTCCAACTTAGCTTTAAATATTTCTATATTTGATGATGGTGTTCTGTAAACACAAGTCACAACAATATTCTTTACATTTTCCATTTCAATTTCCACCGTAATACATTCCATTAAATCCTCTATTGCTGCCGCCATCAATTTGACTGGTTTGCGTAAAGGGCTACATATCCTCCCCTCTAATTACCTCTGTTCATGTGTTGCAACTCATAACCCTCAATATGCAACTCAGCCCCTTTTTCATCATTTAGCCATGTCTCAGATAAAGCTATCAAATTAAATTTACTTTTAATGGAACTCAAATACTCATTTATTTTACTGAAATTTGTGTAAAGACTTCTACAATTAAAATGAATTCACGAAAATGTGTCATTTAATTTCACGTTATTGTGGCGATCCAGGAAGTAATTGCCTGGAGCAGGGACTGCTGGGATGGTTGGTACAGGGGAGTTCGCTATTCTGATGTTCTATAATGCTCATGTTTGATTGTGTGGTTGTAGTTGTGCATGCTTTGGTTATTGGTTCATGTTTTTGGGGGAGGGTGTTCTTTTGAGTGTTGCACCATGAGTGAGGGGGATGGAGGTGCGGACTACCTTGCTTGTATATGTGTGTAAATGGGTGTTAAAAAATAAATGAAAGCTGTTCATGTTCAGTGCATGAGGGCTTGTAAAACCTATTCAGCTTGTCTAGAGCCATTCTTGACCACAGCTTGCCACATTGGTGTCAGAAGTGGGATTAAGCAACTCACAGAATGGAGAGACAGATGGAAGAATTAGAGCAAGCCCTGGAGCGAAATTTCACTCTCCTGGAAGAACTGGTGGGGAAAACAATGGAGTCAGCAGACGGTGGCCGACACTCAACCCTACCTGATGGTTCCAGTGCAACGAGACTTCAATGCCGCCCTCTGGAGGATAGGAGGAATGATCAGAGTTCCAGCAGGCGCCGCCAGGAGGCAGGGATGGTTGATACTGAAGAGCAGCCTCGCCATTGGACAGAAGAGGAGAGGGCTAGGGAGAGTCCGCTCCCCTATGCCCCTGCTGATTGGCAGTGGCCGGCCCCAGGTGCCCCTAGGACACAAGCTAAGCTGCCAAAGTACAACGGCTCAACACCCTTGGAGCCATATCTTGCTCAGGTCCGGCTGGCAGCACGGCATAGTGGATGGAGTGAAGAAGAGACTGCCACCCACCTGGCTCTGGCGCTGGAGGGACAAAGCCTCCAAGCGCTCCTTGACTTGCATCCAGCAGAGCAGCGAGACCTCAGAGCCCTGACATCAGCTTTGGAGAGACGGTTTGGGCAGCGGCTGTTTACCGAACAGAGCAGAGAGCAGCTAGCTCATCGGCATCGCCAAGACGGAGAGAGCCTGGGCACTTTCGCTGCTGATGTGAAGCTGCATGCCCAGCGGGGATATCCAGAGTTCCCGTCAGCTGCTAAAGAAGAGCTGGCCCTTCATGCCTTCCTGCGAGGGCTCAGGCCAGATCAGCTACGCCAGCATGTCCGCCTAACCATGCCCACATCTCTCGATGAAGCCCTACGAGAGGCAGAGAGAGCCGAGCTAGTGTTTTCCACATGCCCTTACCCACAACGTGGCCACAGCCTCCAGCCCAAAGTCAGGATGGCAGGACCTGGCAACAACGAGGGAGATGAGGGGGAAGCAGCATGTCAGGCCCAGCAGCTGCAATACTCCAAGCGCCCTCGTCGACGAGCTGATCGGTGCTATCGGTGTGATGAACCTGGGCATCTGGCCCGCAACTGCCCGGCTCTGACTCCCAAGACTGTGGCCTCTCAGCAACCGGGAAACTCCTACGGAGCGGCTCAGTGAGGGGACCGCCACTCCAGCCAATCATCCCCTCACAGGAACGCTGTACAGTGGTGGACAAGCTAGGACATGCCAAGGGGCTCTATCTGAGCTGTGTGGTTGATGGCCAGCCCTGCAGAGCCCTCGTGGACACAGGTTCCACCATCTCCCTGGTGCGACCTGGCTTCCTTCCAGGGACTGACGGCCCCCTGTTGCCACCGTGGACACACACGAACACTCAGTTAATGACTGTCACTGGCGAGAAGACTGGCATGTGGGGCAGGAAGCCGCTGAGAGTCCAAGCAGCTGGTTTTGAGCTGTCCCATGAGTTCTGGCTGGCTAACATTCAAGACGAGTGCATCATCGGACTGGATCTGCTAACTCGCTGGGGGGCCAGGGTTGATGTGCCAAGCCAAACCATCACCCTTGGTAGTGAGACTGTGGTTCTCCAGTCCAGTCGTAAGAGGAAGACTGCTTCAACCAGCCACACCCACAGCCAGGCAGTTGACCAGCCAGACCCAGCACCTCAAGCCCCACCAGCTACTGCCAGTAGCCCAGTCCCATCTGGAGATGCTCAAGTCCATGCAGCCAGATCCAACGACGTCCCCTCTGATGAGACAGTGAAGGCAGTACAGGACCTGTGGCATCGGAGTAGCGAAGGGCTTGACCCACAACAAAGCCAACAGCTGAAATGCCTCCTTGAAGCTAGTGTTGACATCTTTGCAGCCAGTGACAGGGACTGTAGGCAGACCAGCTTGGTCCAGCACAGCATCGATACCAGCTCAGCTCAACCTATCAGACTGCGACCGCACCGACTAGCCATCTCCAAGAGACAGGTGGCGCAAGAGCTGATCCGCGAGATGGCTGCAGCTGGAGTGATAGAACCTTCCAACAGCCCCTGGGCAGCCCCTGTGGTCCTGACGACGAAACGAAGGGGTGGTTGGCGGTTCTGTGTGGACTTCCGACGCCTCAATGCTGTCACCAGGAAGGACTCATATCCCCTGCCGCGGATCGACGATGCCCTTGACTACATCTCCGGTTCCCATTGGTTCAGCTCTCTCGACCTCCGGAGCGGCTACTGGCAGGTGGAGCTGGCCCCAGAAGCAAGACCAAAGACCGCCTTCACCATTGGCCAAGGGCTGTGGCAGTTTCGAGTCATGCCGTTTGGACTGTGTAACGCCCCGGCAACGTTTGAACGGCTGATGGAGAGGGTACTGGGGAACATCCCCAGGAGCCGCTGTGTGGTGTATCTGGATGACCTGTTGGCGCATGCCAATGACTTCAACCTTGCCCTGGACAACCTGACTGAGGTTTTTGCAGCCATCCGTGGGGCTGGGCTGCGGTTGAACCCAGCCAAGTGTCAGCTGATGACCAAAGAGACAACATTCCTGGGCCATGTTGTCAATGCCCAGGGGGTGGCCACAGACCCAGTGAAGGTGGCCACCGTCCAAGAATGGCTGACACCCAACAACATCAGTGAGCTACGGAGTTTCCTGGGACTGGCATCTTACTACCGACGCTTCATCAAAGACTTTGCAACCATTGCCAGCCCCCTTCACCGCTTGACAGACAAGGGACAGTTGTTCACCTGGGACGACAACTGTGCTACCGCCTTTGCCAAGCTGAAGGCAGCCCTGACTACAGCCCCTGTCCTGGCTTACCCTGATGCTGACCGGCCCTTCATCGTGGACACCGATGCTAGCAGCGTGGGGGCCGGGGCCGTCCTTTCACAAAGAGGGGAGGATGGAGAGCATGTTGTTGCCTACTACAGCCGTGCCCTGTCCCGAGCGGAGAGGAACTACTGTGTCACCCGTCGGGAGCTGCTGGCAGTTGTCTTGGCATTGCGCCACTTCTGTCCCTACCTGCATGGCAGCCGCTTCCTCCTCCGCACTGACCATGCCTCACTCACCTGGCTCATGAACTTCAAGCATCCCGAGGGTCAGGTTGCACGATGGTTGGAGATCCTCCAGGAGTATAACTTTGAGATTCAGCATCGGGCTGGACAGCAGCATGGTAATGCAGACTCCCTCTCCCGGCGCCCCTGTGCAGCAATGGAGTGTCGCTACTGCCAGAGACAGGAGGAGCGGGGCCAGCCAGCACATGTGGTGGCAGCAGTCCAGGAGTCTTCAGATGCAGGGAGGTACTCTTCAGTTGACCACCAGCAGCTTCTCCAAGAGCAGGAAGCTGATCCCACATTGGCTTCAGTGAAACGCTGGCTGGATCAAGGATGCTGTCCGGACCGAGCTGAGGTGTCATCGCAAGGTCTGGAAGTCAAGTCCTACCACTCACAGTGGAGCAACCTGGAGCTCCATGATGGCCTGCTGTATCGGAGATGGCAGGCGCCAGACCGCGGACGTGGCCTCCTGCAGCTGCTGGTTCCCCGCACGCTTCGCACTCAAGTGTTACAGATGGTCCATGGCTCGGTGGGGGCGGGGCACTACGGCAACACCAAGACCCTCCAGCGCCTCCGGGGCCAGTTCTACTGGCCTGGCTGTCGACGAGATGTAGAGTTGTATGTCCACTGCTGTGACTCTTGTACTGCTCAGAAGGGACCCACTCAGCGTTCACATGCCCCGCTGCAGCGGTATTTGGTGGGGGCCCCAATGGAGAGGGTCGGAGTTGACATCCTTGGGCCCTTTCCAGTCACAGACTCTGGCAACCGATACATCTTGGTGGCCATGGACTACTTTACCAAGTGGCCCGAGGCCTACGCAGTGCCAGACCAGAGTGCTGCCACAACTGCTGCTAAGCTGGTGGAGGAAATGTTCACCCGCTTCGGGGTCCCCGAGGAGCTGCACAGTGACCAGGGGCGGAACTTCGAGTCCCAGGTCTTCAAAGAGGTCT
This sequence comes from Cheilinus undulatus, assembly GCF_018320785.1. Taxonomy (NCBI): domain Eukaryota; kingdom Metazoa; phylum Chordata; class Actinopteri; order Labriformes; family Labridae; genus Cheilinus; species Cheilinus undulatus. The sequence goes on from NC_054866.1 coordinate 6,339,289, forward strand.
GTCGTCTCCTGGGAGTAGAGAAGACAAGGACAACTCCCCTCCACCCCCAGAGTGATGGGCTAGTGGAGCGTTTTAACCACACCCTGGCCACACAGCTTGCCATTCTCACCAGCCAACATCAACGTGACTGGGACCATCACCTACCCCTGGTCCTGTGGTCCTACCGGACAGCTGTTCAGGAGTCCAGTCACTGTACACCTGCAGCCCTCATGTTTGGGAGGGAACTCCGCACACCAGTGGACCTGGTCTTTGGGACACCACCGGATTCTGACCTGGCAGGGGGACCAGAGCTGGACTATTTCAGAATGTTAAAAGCTCGGCTGGGGGTGGTTCATGACTACACACGCCAGGCTCAGGATGATGCTGGGCTAAAGCAAAAGAGGGCCTACGACACCCGCTGCCGAGGAAGACCATTCCAGCCAGGAGATCAGGTGTGGGTGTATTGCCCGGTCAGGAAGAAGGGGCTGTCCCCAAAGCTGTGCAGCCACTGGCAAGGACCTGGTGAGATTGTGGCCCGGCTGTCCGAGGTGGTGTATCGGGTCCGCATGCCAGGAAAGAGACACATGGTGGTGCTACATCAAGACCGTCTGGCTCCATACCGCCCACACGCCACGCCTACCGGCCCAGGGAGTGATCTGGAGGATGCTCCTCAACCAGTACATGGTGACCAGCCTGCCGCTTCTCCCGCAACTCCTTCCCGTCGATCCCAGCGTCCTAGGCAGCGTCCAGGACATCTCAGGGACTTTGTTTTGGGTGATGGGGCTGTCGGGGACGACTAGCTCTTCAGGTGGGGGCTATGTGGCGATCCAGGAAGTAATTGCCTGGAGCAGGGACTGCTGGGATGGTTGGTACAGGGGAGTTCGCTATTCTGATGTTCTATAATGCTCATGTTTGATTGTGTGGTTGTAGTTGTGCATGCTTTGGTTATTGGTTCATGTTTTTGGGGGAGGGTGTTCTTTTGAGTGTTGCACCATGAGTGAGGGGGATGGAGGTGCGGACTACCTTGCTTGTATATGTGTGTAAATGGGTGTTAAAAAATAAATGAAAGCTGTTCATGTTCAGTGCATGAGGGCTTGTAAAACCTATTCAGCTTGTCTAGAGCCATTCTTGACCACAGCTTGCCACATTATCATTAAACTCATCATCAGTATAATATCTGCAAGTGTCAATGTGATTAAACACATGACTTTCTGGGTCAACATCATTCTCATAATCATACATTTTATACTCCACAGAATCAAAACTGGAAAAAAATTCACTTTCCAGTGTTTCAGTCATTTGTTCGTTTTAGAACAGCAGTTTTCCCACCTAGGGAGACTGGAATTTTCTCTTTTTTTATGTTATCAAAGCATACCTTTTTAGTCCTTTTGTTTTGCATGCCGATCCATATTGTCCAGTAATGTCTTTACCCTGCACATCAGGTCACTGGCTGGTTTCCTCCTGCCCTTGGCGCGGGCAGTCTGCCAGCCTGCTGCCCGCAGCGTAGCCTCGAGGTCCGGCTCCGTGGCAGGTGTATCCATAGTGATGCCGTACTCACGTAGACCCTCCGCAGCTACTTTGGGGTTGTCAAACACCTTGAATTTCCCATCGCTGTGAAATATTTTCAGTTTGGCTGGAAAGAGTATGCGTGATTGGATTTTTCTTTCCTGGAGTTGTTTCCTCACTTGTTTGTATTTGGCACGCTCCTCAAACACCTGAGCAGTGAAGTCTTCATCAAAGTAAATCCTGCGTTCATTCACACAAATATCCTTCTTTGCCCAGGCGGCCTGTAGTACTCTCTGCCTTTCGCTGAAGTTTTGAAAGCGGACTATTATTGACCGGGGACATTCATTACTCCCGGTGAATGGTCCAGCTCGGTGCGCTCTTTCTATGTTCATTTCCTCGTTGATATCCAGTTTTCCCTTTATTATGGTTTTCACAAATACAGTGACATTATTCCCCTCACATCTCTCAGGCACTGAATAAATTCTTAAATTCTTCCTTTGATCACGGCCCTCCAATTCCTCACATTTTATTTCCAGCTGTCTCTGCACATGCAGACTGTGGATGAGTACCTGCGTCACCGCAATTTCATGCTCCTCGGTTTCCGCAATTCTTAATTCGGCAGCATCCATTCTTAATTTCAGTTGTCCAGTGTGTTCCCTCAGTTCATTTCTATCCCTTTTCAGCGTATCAAAATGACTCCAGACTGTACTCTTAGACCTTTAAATGAGTCCAGACTGTACTCTTAGACCTTTAAATGACTCCAGACTGTACTCTTAGACCTGTAAATGACTCCAGACTGTACTCTTAGACCTGTAAATGACTCCAGACTGTACTCTTAGACCTGTAAATGACTCCAGACTGTACTCTTAGACCTGTAAATGACTCCAGACTGTACTCTTAGACCTGTAAATGACTCCAGACTGTACTCTTACACATTAAAATGACTCCAGACTGTACAATTGTGCATTAAAGTGACTTCAGACTTTACTATGACAGTGATTTCTTACTTTGTACAATCAGAGGTATTAAAATGGTTGTACTTGTGTACAATCAGACTTTTAATAGTTTGGTGGTGTTTCAGGCCATGTTTCATTCATGAGTTGTGGATGTGAGCTTGTTTTTATAATGAAAATTGTCTTTCAGCTGCATGCACATGTGTGTTTTCTATCAGGGCTTTTTAGCATTGTTTGTTGTTTGCAATCACATAAAAGACACTTTATCCAGCTGTATCAAAGGAATTTATTAGTATGTGGGTGTGGATTAAAACAGTCACTATTTTTTGGCATAGCCATGTCTGATAGAAAAGGTAGTTTAGTTTGAATCAGAGAGTTTCAGTGCTATTACTGTATAACAATATTCTGATGATCTGAATAATAATGATGCATTTCTTCTCTCCCTGCAGAGTGGATTACGGGCCAGCTTTTAGGAAGCTCCCCTCGTCCTCGGAGCTCATCCTGGCCCGTTCATCCGAGGGATCACGGGTAGCCCAGTCCTACTGGGACCAGGGCTTACTCGTGATCCCGGTGAAGTCGGCCAGACGGGTGAGCGAAGAGGCGAGGGGACGCATGATCCAGGCTGGAGGTGACCCCAGGAGCCTTGATCTGTTGCTCTCTGCCAGTGAGCTTCAGTTTGGCCAGTACCGGGGTCAGACATTTAAGTGGCTCTTGAGCCATGACGTGGGTTACGCCTGCAGCGTTCCTTCCTCCCAAATGAAAGAACGCGAAGGTGGCGACACGTCACAGACGCCCCCTGCCCTGAACAAAGACGCCCTCGCTGCGTACACCGAGCTGTTCCCGGAGGTGAGGGCAGCCCTCCAGGAGCAGCGGATGCGCAAGGGTGCTCTGTCTGTGAGGGGAATGGACGACACTCTGGTGGGGTTCGGCGTGTACGCGGGCAGGACATGTCAAGCCCTCTATGAGAAGAACACCCCGGAGATAAGGAGGTGAGTATTGCTGGCAAAGATGTGTGTGTGTGGGAGAGAGAATGTGTTTTGGTGACATGTGCCCTAACACTGTGCTCTGTTTACTTATCTTTTCCTGTGTGCAGCTACCTGCAGTGGCTGAGGAGCCAGACAGCCAGGGAGGGCTCCAAGGTCCACAGGCGGCAGCTGTATGTGGCAGGCAGGGACAAGGAGCCCATCCAGCAGCCAGCTCCTCAGCCATCGCTCCAGCAGGCAGCCCCTCATCCCCTGCCTCGGCCTAGTGAGCACAGCTATAGAATAAGAAGCTTCCAAATTAGTCACAAATTTGTAATGCCACGATGTGTTAATGTCTCTCCTGTGCAAACCTAGGTGCAGCACCTGAGGAGATCCCCGATGAGCTCCTCCTGGAGGCTGCTGCACAGGTTGATGAGCATGTTTTCATTTTAATGGCATTATTGTGTGCACATATCAGTTGTAACACAGTATATACTAAATGTACATACTCCTGTTACATTGTATATATGTGCTCTTCTTCAATTTAGAATTTCTCCTTGCTTCTTAAAGCTTAATTTATGTTAAAGCCTAATTTCTGTTGTATATATGTATATATCTCTGTTTCATGTTTATTTAAGTTCTGTGTTTTTCTGTACAAGAGAGCAAAAGTTACCAGAGTCAAATTCCCTGTATGTGCACACATACTTGGCCAATAAAGCTGATTCTGATTCTGGTTCTGAAAAAGAGCATTGGTGCTTGTTTCTACAGCTGCTGGAGTAGCTCCGGGCCCAGGACCAGCGCCAGGACAAGGGCCAGCTCCGGGACCAGGACCAGCACAGGGACCAGGGCCAGCTGGAGATTCAGGCGAGCCTGCACCCCCCACCCTGAGTGTTGGTGCACAGGTAAATGGATCTAAAGTCAATTATTTTGCTCATATAAAGCTCCTGATTTTAATCTTCATAGATGTTGAGGTGATAATGATGACTCTGTTTTACAAGCTGTCATTACCGTCATATTTACTATTATTAATCTTTATCTTTTGTGTTTCTCTTATTTGTGCAGCTTCTCCCCAAGGAATGGAGAAAGCTGCTCCCTGAGCAGGACCACGATTGGCTGGGGCATGCCCTCTTCAGGAGAGATCCGAGGGGGCACGCCGTGCTCACCAGCCAGCTGCAGCTGTGGTGGCACCCCCCAGAGGTGAGGCCCCTCTACACCCAGCCGCCATCCTCGCCCAACGCCTTCTTCCTCAGCCGGTTCTTCCTGTGGGCCCCTTACAGGATGTGGGCACACAGTCTGGTGCGTCCCAACTGTAAGCACAGGTTGACCGGCGCCAGTCTGTACAAGACCGTAAGGAGGGTACTTGACAGGGACTCCTGGTACTTTATGGGCACGGAGTACCTGGAGTGCCACCCCTGTCGGAAAAAGTTCGCAGCGTGGGGGCAGGACATCATGGCACAGCTGGCTCTGAGACACCAGTTGAAGTTTCCAGCCATCCTCACCTACAGGTAAGCGGACAAATGACAGCCTCATGCTTTTTGTTCTTTATTTGTGAGCCTGTGTATGACAGCGGTGGGCGATGCTCTTTCTCGGCTTTCTCCACAGCCTGTTGTGTGACAGGAGGGTCAACACCGAGAAGAGCCAGCGTAAACTGGGTAACAGCATTGCTCGTCTTCGAGCAACCCTCCTGGAGCACTACACTGAGGAGTGGATGAGCTGTGCCCTGGACTTCACTGGTGTCCTTGTCCAGCTGGGGGTGCGGAGGGAGGAGGTGATGGTCCCCCCCATGCACCCTGTCCCCAGCACACACTGGCTTTTGTCTGTCAATGCTCGATGGGCACTGGGGCACGTAGATGAGACAAAGGCAAGGATAACACCTGTGTTTGGGGACATCCTGAAGATGGATTCCACCAAGAAGTCAAGTATTTTCATTAATCACAGGAGAGAAATGTCTGTGTGCATCATGTGATATTCTCTGATCATTTTACTGTGGGTCTTTCTCTCTCTCTTGGATCTTGGATGGCTAAAAGGACAAAGTAGTGATTTGTTTTAACCCTCCTCTCCTCCCTCCATGTCTTTTGCAGGATGTGATGGTGGATACCATCACGCCGCCCGTCTGGCTCTGGTGGAGCTGCGTCACAACACCTTTGTGACACAGCCTCAGATGAGGGAGATAGTCGCCCTGTGGCAAAAACTGTCTGACAGGGACAAGGTGGCTATCTCCTGCCCGCCTCGCCACCAGGACCGCTTAGCAAAGGGCCACTTTAAAGCTGGCCCCTCCAAGCACCAGAGCACCCCAGGGGTGGACAGCATCACTTGGTACATGTTTTTATTTTCCTCTGTTCTCAAGAGTGTGCCCTGTTTAGATTTTTTTTTTTTTTTAGTTGCTGTTGTTACCACAAATCCAGGTTAACTTCACAAACTACAGATTGAAATGGGCATTTTTATCACAGGTAAAATACATGTTTCTCACTCTCCCCATCTCTCTCTCTCTCTCTTTCTTTCTGCAGGTCCTTCCTGGGAGCTGGGTCTGGTGCGGCTCAGTCTCCAAGCTGCAGCAGGATAGTGGAGGCTGTCTTCTTGGAGCTGTGCCGCATCCACTACGATGGCCGTACCATCGCCGGGGTGTGTGTAAACCGCTGGGCGGCTGTCAGGAGGGATTATGCCATTATCAGGGATAATGTGCATAACCACCCTGGCCTCCTGGGAGCCGCGCCCATCCAGTTGTGCGAGGTCAACCAGAGGACCCTCCTGCAGTAGTAAGACTTGTGTATCTAAGCCTGTCACGCTGTGATTGATAGATTGATCGACTGAGTGGTTGATAACAAGAGATGCTGATTGCAACTTGTGTGCTTGAATGTGTTTCTACAAGGCACAACAAACGGAGCAAGGCTGAGATGGTGCAGACAGTGACCATGGCGGTGCCAGGGCCCAGTGCGCAGGAGACCACAGAGGAGGAGCTGCCCGCTGCGCGTGGTGTCCTGCCGCATCCAGCACAGCCTGACCAGCCCATGGTTCTCGACCTGCCCCGGTACGCCACTGGTCAGGCTGTGACCCAACGCGGGCCCTTGTCATCAGAGCTGCATGCCGTCCTGGCGGCTCAGGGTCACGCCGCCCCTGCAGCTTCCATCTCAGCCACCAGCCCTGCAGCCTCGCCTCCTGGAACCCCGCAGCTCTCCACCTCCACAGCAGTTCTGGCCCAGCTGCCTCGGACCACCACCTGGCAGAGGAAGCAGAGGGAGGAGGAGCGTCGCCAGGCCAAGGAGCTGGGTTCTCTCCTCTTGCCGTCATGGAAGAGTTTTACACACTTCCTGTGCCGGCGCTGTGGCCAGCCCAAGACCAAGGTGTTCAGCCACAGCCACTACAGAGGAGAGCACTTTTGTGCCAAGGCTGAGGGGTGCTCCGTGGAAGAATGGCTGGCAGAACAGAGGAGTGGGGAACAACCTCCAGTCAGTGACCTCCCTTTGTTTAACTCTGTGCTCTCAATGACAGTGTTTTATTATAGCTCTAAATGTGTGACTCTTTAATTCTAACTTATTTGTCCATCTTCTCATTTCTGTCTGCAGGCTCTAGCTGTACAGCAGCATCTGCCAGCAGCCCTGCCCGGCCCTGCCTCTGCCCACCCGCCCGCCCCCGCTGCTGCTCCAGCGCCTGTCCCTGCTGCTGCCCGAGGGCTCGCCCCTGCTGCTGCCTGAACACCCGCCCCCACTGCTGCCCGAGCATTTGCCCCAGCTGTTGCCCAAATGTTTGCCCCAGCGCCTGCCAGAGCACTTGTCCCAGCACCTGCCTGAATGCCAGCCCCGACTCTGCCAGTGAGCAGCCACCTTTCTCTAAACGGGCAAGGAAACATTGGTGAAGATGACACAGCAAGCACAGGGACATGTAAAAGTGTTGTGTAGTGTACATTTTGTAAATAGTGTACATTTTTGTATACATTGTGGATATTGGAAATATTGTACAAAGTGTACAAAGTTATAATCACTTTAATGCCTCTGTTGTACTAAGGTACAATCACTTTAATGCCTCTGATTGTACAGTTATAATCACTTTAATGTCTCTGATTGTACAAAATTATAATCACTTTAATGCCTCTGATTGTACAAAGTTATAATCACTTTAATGCCTCCGATTGTACAAAGTTATAATCACTTTAATGCCTCTGATTGTACAAAGTTATAATCACTTTAATGCCTCTGATTGTACAGTCTAAAGTCACTGTAATGCCTGACTGTACAGTCTTAAAACACTTTAATGCCTGATTGTACAGCCTTGAAACACTTAAATGCCTGATTGTACAGCCTTGAAACACTTGAATGCCTAAATGTACAGTCTGACGACACCTTAATGCCTAAATTTACAGTCAAAAGTCACTGTAATGCCTGATTGTACAGTCTTGAAATGCTTGAATGCCTCAATTTACAGTCTGAAGTCATTTTAACCATGTCAAAGCACTTTTTAAACCCTTGTTTTTAAAAGTGCTCTATAAATAAAGGAATTATTTTTTTAATGTATCTGACACTACCAAGTTGCAAGTCACTTATTTAAAATAAATGTGATTCTTGATTGGCTCAAATGATGTCTGAATGTTCTTTTTTAACCACAGATTAGCATTGACCATACTTTGGGGCTAGAATGTCACCTCTCTCCAGGGCTTCTCTGCTCTTTGTTGGTAATATTCCTGAGTTATACTGTAATGATCAATATGCCAGTCTTAACTTATCATCTGTCTTTCCACTTTGACCATAAACATTAGCCTCTGTATCAGCTTTAACATCCTCATGTGGAATGACACATTTATGAACTTCCTTTCTCTGTCACCATGCTGACACTGCCAATCACGGCTACAAAAGGTAAAACACACCGCTGGTTGTGAAATGATGTAAGAGTCAGTTATCCAAGAGTAAAAATGTTGTCCACAGACATCCACAGGTGTTGCTGCTCAACATCTGCATCTGTATAACAGCAATCAAAGGTGATCTCTGAGGAGGACTTGTTCCCACGCTGGTCTCCTAAAGGCTCGAAGGTTTGGGCCAATGAGATGATTTCTCTGCACATTTGCATGGCTATGACCCTTCAGAGTGCTCAGACTTGTGTCTCTGCCAGCGTCTCCTGTACTGTGGAGATGTTTGCAGAGGGGTTGATTGTTCCCGGCACCTCCACATCTGAGTTGGTTTGACCTTTCCCCCCTCCCTGCTGAAGAGGAAGGGAGAAGTTTCTGAGTTACTGGTTGGATCAAGGAGGCCTGCCTGCTTTAAACTGATTGGTCAAAACTAGGTTTGAAATGATTGGTCAAAGGTGCAGGTAAAGAGTGTGTGTAGAGCTCTGAGGCCTTTTTCCTACACACAGAAGCGGGAGGAGAAGGATCGTCACGACATAAACCTTTTTACTGCCTGTAAAAGTAAGTGCATGACTGAGTTGAGTGTCCTTTAATTCTGACCTGCTGTAAGTTTGAATCTGAATGTTGACTCTGCTTGTTCTTCACCTCTTTTTGTGCAGGATGGAACCTAGAAAAGTCACCCAGAAGACCAAGCATGTGGAGCAGGAGGAGAAACAGGAGTCGGGTATGTAGAAAAAAGCCATTCAATGTTTACAATCAATCAGTCAGGAAAGTTTTAAAAAAGACAAGAAAAAATAGCTGCCTGTCCCCTTTATATCAAAATGTTCATGTCCAATCTCTTGCAGACCAGACCCGGGTCCTGCCCGTGTCCTCCACCACCTCTGCCACCTCCAAGGTCCCCTCCACCTCAGGAGCTTCCGACCAGCCCCCAACAAGGAACACCCTCTACAGGCGCAGGAAGACACAGGAGAGGGACAGGGAGCTGCTCGCCAGCACCTCTGGGGCCAGCGCCGCAGCCGGGGACCCCTGTGATGTCTGCGGAGAGCAGAGACACCTCACCTCCAGCCACGCCTATTTCAGGGGCGCCTTCTTCTGCCCCCTGGAGCAGGGCCCCGGAGCACCGATGGCGGAGGAGTGGCTGCAGAGCCAGAGGCCCTGCCAGTCCCTCCCAAAGACCACAGTGTGGAGGAAGAGGAAGCTGCAGCCAGAGCCCGCTGAGGGGCAGAAGGCCCACAAGCCCCACAAGCTGCGGATCTGCAAACACTGTGGACAGCCAGCCCAAAAAGGACTCTGGCCACAGCCAGCACTTTTTTCCTGGTGGCCGAAAGGAGAGCTTTTGTGCCCTAACCCTCTGTACCAGGGGAAAAGTGTGGAGCTGTGGCTGGCAGAGAGGAGGGCCAGAAGCCTAGAGCAGGAGGAGGAGGAGGAGAAAGAAGAAGCTGGTGAGAGGAAAGAGGAGGAGGAGGACTGATTTCATTTTATTTTATTAGTGTAAAAAGTTTTCATATTCTCCCTTTTTTTTTGTAAATAGTTTCTTAACTGGTGTATTTGTGACCTTATTTAATCTGTATTTATATTGCCCCTCTATACTGTAACTTAAACTGCACTGCCACTGTAATTTATTCTTTAATTTAGAATTAAACCTGATTTGTGCTTGACACTATTCCTCTCAGACTGCTTCTTTGACCCTGACACATGCTCTGCTTTGAAGAAACACACACACACAGACTCTATAATCAACAATCACCATGACAACACTGTTGTTATCTGTATTTGTGAACATCAAGGGTTCCAGAAAATTGCTCTGATTATTTGCCGCCCGTCTCTTTTTTAGAATCAAGTACTATTTTACGCGTGGTTCAAAATGATAATATTAATAATTATGAGAATATAGGCCTCCCATGTTTCACAAAAATGTGCATCAAAATCACATTGTACTAAATCCTCAACGAATTCAGCTCGTATGAGACTGACTTACGACTTTAATTTGGGCGCACAAATGTTTTTAAACATAGTTGACGTCTTTATATTGGCGGATTAAAAGTACTATCTGAGCAAAGGCCTTTTAACCTTAGAGGAGCACTTTACAATGCTGCCGTTTCCTCCTTAAAACTCTGACATTTGAATCACTTCAGTGTATAAATCAGGTCCGGAGGACCAGAGACACTGGCAGAGCAGCAAACAGCGGGCACGTGGCTAATTTGCATAACGGGGCGCGGCCTAGAGGGGCGCGGAAGCGGTGCGGGGAGGCCCGGATTCAGAACGAGACGTCTCAAAGTGCACCCTGGGATTGCATCGTTCCATTTTCGGGAGAAGAAATTCAGCAAAAATACTTCCAGGCCTCGGAGGGCCAAAGGCCACGGTAGATTTCCTCCAACATTTATCGCGGGCAGACCTGCCAAAAATCGGGCTGCGGGGGGGCAAGATGCCGCATGCTCGAAGATTGTTTGCCTACCTTTAATTTTGCCCTGTGCTGAACTTATCTGTATTTTTCCAATTCTTAATTCCCTATTCTATGGCCCTTTGCTGATCTTTCTTCATCGTTCCAATTCATAATTTTTAATTTGGCCCTGTGCTGATCTCCTCTGTTTTGTTCCAAATCCACATTCTTAATCCTATGGCCCCATGCTGATCTTCTCTGTATCGTTCCTCTGCTTAATTCTTAATTCAGTTGCCTCATGCTGATCTGCTCTGTATTGTTCCAATTCTTATTTCTAAATTCTATGGCCCCATGCTGATCTTTTCCGCATGGCTCCAATTAAAAATTATGAATTGGAACGATGAAGAAAGATCAGCAAAGGGCCATAGAACAGGGAATTAAGAATTGGAACAATACAGATAAGTTCAGCACAGGGCAAAATTAAAAAGTCAGAATTGGAACTACACAGAGAAGATCAGCATTGGGCCACAGAATTAAGAATTAGGACTTGCAACAATACAGAGAAGATCAGCACAGGGCGGAATTAATTATTCAGAATTGGAACGATAAAGAGAAGATCAGCATGGGGCCAATAAATTAAAAATGAGAAATTGGAACGATACAGAGAAGACTAGACAATTTCCTCAAGCGGAAATCGCGAGAGGGGCTGGGGGGGTGGTGCCGGTTTCATCGCAAGACCATTTATGACAATAGCCCGACTTGTCATTACATGGTCATGTCCAAGTCCAAGCTGAAGCAGCATGTAGCTGGACTATGACACGGTGAAATGGTTGAGAAACACTGTACATGACAGGAGACTTTATTCATGTGTTTAGTCATGTGGCCTGATTAGCTGATGCTGATCACCTGGCAACTGAGCCTCAGCTGTTTTCTTGACATACCTGGTGGTGTTGACCCTCCCTATGAAATAGAGTCCTTTATTTGAATTTTATACAGACATGCAGTTCCTGTCAAGGTCTTGATGAGAGCAGGTGCACAAGAGATGAATTTTATCATTTCCAGCTCCATTTGAACACATTGAAAACTTTTATTGAGAAAGGAATGTGTGTTGTTATTTTGATTGACGTCACCAAAGTCAAGAGAACACAGAAACACACACCAATGCACGCTTCGTGCGCTAACACACACAAATGCACAATCTCTCCCATTCACTTCATATGGGATATATGTGTGGCTGTCTTTGGCGACTGATGTCGCCAAAGACTTTATGGGGGACTGTATGTGGATGAGAAGCCACCCACAGCGTCCCACCATCCTGTTAAAGCATTGTTTAAATGGGCTGCTTTATTGGAACAGCTCCATGTGTGTGCGTGATCAGAGCTCATTGAGGGCTGTATGTGTGTCAATCAACGATGACATCATCAAACCACCAGAGCTGCTGTTGCCATGGAAATTAATGCCTGCACGGGTACGCATCACTGATCACAGATCAGTTACACCTGAGACAGCAGAGAGTAGTTTTGGGTGATTTTTGCTTGTAAACACAGTCTCTTTCTCCTCTCTGTGTGCGAAAACCGTAAATGGTGTCATCAAACGGATTTCACTGTGAGCATCTGCAGGCTTGGAACTAGCAGTGATGTAATTTTGGTGTTGATTGTGCAAGAAATGAGGCCAGGAGGGCGAGCTAAAAATGGGCAGCTTTCAGACTCTTTAGGCCATTTTATCAGATTTGGTAACATTGCAGCAGATCAGAGAGGTGTCAGCGTACTTGGGACAGTTGGTCCTCTCACGCCAAAACTGAGCCATGATATGGCTTTGATTCTTGGTTCCACAGTAGTGGGACAAGATTTCCTCCGTTTTGATATATTTTTTATATGTGTGGTGTTAGATTTGTGGCCTTAGTCACTAGTTGTTCGCAAAAGTCTCAGTTGATGTGTTGGCTCTCTCAGCCTCTAGGGTGATGACATCACCCACTCCAGCAGGGTGATTTTTCATGATTTTCACTCAACGCACAGGAGACTTGAAGACTTGCCTATCGAAAACCATAAACCCCATCATCATAACAAAGACATTCCTGAAGACAGGAAAAAAATACCCGCGTTTTAAAGTTTGAATGATCTCTGTAGGTGAAAGTATGGTGAAGCAGTAGGGGTGGTAAAACAACGTATTTTTGTGGTTTCATCGTCCCTCTCCCCATTCATTTCAGATGAGACTTTTTTCGCAGTTTTTTGCGAATAACTTTGCGAAAAATTGGAAAATCTCTTAGAAAAGTCATAGCACACCGATCGGGAACAAAACTCGCAGAGAAGACACACTAGGCCATGCTGATCAAAAGTTCTGAACCAATTTGTTGTTTCTCTAACGGTTTTCAAAAACCAAGCCCTCAAAGTTGGTCAACCTCAAAGAAGCCCTCCCTGCTGCTCCCATTCAAATGAATGGGGTGGTGGAATTCAGTGACACATAAGCTGCGGCAATTGGGCCTCTACACAAAAAACCAAAGGTCCTACAGCTTTAAAAATTACATGGATGGATTCCTGACAAAATTTACTACAAAAATATCTTATATTTAGAGATTTGGTCCAAATTGTGGCATCTGTGAGTTGAGATTAAAAAAAAATTCAGTCTATTTCACTCCTGAACAAGAGAGCAGTTGGTGATGATGTCACTCACTGATTGGCAGATCAAAGCAGCTGGTATGCAGGCATTAGTTACCGTGGCAACCGGGCAGCCCTCAATGAGCTCTGATCACGCACACACGGAGCTGTTCCAGTAAAGCAGCCCATTTAAACAATGCTTTAACGGGATGGTGGGACTGAGGGTGGCTTCTCATCCACATACAGTCCCCCAAAAAGTCTTTGGCAACATCAGTCGCCAAAGACAGCCACTCATATATCCCATATGAAGTGAATGGGAGAGATGGTGCATTTGTGTGTGTGTTAGCGCGTGAAGCGCGCATTGGTGTGTTTGTGTGTCCTACAGATGCAGGTTTTTTGAACATTACAATAAGCTTACCGTGCAGCTGGTCATGTGACTCACTGAACACGGGAAAATGGAATGCGTAATACACACCCATTATAAAGTCTGAGGCTCCTGACAGAGCTGAAGGGACACACCTCAGTCTAACTTTGAGCAGGTCAAAGGGTCAAAAAGGGATGAAACCCTCAAAGTGGAGGTCAAACGGGCATGAGGGATGTGCGACAGAGCGAGGACCCGACCAATGCTGATTGCAGCTTTAATTAGGGCCCGAGCACCGACCCTCGGTGTGAGGACCCTATTGAAATGCTAGCCGTTTTTATTATTATTTTTCCGTATGCGTTTGCTCTAATTTGAGGGCCTTCACATGCTCAAAAACTCACCAAGCCTTCACCCAAAATTGTCCCCGTGAGAAATTCCAACCTTTTGGTGGAACTGTGCAAATCCATCCAGCAGTCGCCAGTGGGCGGGGCCAAAAGTGAGATAGGGCCGTGGGTAACACCCACATGCACCAAAATTGGTACACATATGTGTCATGATGAGACGAACAAAAAATTACATTATGGCCATCACCGCACTCCAAAACGTCAAACATCAAATTTTGGCGTTTTTGGAAAAGCACACATTTTGCAATTCAACAAACTCGTCCTAGGGCTTTCAACTGATGGACTCCAGAATTTTGTTGCATGAACTAGACCACCTGGAGATCTAAAGATGTGCCCTGCAGGAGTTTTCACTAGTGGGCGGGGCTGTAATAGGAGCCCGATTTTGCCTGATTTTTGATGTGTTTTTTACAGTCAAATTTACACTTTAAGGCCTTATAACTTTTTAGTGCTTATGTCAATCATCACCAAATGTCACATGGATAATCACACATTAGTCCTGAATACAACCATGCATCAATATCATCACTTTGTCACAACGCCCCCTTCTGCCAGGTAAACATTTACACCCTTAATTTTTCATGTCTGTTTTATGGGTTGTCACAAAAAAATTCACCAAAAATCAACCGTTCATCCTAGGCCTATGATTGTCACTGTGCTTATGGATCATCATCAGAGCTACAAAAACGCAATTTGGACCCATGCCAAAATCCCAATAGGAAGTCCACCAGCTCTGCCCCAAATCCAATATACCTCAATTTTTGGGACAATTATACACTGAACACTGATGTAACTTTGGTGGAGATCGTCCTATGGACTTCAGAATGTTATGGCAACACATCAGTATCACACTGAACACGCCCACATGAAAACGGATCTTAATGGCGCCGTCCTCTACCAACAGGAAGTGATGCAAATATGTATTTTCTGCATTTTTCTTAGTGTGTTGAACCTTTCATGCTCTGGTTTTCACATAAAGTCCTCAATATCTGTCCCTACATTGACATGTTTCGTTAACAGACACCCCATTGGTCATGTCAGCCATTTTGATCCTTCGCCATTGGACAGGAAATGGGTCATTTCTGTGCTATTCTTACTTTTTTTTACCTTTAATCCTCTGATTTTCACCTGAATTCCTCTATATCTGTCCCAACATGGACATGTTTCATTAACAGACACCCCGGTGGTCATGTCAGCCATTTTGATCCTTCGCCATTGGACAGGAAGTGGGTCATTTCTGTGCTATTCTTACTTTTTTTTACCTTTAATCCTCTGATTTTCACCTGAATTCCTCTATATCTGTCCCAACATGGACATGTTTCATTAACAGATACCCCAGTGGTCATGTCAGCCATTTTGATCCTTCGCCATTGGACAGGAAGTGGGTCATTTCTGTGCTATTCTTACTTTTTTTTACCTTTAATCCTCTGATTTTCACCTGAATTCCTCCATATCTGTCCCAACATGGACATGTTTCATTATCAGACACCCCAGTGACCATGACTGCCATGTTGATCCTTCGCCATTTCATAGGAAGTGGGTGTAACTCTCAAATGAAACACCCGATTGGCTTCAAATTTCACATGGATGATCAGGGTCTGCCTCTCTACAAATTTCTGTGTTCATTTAATGGATTTGCTATTGCGCCCCCTACTGGGAGATGCCATTAGCATCTCGATTAGTCCTCCGAGCGGACGTATCTCCTGGACTCCACAGTGGTATTTCCTGAAACTAGACAAGATGGAGATCTCAGCTTGTACAGTGCAGGCAACACCCCAGTGGCCATGTCGGCCATTTTGAACATTCGCCATTGGGCAGGAAGTGGGTGTAACTCTCATTTGGTACACCCGATTGCCTACCAATTTTACATGTATGATCAGGGTCTGCCTCTCCACTAATTCCAATGTGAATTTTAGGGTTTAGCTGTAGTGCCCCCTACTGTTAGATGCCATTACAATTCAAATATAACAATTTCAATCTGTTTTTCAGTGTTACATGATAAATAGTCAGTCCCTCATCACTTCTACACATCAACGTCAGACATCCAAGCGCCCATGTCGGCCATTTTGATCCTTTGTCATCTGACAGGAAGTGGGTGTAACTCTCACATGAAACATCAGATTGCGTTCAAATTTCACATTTATTATCAGCATCTGCCTTTTATCAAATTTCAGTGTTATGCTCACAGTTTTGCTCTGGCACCCCCTACTGTAAGATATAATGACACCTCCAAAATAAAACTTCTAATCTTTTTTTGATTTTACATGATAAATACTCTGTCCCTTATCACCTCTGCATATTAACATCCACCTCTGACATACTGCCACCTACTGTTGAGGGGCAGTACTACCTCATAAACAAAGTTCATCGTGCTGATTTTTTTTAACGTAATGATGCTCAGAGGAACATTGCCTTGGTCTCCTTGCCGTGCAGCAGCCAACTGCAGGGGTTTGCGTACACCCCACTGTTGCCACACACTGGCAGTTGCGTGACGCCCCGACCTGCGCTGGGGTGCGAGGGCCCTTTAGTGCTGCTTGCAGCCCTAGTTAAAATTGGAACCATGCGGAAAAGATCAGCATGGGGCCATAGAATTGTATTGTTCCAATTTTTAATTCTTAATTCTATAGCCCCATGCTGATCTTCACTGTATCGTTCCGATATTACATTTTTCCTGTCTTCTCCCTGTCCTTCGCCATTGGACAGGAAGTGGGGCATTTCTGTATTCCTCTTACTATGTTAAACCCATCATGCTCTGATTTTGACCTGAACTCTCGACATCTGTCACAACATCAATGTGTGTCATTTCCGGATGCCCCAGTGGCCATGGCAGCCACTTTGATTCTTCGCCATCAGACAGGAAGTGGGTGTAACTCTCATGTGAAACATCTGATTGCCTGCAATTTTCACATGTATGATCAGCATCTGCCTCTTTACAAATTTCAACCTCAATTTCATGATTTTGCTGTAGCGCCCCCTACTGTAACATGCAATTAGCTCCTCCAAAATACAAATTCCAATGTTTTATGATTTTACATGATAAATAGTCCTTCCCTCATCAGCTCCACATGTCCACCTCCAGTCCAATTTTAAAATTGGAATGATACATAGTTATTTTTGTAAAAAATTTTAGTTTTTTCACCAAAATATGATGTAAAGAAGGAACGCTTCACGAATTTGCGTGTCATCCTTGCACCTCCAGAGCAGAGATCTTCTCTCCAGCCTGTTCTACTTTTGTATCTTTCCAATTGCACGACCTGCTTTCGGGGGCAGCTCCTGATTGGCCTGTTCTACTTTAGCCTTAGCCAAACACAGCGGAGCAAGAAATCGCAACGTCTGATTCGTGGGTTCTATATGAGGGCTCGCTCTCTGATTGGGCGACAACATCTGGCTGTGGATGTTCACGCCCACTTATACCGGTAAGCGGGAATTACCGTCATTCTGCCTCTGGACGCTGTTCAGGACGCCAACTCCCGTCGTCAAGACAATTCGTTCAGTGGATAGAGTTTGTGGTCGTTTGAGATCGAGGTAAGTGCTATAAAAGGTGTCAAAGCGTCATTTGTACGGAGAATAAATGATTGTATTATACCGTAGTAATGATCCCATTCAAGTCATTACTTATTACTTAACTTTTCCGAGTTCTTCATACCGTAAACCCACCGACTGGCGTGCTCTTTGCTAGCTTAACTCCGCCACCTTCCAAACGGATTTACCGAGCGATTTAAGGTGTTTCTTTCGGTAGTTTGACTTTTAATACTGTGATGTTCTCTTCGGTACAACTACGGTTTCAGTCAAAGAGTGTGTTGTTTCCGATATGGCTCGTCCACATCACCGTAGGTGAAAATGCTATACCAAGTCAGACGTTTAGACTGCCACAGTTTGGTTAAAAATAGGTCAGCTAATGCTGGTGTTGTGTGTTAAACGCTACCTTGTGCTTAACCTTAATATTGATGCTTGGTGTGTCATGTAAAGCCATTCTCCGGTTCCTTTCTTGCTTAACTCCGCCGCCGGTTGAAGTGTTTCCTTCGGTAGTTTTTGTGATGACTTTTGATACCGTGGTTTTCTTCGGTAAAACTACGGTTTTAGTCAAAAGTGTGTGTTGTTTCTGATATGGCACGTCCACATCCATTCATTCATTCATTCATTCTCCGTAGGTGAAAATGCTATTTGAAAACGACCAAGTCGTCTCCGGTAACTTGTCATTCAACAGACGTTTAGACTGCCACAGTTTGGTTAAAAATAGGTCGGCTAATGCTGGTGTTGTGTGTTAAACGCTACCTTGTGCTTAACCTTAACATTGATGCTTGGTGTGTCATGTAAAGCCATTCTCCGTTTCCTTCCTCCCTCTGGAGTTTTCCCCCTGTGCATTTGAATTGTCTCAGTAAGATCTCTGTTTAAACGGGCGTGCAACTGTAATTGTACTGGGTATGCATTTATAGCAACACTTTACACAGCGATGAAGAAGGAAGCACTCGTCCCTTTACTAAAATGACTGAGATATAGCAATTTGAGCACACTTTCAATCGTTTGGTGGTGTTTCAGGCCATGTTTCATTCATGAGTTGTGGCTGTGGCTTATTTTTATCATGAAAATTGGCTGTATGCACGTGTGAGTTTTTCTGTCAGGGCTTTTTAGCATCTTATGTTGTTTGCAGTCACATAAGGATGCTCAACAGGATGTGTAAAAGGCATTTATTTGTAAGTATGTGTGGATTAAAACAGTCATCTGTTCATGGCATAGTCATGTCTGATAATATGGGTAATTTATTTTGAATCATAGTTACAAAAATGCATTAAAATGACTCCAGACTGTACTCTTAGACCTTTAAATGACTCCAAACTGTACTCTTAGACCTTTAAATGACTCCAGACTGTACAATGGTGCATTAAAATGACTCTAGACTGTACAATGATGCGTTAAAGTGACTTCAGACTTTACCATGACAGTGTCAGGTAGGAGGGGCGGTGGGACACAACTGCAGACAACAGGTTTCTAAAAGTTATCCTAGAAGGATAACCACTAAATCGCAAGCGATAAATGGGAAGAGGGGGGAAACAAAGCTCCGGGAAACTAGCCCACAACCAAAAAACTCCCGTTCTTGACAATACTGAGAAAAGGGGAAACTAAACCACTGCTGCCGTGCAGCGGAAATGAACACAAACTACCAGGGAGACTGAGAAATCTATCTTCAAATGAAAGAAAACAAAGATCACCAGACTTGTGTGAAAAGGAGAACCAAAACACTGGTTAATGCTTTCTAGCACGATAATCTTAATCCAGGGGCAACTGGTTATTCTCATAGAACGTAGACAAGTAATATATTGCACAATGCTTAGGTGACCTTTAACTTTCACATTCTCAAGAAGGAACACAGGGAGATGCTCTCAAAACCTCTGATGGTGAGATAATGAGTCAGCACAGAGTGCTGCAGCCCAGGAGTATATATAGGTTTGCCACACCTGGCCCCAATCAGTGACAAACAGCCACATACACCTGGTGGTGCGGTGATTGACCCACACCTGGCACTACCCTGATTGACACACACCTGGCACTGCACTGATTGACACACACCTGGCACTGCACTGATTGACACACTCAGTGAGTTGCCAGGCTGATTTTCCTCACAGGGCCCCCCTCCTAAGGAACGGCTCCCGACGTTCTAGCTGCCACCACAGGGTGGTGGCGTCTGAACTCCCTTATCAGCCCTGGATCCAGAATGTCCCTGGCTGGCACCCAGGCCCGCTCTTCAGGTCCATAACCCTCCCAGTCCACAAGGTACTGGGTCCCACGTCCCACCTGACGGCTGTTTAAAATACGGCGTACTGTATAGGCTGGTTGGCCACCAACCATACGTGGAGGAGGGGGAGCCCTCACTGCAGGGGCCAGAGGACTGGACCGGACTGGTTTGAGGTGGGAGACATGGAACGTGGGATGTATCCTCATGGATCTGGGAAGCAGAAGACGGACTGTAACAGGATTTATTCGCCGACTGATCTTAAATGGACCAATGAAGCGTGGTGCCAATTTTCTGGACTCTACCCGCAGGGGAAGGTCTTTCGTAAAAAGCCACACCCTCTGACCAACTTGATAGGCTGGAGCTGGACGTCGAAGTCTGTCAGCATATCTCTTTTGTTGTGCTGCCGAGCGTTGGATAGATGCCCGGACTCGTCTCCATGTTGCACGACACCGCTGGATGAACTGTTGAGCTGATGGCAAGCCCACCTCCCTCTCCTGTTCTGGGAACAGTGGTGGCTGATACCCATACTGACACTCAAAAGGAGAGAGACCAGTGGAAGAATTCAGCAGGGTGTTATGGGCATACTCTGCCCAGGGGAGTTGATCACTCCAACTGGTTGGGTTAGCAGACACCACACAACGGAGAGTCCTTTCAAGGGACTGATTTGTACGTTCCGTCTGCCCATTAGTTTCAGGATGAAATCCTGATGACAGACTGGCTGTAGCACCTATGAGGGAGCAGAAACCTTTCCAGAAACGAGACGTAAACTGGGGGCCTCGATCTGACACAATGTCCCGAGGCAGTCCATGGACACAAAATACATGACGAACCACTTGACGGGCAGTCTCCATGGCAGAAGGTAACTCAGGGAGAGGGATGAAGTGCGCTGCTTTGGAGAATCTGTCTACCACCACCAGTATGACGGTAAACCCCTTAGATGGGGGCAACCCCGTAATAAAATCCATGGCCACATGTGACCATGGGCGACTTGGGGTAGGCAGTGGCTGTAGAAGACCGGCGGGGGGGGGACTGAGATGTCTTGTTTTGGGCACAGGCAGTGCAGGCCGCCACAAACTCCTGCACATTCTGCTCCATTCTAGGCCACCAGTACCGCCTTTTGAGAAACTCCAGCGTGCGCCGGACTCCTGGATGGCTGGTAAGATGGGAAGAATGTCCCCACTGAAGGACCTCTGGCCGTGCCCTAGTTGGAACAAACTGACGCCCTGGAGGACCCCCACCTGGGTCTGGCTCCTGCTTCTGAGCCTCTTTAACCACTGTTTCAATGTCCCATGTGAGTGGCGCAAGGATCCGGGTGGGTGACACAATGGGTTCTGGAGAACTGTCCCTGCCTGTATGGTCAAAACAGCGTGAGAGCGCATCAGGCTTGAGGTTCTTTGAACCTGGTCTATATGACAGTTTAAAATTAAACCTGTTTATAAGGAGGGCCCACCTAGCCTGGCGAGGGTTCAGGCGTTTGGCTTGCTGGATGTAAGCCAGGTTTTTATGGTCCGTCCAGACCAAGAAAGGATGCTCTGAACCCTCAAGCCAGTGACGCCACTCCTCCAAGGCCAACTTAATTGCCAGAAGTTCCTTGTTACCCACATCATAATTTCTTTCTGCTGGTGACAGTCGTCGAGAGAAATATGCACACGGGTGTAATTTTTGGTCTTTGGAAGAACGCTGGGACAAAACCGCCCCCACTCCCACATCTGACGCATCAACCTCAACAATGAAAGATAGGGAGGGGTCTGGGTGAACGAGGACTGGAGCACTGGTGAATCTCCTCTTAAGTTCCTCAAAGGCCTTGTCAGCTTTAGGGGTCCAGTTAAACCGTGAGGAGTTTCCCTTCACTAATGCCGAAATAGGGGCAGCAATCGTACTAAAGCCCCTAATAAAGCGGCGGTAAAAATTCGCAAACCCAAGAAACCGCTGAACTTGTTTCACGGAGTCTGGTTGGGGCCACTCAAGAATAGCCTTAATCTTGCTAGGGTCCATTCTTATGCTACCCTGCGATACAATATACCCAAGGAACTGGACTGTCGAGGCATGGAAGACACACTTTTCCGCCTTTACGTAGAGTTTGTTTTGCAACAATCTATGCAGAACTTCCTTGACATGGGACACATGCTCTTCATAGGACCTTGAGAAAATCAGTATATCATCCAGATACACATAAACAAATTGCTCAAGCATGTCCCTGAGAATGTCATTGACTAGAGCTTGAAACACGGCGGGGGCATTGAAAAGCCCAAAGGGCATCACCAGATATTCATAGTGACCCCGAGGGGTGTTAAATGCCGTCTTCCACTCATCTCCCTCTTTAATACGCACAAGGTTGTATGCATTTCTTAGGTCCAACTTTGAAAAGATGGATGCCCCCTGGAGGCGCTCAAATGCTGTGTTCATGAGTGGAAGTGGGTAGCGATTTTTTACTGTGATATTATTAAGTCCCCTGTAATCAAAGCAGGGTTGGAGACCACCATCTCTCTTATCAACAAAAAAGAACCCTGCCCCCGCTGGTGATGAAGAGGGACGAATGAAACCAGCAGCCAATGCTTCCTCAATATATTCATTCATTGCTGTAGTTTCAGGGCCTGACAAAGAATACAGGCGCCACCTTGGGGGTGTTGTACCTGGCAGAAGGTCGATAGAACAATCATAGGGTCTATGAGGAGGGAGAACAGAGGCCTTCTGCTTACTGAACACTTCAGCCATTCTGTATACTCAATGGGAACCCCACTGGGAAGGGGAAAATCTTTAGACTCAGGGAAAGTAGAACCTGGTGGAGTGAAGGGCCCAAGAGCCCCAATAGTCCTAGGATCATAGGGGGTATTGGTGGAAGGGTCCACTGATGAAGCTGGCACAAGAGAAGGGTTCACTAGTGAACTGCTAGAGTCAGAAATCATGGAGCTTTGGGAGGCAGGAAGCTCGAGTTTTAAGGGGCTGAGTTGGACTATGTTGGATTCTCTCAGATGAGATGTACACTGTGGATCCCAATTTAACACCTCACCGGTCTTCCAATTTATATGGGGATTGTGTTCCTTTAGCCAGGGGTGTCCCAGGATTAGTGGCAACTTAGGTGAATCAATCAGAAAAAACTGCATCTTGTTTCTATGATTACCAACACGTGTCGACAGCAAGTCAGTGATCTTTTCAACTCTCCCGATACCCAGAGGTCGCCCATCCACAGCTGTGATGGAAAGTGGACAAGGGAGAGTAGATGTGGGCAGTTTAAGCTTTTCAACAAGGTTAGAATCAATAAAACTACCCGCTGCCCCTGAGTCAACAAAGGCTGGTAGCTCCACTCGGTTATTTGCCCAGGATAGTTCAAGGGATAAGGCAGTGTGGTTGTTGTCTGCCCGGGGGAAATTGGTAAGACTCGACAGGACCTCCCCACATTCTGACGAGTCTACTCGTTTCCCTGAAAATTCCTTTTCTGCCTTGTTGGACATGCCCTAATGAAGTGGCCTGTCTTTCCACAGTACAAACAGGAGCCACTGACCATACGCCTTTTCCTCTCAGCCTGAGTGAGCCGTGTGCGTCCTATGTGCATAGGCTCCTCATTGTCAGAAGGCCCCTGAAATGGCGGTGGTCTCTCTTGGGGAATGCTAAAATCACCCACTGATACCAGACAAGGTTGTGTCTGCTTTCTTTCCCTGTTGCGCTCATGAATGCGGTTGTCTACTCGGATGGCCAAAGAAATCAATTCTTCGAGTGAGTCTGGAAGGTCACGGGATGCCAACTCATCTTTCACTTTCTCTGATAAGGCATTTATGAAGATACTCGTCAAGGCCTCCCTATTCCAGCCAGACTCAGCTGCTAGTGTACGGAATTCAATGGAGAACTCTGCTATGCTTTTTGAGCCCTGACGTATCCCAACCAGACGTTTAGCAGCTTCTTGGCCACTGACATCGTGGTCAAAAACTCTTCTCATTTCAGCCATGAAGAGGGCAGAATCTGTGCAGGCTGGTGTCTGCCTCTCCCAAACAGCAGTAGCCCAAGAGAGAGCTTTGTCTGAGAGAAGGGAAATAATGTAAGCCACCCGGGCTCGTTCTGTAGTAAACATAGAGGGTTGAAGCTCAAATACCAAGGCACACTGGGTGATAAACCCTTTACATTTCCCTGGATGCCCATCATAGCGGGCAGGAGTTGACAACCTGGTTTCCTGAACTGGGTTAGGGTTGGGATTAGGGTTAGGGTTCAGGGTTAGGGGTTGTGCTTGGTCTTCCGTCGGGGCTGGCCTGGAAGTTTGTAAGCTGGCAAGAATTTGTCTTAACAAGGTCTC
This sequence comes from Cheilinus undulatus, assembly GCF_018320785.1. NCBI lineage: Eukaryota > Metazoa > Chordata > Actinopteri > Labriformes > Labridae > Cheilinus > Cheilinus undulatus. The sequence continues at coordinate 6,363,278 of NC_054866.1, forward strand.
ATGTGAAGCTTGTTGCTCAGCAATCGCCCTAAGCATTTGATCATGAGAGCCTAAGAGAGCCCCTTGGGTGGAGATAGCATGCCCTTGTGCAGCTAGTCTCTCTCTGAGGTCAGTGGTAGGGGCGTCACTAGTAAAGTGATCTGCTGTGTCCGCTCTTGGCTGACTCATTCTGTCAGGTAGGAGGGGCGGTGGGACACAACTGCAGACAACAGGTTTCTAAAAGTTATCCTAGAAGGATAACCACTAAATCGCAAGCGATAAATGGGAAGAGGGGGGAAACAAAGCTCCGGGAAACTAGCCCACAACCAAAAAACTCCCGTTCTTGACAATACTGAGAAAAGGGGAAACTAAACCACTGCTGCCGTGCAGCTGAAATGAACACAAACTACCAGGGAGACTGTGAAATCTATCTTCAAATGAAAGAAAACAAAGATCACCAGACTGGTGTGAAAAGGAGAACCAAAACACTGGTTAATGCTTTCTAGCACGATAATCTTAATCCAGGGGCAACTGGTTATTCTCATAGAACGTAGACAAGTAATATATTGCACAATGCTTAGGTGACCTTTAACTTTCACACTCTCAAGAAGGAACACAGGGAGATGCTCTCAAAACCTCTGATGGTGAGATAATGAGTCAGCACAGAGTGCTGCAGCCCAGGAGTATATATAGGTTTGCCACACCTGGCCCCAATCAGTGACAAACAGCCACATACACCTGGTGGTGCGGTGATTGACCCACACCTGGCGCTACCCTGATTGACACACACCTGGCACTGCACTGATTGACACACTCAGTGAGTTGCCAGGCTGATTTTCCTCACAGACAGTGATTTGTTACCTTGTACAATGAGAGGTATTAAAATGATTGTACTTGTGTACAATCAGAGGTATTTTACACTAATTTAAGCACACTTTTAATCGTGTGGTGGTGTGTCAGGCCATGTTTCATTCATGAGTTGTGGATGTGAGCTTGTTTTTATAATGAAAATTGTCATTCAGCTGCATGCACATGTGTGTTTTTCTATCAGGGCTTTTTAGCATAGTTTGTTGTTTGCAATCACATAAAAGACACTTTATCCAGCTGGATCAACGGAATTTATTTGTAAGTGTGTGTGGATTAAAACAGTCACCTTTTTTTTGGCATAGCCATGTCTGATAGAAAAGGTAGTTTAGTTTGAATCATAGAGTTTCAGTGCTATTACTGTATAACAATATTCTGATGATCTAAATAATAATGATGCATTTCTTCTCTCCCTGCAGAATGGATTACAGGCCAGCTTTTAGGAAGCTCCCCTCGTCCTCGGAGCTCATCCTGGCCCCTTCATCCGAGGCATCGCGGGTAGCCCAGGCCTACAGGGCCCAGGGCTTACTCGTGATCCCGGTGAAGTCGGCCAAACGGGTGAGCGAAGAGGCGAGGGGACGCGTGATCCAGGCTGGAGGTGACCCCAAGAGCCTTGATCTGTTGCTCTCTGCCAGTGAGCTTCAGTTTGGCCAGTACCGGGGTCAGACATTAATGGCTCTTGAGCCACGACGTTGGTTACGCCTGCAGCGTTCTTTCCTCCCACATGAAAGAACGCGAAGGCGGCGACACGTCACAGTCACCCCTTGCCCTAAACAAAGACGCCCTCGCTGCGTACGCCGAGCTGTTCCCGGAGGTGAGGGCAGCCCTCCGGGAGCGGCGGGTGCGCGAGGGTGCTCTGTCTGTGAGGGGCATGGACAACACTCTGGTGGGGTTCGGCGTGTACGCGGGCAGGACATGTCGAGCCCTATATGAGGAGAACACCCCGGAGACAAGGAGGTGAGTGTTGCTGGCAGAGATGTGTGTGTGTGTGTGGGAGAGAGAATGTGTTTTGGTGACATGTGCCCTAACGCTGTGCTCTGTTTACTTATCTTTTCCTGTGTGCAGCTACCTGCAGTGGCTGAGGAGCCAGACAGCCAGGGAGGGCTCCAAGGTCCACAGGCTGCAGCTGTATGTGGCGGGCAGGGACAAGGAGCCCGTCCAGCAGCCAGCTCCTCAGCCATCGCTCCAGCAGGCAGCCCCTCATCCCCTGCCTCAACCTAGTGAGCACAGCTATAGAATAAGATGCTTACAAATTACAGTCACAAATTTGTAATGCCACATGAGGTGTTAATGTCTCTCCTGTGCAAACCTAGGTGCAGCACCTGAGGAGATCTCCGATGAGCTCCTCCTGGAGGCTGCTGCACAGGTTGATGAGCGTAAGTGTTTTCATTTTAATAGCATTGTTGTGTGCACATATCAGTTGTAACACAGTATATACTAAATGTACATACTCCTGTTACGTTGTATATATGTGCTCTTCTTCAATTTACAATTTCTCCTTGCTTCTTAAAGCTTAATTTATGTTAAAGCCTAATTTATGTTGTATATATGTATATATCTCAGTTTCATGTTTATTTAAGTTCCGTGTTTTTCTGTACAAGAGAGCAAAAGTTATCGGAGTCAAATTCCCTGTATGTGCACACATACTTGGCCAAAAAAGCTGATTCTGATAAAGAGCATTGGTGTTTGTTTCTACAGCTGCTGGAGTAGCTCCGGGCCCAGGACCAGCGCCAGGACCAGGGCCAGCGCAGGGACCAGGGCCAGCTCCGGGACCAGGACCAGCACAGGGACCAGGGCCAGCTGGAGACTCAGGCGAGCCTGCACCCCCCGCCCTGAGTGTTGGTGCACAGGTAAATGGATCTAATGTCAATTATTTTGCTCATATAAAGCTCCTGATTTTCATCTTCATAGATGTTGAGGTGATAATGATGACTCTGTTTTACAAGCTGTCATTACGGTCACATTTACTGTTACTAAACTTTATCTTTTGTGTTTCTCTTATTTGTGCAGCTTCTCCCCAAGGAGTGGAGGAAGCTGCTCCCTGAGCAGGACCACAATTGGCTGGGGCGTGCCCTCTTCAGGAGAGATCCGAGGGGGCACGCCGTGCTCACCAGCCAGCTGCGGCTGTAAACAGAATGACGTGCTTTTCCAAAAAGCTCTACCTTTGTCTCATCTGTCCACAAAATGTTCTCCCAGAAGGATTGAGGCTTAGTCAGGAACATTTTTGCTAATTCCAGTCTGGCTTTTTTATGTCTCTTTATCAGCAGTGGGGTTTTCCTCAGCCTCCTGCCGTAGCACTTCATCTCATTCAGATTATGACGTATGGTCCGAGCTGACACTTTTGCACCCTGAGTCTGCAGGACAGCCTGAATTTGTGTGGAAGTTGACTGAGGATGTTTATCCACCATTCCAACTATCCTGCGTTGCATTCTTTTGTCCATTTTTCTCTTCTGTCCACATCCAGGGAGATTAGCCACAGTGCCATGGGTTATAAACTTCTTGATTATATTACACACAGTGGACAAAGGAATTTCTAGATCTCTGGAGATGGTCTTGAAACCTTGAGATTGTTCATATTTTTCTACAATTTTGCTTCTTAAGTCCTCAGACAATTCTCGTCTCTTCTTTCTCTTCTCCATGCTTGGTGTGACACACAGGCACACAACACAAAGGTTGAGTCAACTTTTAGGCATTCTAAATGGCTTCAGGTGTGATTTTTATATTGCCAGCACCTGTTACTGCCACAGGTGAGTTTAAATGAGCATCACATACTGGAAATAAAATGATTTACCCACAGTTTTAAAAGGGTGCCAATAATTTTGTCAGGCCGATTTTTTGAGTTTTGCGTAAAATTATGTCAATTTTGTCTTTTTTCTTCAGATTTTTTTGTGTTGCATGCATGCATACAGTTGAAACCAGAAGTTTACATACACTATATAAAAAGGCACATAAACTTTTTTTTCTCACCCTCTAACATTTAATCAGATTAAACTTTTCCTGTTTTTGGTCAATTAGGATTACCAAAATTATTTCTATTTGCTAAATGCCAGAATAATAAGAGAGATCATTTTTTAGACAATTTTTTATTATTTTCTTGAGAGTCAGAAGTTTACATACACCAAGATTACTATGCCTTTAAACAATTTGGGAAAGCCCAGATGATGATGTCATGTCTTTGGAAGCCTCTGATAGGTTTATTGACAACATTTGAGTTAATTAGAGGCATACCTGTGGATGTATTTTAAGGCACACCTGAAACACACTGCTTCTTTGTGTAACATCATGGGAAAATCAAAAGAAATCAGCCAAGATATCAGGAAGAGAATTGTGGGCCTGCACAAGTCTGGTTCATCCTTGGGTGCAATTTCCAGATACCTGAAGGTGCCACGTTCATCTGTTCAAACAATTATACGCAAGTATAAACACCATGGGAATGTCCAGCCATCATACTGCTCAGGAAGGAGACGGGTTCTGTGTCCCAGAGATGAACGTACTTTGGTCCGAAAAGTGCATCTCAACCCAAGAACAAAAGCAAAAGACCTTGTGAAGATGCTGGCTGAAGCTGGTAAGAGTGTGTCATTAACAACAGTCAAACGAGTCCTGTACTGACATGGGCTGAAAGGCCACTCTCCCAGGAAGAAGCCATTACTCCAAAAGAAACATAAAAAAGCCAGATTACAGTTTGCAAATGCACACAGGGACAAAGACCTTAATTTCTGGAGACATGTTCTGTGGTCTGACGAATCTAAAATTGGACTTTTTGGCCATAATGACCATCGTTACATTTGGAGAAAAAAGGGGGAAGCTTGCAAGCCTGAGAACACCATCCCAACTGTGAAACATGGGGGTGGCAGCATCATGTTGTGGGGTTGTTTTGCTGCAGGAGGGACTGGTGCACTTCACAAAATAGATGGCATCATGAGGAAAGAACATTATGTGGAAATACTGAAGCAACATCTCAAGACATCAGCCAGGAAGTTAAAGCTTGGGCGCAAATGGGTTTTCCAAATGGACAATGACCCTAAGCATACTGCCAAACTGGTTACAAAGTGGCTTAAGGATAACAAAGTCAATGTTTTGGAGCGGCCATCACAAAGCCCTGATCTCAATCCCATTGAAAATTTATGGGCAGAGCTGAAAAGGCATGTACGAGCAAGGCGGCCTACAAACTTGGCTCAGTTACACCAGTTCTGCCAGGAGGAATGGGCCAAAATTCCTGCAAACTATTGTGAGAAGCTTGTGGAAGCATATCCAAAACGTTTGACCCAAGTCATATAGTTTAAAGGCAATGCTACCAAATACTAATGAAATGTATGTAAACTTCTGACTCTCAAGAAAATAATAAAAAATTGTCTAAAAAATGATCTCTCTTATTATTCTGGCATTTAGCAAATAGAAATAATTTTGGTAATCCTAATTGACCAAAAACAGGAAAAGTTTAATCTGATTTAATGTTAGACGGTGAGAAAAATAAGTTTATGTGCCTTTTTATGTAGTGTATGTAAACTTCTGGTTTCAACTGTACATGAAATAAACAAGAGTATACCAAAAATATTTGTAGTTGCAACAATTTCTAGGAGAAATGGTGTATTTTCTGGAAAAATTCCATGGGTGCCAATACTTTCGTCCATGACTGTATATGCTGCCATAGCATTGACAATAAACGTTTAACGACGACATATTATGTCTTTATGATTTCAGATATAATCACTGCAATAGAGGTGAGTGTAGAAAAAGGTACATATATGGTTTGAAAGCTTGGAAAGTTTCCATTAACAGTGAATAATATGTATTGCAATGGGTTGTGGGATTTGTAGTTCCTTCCTCCTTGTAAAGAAATATAAGCACCTTTGCTTTTTTCTCCGCTGCTGAATGCTGATTTTCTGTCAAATCTAATGTTTATAGTCACAAGCACTCAGGTAGCTGATTAGCTTGATTCATGCTATGAAAGTGTTGTAATATTAACCTGACACGCCAGATGGATTTGTTTCACACATCCAGCTGGGAAAGCTTCAATATGAAAACGTTTGAGAAAAGGCAGAGGATTTGAAAAAACCTCAGAGTGTGATTGGATGAACGTTCTGTCTGTCACATCTTAATGGGCCAATCAGAGCAGCATAACACGTGACGTAGCCGCTATCGAGCTGCGCGTGCGCAGCGACAGAGGAATAATGCAAAACATGGCGACTATAGGCATGTAAGTATTCCACTTTTGTCGTTTTTGAAAAGAAAACAACTCACTGCTGTTCTTTGTTCTTCTTTTAACAAAGAAATGTCGTCAAGTTCTGATAAAGCTGGCGCTTTAGCAGCATCCACACTAATCTCTTCCTCCATAACTGCATCAGCTCTTGCTGCTGCTTGTTTACGTCACGACTCTCTTGCACCTCAAAGTACTGCCCCTCGTCACTGATTGGTCCTGTCACTTTCTAACCGGGCCCAAACGGTTCAGATGGGAGCTTTGCAAGATGGATTCGCCAGTGAAAATCAAGGAAACGGGTGTATCCATCTGCTTTGCAAGGTTAGTTGTAATAAGGATTTTACCAAATGTCTATGGGCGATTTGAATGCCAAATTTACTTATGGAGTGCGGATGAAAAAGTGGGTGGGTACTCTTGGGCTCTATAGGTTTTGAGAATGTACAGTGAAGATTCAAAGTGTCAGTCAAACAAACAAACAAAATCAACCTGAATGAGAGGAGAATGGTTTGAGTATGAGCTCAGGAATTTTGATCAAGTAACTAAAGGTCTAATGAAGCAATATTCTATGGTGGCCATGTTCCTGTGATGTCACACCAAGGGAGGGAAACTCAAACATCATTATCACGCCCTAACGCTAATATTTTGTTGTTTTTGTTCAGTAAACATAGAGTTTCTCCAATATGTTGAATAAATTCAAACCTGATCTATCATATCCTTATATCCTACATAAAAACTAGTGTATGATTGAAGCTAACATTAGCTTTGATATTCTTGGTCTAATCAAGTGTGTTTTTTAACATAAAATGAAGTTGAATTATCTGTCCTCTTTAGTATCCTATCCCATTTTCATTCAGGAAACAGTGGAATTAAAACAGTGATCATTCTCACCCTGTTTATATGACAAACAAATGGAATATAACAGTACGATTACAGTATTTAGCGTTTCACTGAGCCTGACTACAGAAACTCGGCCACCGTTGGGAATACGATTCACTGAAGGTCTTTACCGGAGACGCGTTGTTAAAGTACAGGCACATCTGCTAAAGTGCAGTCACTCAGTATCCAAATTCCCAAAGCAGATTTTTTAGAAAGAATATGAAGAGGGTCTCTGTTAACCCACCTGGATCCAGCTTTGTCAAAGGCAACATTTGTTAGTGGAAGGATGTGCGCCTTTAGCTCCTGAAAAAAAAAAAAAACAAAGATAAGGAAGTTCAACCACTGTAAAAATATCTTAATTTAAATACAAACAATCTTGAACCTCCAGCCATGTAGGCTAAGCTGATCTGATCTGTCTACATGTCAGAGATCCACGGTTCCAAAACTTTGCAATGCAAAGTGGTAGGGCTGCAACAAACCATGATTTCAATCATTGATTCACCAGATGATGATTTTCCTCATTCATCGAATCTGTTGCTTTTAGGGGCAGGGTAACCTGACACGCCAGATGGATTTGTTTCACACATCCATCTGGGAAAGCTTCAATAGGCATAGAGGCATAGAGAAAAGGCAGAGGATTTGAAAAAAACTCGGAGTGTGATTGGGTGAAGGTTCTGTCTGTCACATCTCTATGGGCCAATCAGAGCAACAAAACACGTGATGTAGCAGTTATCAAGCTGCACGTGCAGCTACTGAGGAATAATGCAAAACATGGCGACTATTGACATGTAAGTACTCGACTTTTGTCGTTTTTGAAAAGAAAACAACTCACTGCATTTCTTCGTTCTTCTTTTAACAAAGAAATGTCGTCGAGTTCTTATAAAACTGGCGCTTTAGCGGCATCCATGTTAATCTCTTCCTCCATAACTGCACCAGCTCTTGCTGCTGCTTGTTAATGCCATGACTCTGCCGTGCCTGAAAGTACTGCCCCTCATCCCTGATTGGTCCTGTCACTTTCTAACCAGGCCCAGACGGTTCAGATGGGAGCTTTGCAAGATGGATTCACCAGTGAGAAACAAGGAAACGGACGTATCCATCTGCTTTGCAAGGTTATGTCTCTCCCCTCACTCCAATCAAGCTGATTCTTAGACAGGGAGCGTGGATAGTGTTTATCTGCAGGCTACAGGCTAAAAGAAAAGACACTGGATTATTTCGAGTTTCCTCAAACAGCAGAAAATCAGGAATTGGACACGAATTGTGCAAGCTGTAAGAAGGTAAAACACTACAGAAGCACCACTCTTCATCTACACCAGGCTTATCAGAGGTTTGCAACAACAGCTTGTCTCACTGGGCTAATCGATGTTGTACTGCACTGAATGACGCCGTGAACTCAGATTACTAACCCCCACCTTCTGATCAGGAGATCATAAGCAGCACTTTATGATTTATGATAAAGACATGAGCTGAACAGAGGCACTGATAACGGCTTCAGGCAGCTGCTGCAGGCAGGAGGAAAATATTTTCTTTGCTTCTTAATATAATCACAAAAGACAAATGGATTAAGTTATAACAATATGTGCAAAAAGGTTGTTAAATTATATGCTCAGCATTTTGTTACATTATTGACCAGTTATATCATTTTAGGTTTTTATTACATTTTCTTTGTCCTATTATGATCCATTATTGTTGTTACATTATCAGCTCTTCAGGCTTTTCCAAATCTTGTAATCAATTTATTTTACTACAGATGGGCTCTCATGAAGATGTAGAAATATCTCAGCAAAGAGAAATGGGAGGAACCTGAGCTAAATTTACAGTGTTTTTGAAAAGAGTCTGAATACATATCCATGTGATTTGTTTTTCATAAAGTTGCAAAATCTTATAAAATTCTGTTTTCACTTTGCCATGATGGGTACTGAGCGTGGATTAATGAGAGAAAAATGTTTTTTAATGGTACCATCAGGCTGCAACACAACCAAACTGAAAAAGTAAAAGGGGTCTGAATATACTCTAAACTGTATTTTGTTTCTATTTTCCTTTGAAGTTTCTGTGACCTCCCTAGCCTCCTCTAGTGACCCTCCAAGGGGTCAGGGCCCCCACTTTAAAACCCCTATCATGGATTCTTGTTAAAATACAAGGACACATGTGAAGGAGTGTTGTTGGTGTTTTATCACTGCATACATGTTTACATGGTGTCTGTGTGTCTGAAAGCAAACCACTGCCCTCTAGTGTCTTTTACAGCTATAAATGTCTACTGATCAAACTAACAATCAAGAGCAAGAATAATGAAACTAATACACTGCTGTTATAAGTCTTTATACTGTCCATGAGGTCACGACTGCTCTGTTCCATAAACCAGTAAAAACATTAGTACTGACAGAAAAGACTGAGAGCTTTCTTTGCTTAACAGAACAACATGACTGAATCACAAAGCTTACACTACAACGGAGGATAAATGAGTTCATGGCTGTATTTGTCTGACTGAATGTAAAGCTGCGTTACTGTGTTGCTTTGTGGATAAAATGCTATGTTTGAGCGCCCTGTCTGACCTTGGAGAAACAGAAGCGGTGGTTCTTCTGGCGCTGTTTCTGCTGAAGTCGAAGGATCAGCTGTTTGACCTGATCAGCGCGGGACGCTGTAATCAAAGGCTCTGATTGGCTGATTTCTGCCACCAACTCATCAGGATTTGTTCTAAGAGATGAAAAAAAGTCTTTTTAAACAAATATTTGAAATGAGGGAATGAAGGCATTAAGAATACATGAAAAAAGCTTATTTTCTTGCGGTAAATCTAAGATTAGGGCTGGGCAACACACTGAACTTTCAGGGTACATGGATATCTGTTTGAAATGAGATATAGGGTAAGAGATTTATTTCAGTATGTTGATAATTTAAAAGTTGATGTCTGAATTAACCGTTATATGTTTATTAATCACAAGGTAATCAGTGTGAAAACGTATCATCAAAATGGGTTATGATCATTTTATAGATCTCACTAAAAGATCATATAATAATGATACCAGTTTGATACCAGGGCAACTAAAACAGAAGTTCCAAACATCCAATATTTGGCAGTTTCAGGTCGGTGTCCACAACAACTGGTATTTAAATAAGCAGCACTTATTTTCAACCCAAACCAGTGTAGTCTAGAGCCTTGGTTCTTTAACCTTTTTTCTCAAATTTCTGACCTTTTATTTAATAATTTTGACTTTATTATCTTCTAGTCTCTAACATCCAGTCTTACAATTGTAATGCATTATCTCTCAGTATTTTCATTACAAAATTTCAACTTTTAATGTCATTATTTAAACTTTTTATCTCATAATTCTGACTTTATTTCATAACATTGGCATTTTATCTTATACTTTCAACTTTAATCTTACATTCAAACTTTTCATATCACATTTTAAACTTTTAATCTAATTATTTTGATTTATTATCTCATAATTTAAACGTACTATCTCATAGTTTCAACTTTTTATCTTATTATTTTCACTTGTTGTCAAAATCTCAACTTTTAATTTCATAATTTTGACTTTCTATTTATTAATAACAATGGCTTGTACGGTAATAAACTTGGACTTCTTGTCCCATAATTTTGACTTTTATCTCATACCTAATTCTGACATTTTATCTTATGATCATGACTTACTATCTTGTTTGACGTCATAATTCAATGATTTCGACTCACTATATCATTATATTGACTTATTATAACCTAATTAGGACTTTACACAATGACTAATCTGATTTTTCATCTCATACATTTTTAACCTAACTCCTTCTTCTTTTTAATGTCATAATTTCAACATTTTACCTATTTCCTGTTGCTTTTTAATGTCATCATTTTGTCTTTTTATGCTGTTTTCGTGACTTTTTACATAAAAATTTGATTTTGATAATAGATCTATTTCATAAATTTGACTAGGCTATTTAATATCATAATTTCGACTTTTTTTCCTCATAATTTTGACTTTTATCTCATAATTATGATTTTCCTCAGAATTTCAACTTTTGACATTATAATTATGAAATTTAATTTGTAATCTTTTTTAAAAACTTTTTAATCTCAGAATTTATTTATTTTTCTGTCAATTATAATGACTTCTTTTGTCATAGTTTGTTTTTCTTATCTCATATTTCTTTGTATCTCATAAATTTGACTTTCTATCCCATGATTGACTTTCTATTTTGCAATCTTCACATCCTATCTTACAATTATGGACTTCTTTCTCATAATTTCCATTTTGGAAGGGTTTTTTTAAAAGAACAATTAGCTTTCTTTCATCTTTCTGTTTTTTTAGTGGCAGAAATGGGTTTCCATACATATCATATGGACAAACATGAATTCCTCCCACTTTTAAAAGTTAAATGTTAGTTTATTTATAAGTGATTTTAGTGTTTTGGTGTAGGGGGAGCTTGGTTTGAATAACAAGATCATATGGAACTTTTTTAAATTTAACCACATGTAAAGAATTAATAAGATTATATCATTTACAAACAGGTTTAACATCATCAGGTGAACTTTAATCCTGCTATAATTTAACTCTTCGTAACTTTTAAATAGGAAGGCGTTAGCTGTAATACTGTGTTTAAATCTCTGAGTACATGAGAGACAATCCCAAACAGACAAAATGTTGTAGCTCCTCTCATGAATGCTAGGATTAAAAAGACTTACTCTGGAGTCAAATCAAAAAGGTCGATCGATTTAGACCTCAGACATCCCCTCTTCTCATATCCCAAAACTATCCCTGGTGGAGAAAAGATCATAAAGAAGGGCGGTGAACGCCGGAACACCGAACACAACGGTACAGACAACCAGCATCATCTTAACGTTAGCTAACCAACATCTTTATTTTAGACTGGAAACATTGTTAGCTCTCTGTTTTTAGTTGGTAAAAACAGAGAGAAAAATAACTTTTAACTGACCTGGAGGATAATATCTGAGGTAGAATCGCTCCAGTTTCATTTTATCATCCACACAGACCATCAAAGTAACTTCTCTCGTCAACAAACCGTTACTAGGACGACAGTCGACACGTACATGCGCCTACGCGGGCGCCATGTTGAAGAGGGGGACACGCAGGTCAAAACGAATGTAAATTTATAGTAGACAGACGTTTATCCATGATTTAAATGTTCATGACTCACTGAAATATGAATTAAAGTCCAAGCCGTTTGCCCTGTCATTAAGGTTAGACTTTCATTCATTCATGATTCAGGATATTTGATTGAATTAAAAATGTGGGTTTGTGCGTCAGAAAAGTACACTGAAAAAAATAAAACATTGGTTAAAAAAATAAAGCGTTTTTTTTTAAATCAGATAAATCTATATTTTTAAACTTCATAGAAACTATGTTTGACGGTTGAGCGAACCTAATTATTTTAAATTGTCCTAAAATAAATGTTTCATTTGTCACCCAATATAAATATTTCGCTCATTTGAACTTAAAATATTTAAGTTCATACAACTATTTTATAAAGGTTAGAGAAATTATTTTTTTTTAGGTTGTTTCAATTAAGAATTAATAGTAATAGTACACCACTTATCCCATTAGGGGTCGCAGATGAGTATATTGTAGGTAACTGCTTACCTTAAAGACCCTGTAAAGTAAAAATAAATCTGTATGTACGTTTGTCATATGATAGATAACTGTGTAATGAAACCCAAGGTCAAATTTGGGTCAAATAAAACACCTCCAAGTTTATCAAATTAAGCTTCACATCATGAAAAATGAGGCAGTAAAATCTGCTCCAGGATGGTGTGGGTGTGTCTGTTGAATTAGCTGAGGCCACGCCCACTCATAAGGAATATGATCCTCTCAGGTTTCAAAATGTTACAATCTGAATGGAGGAAAGCACTCATGCCATTAGCCTGTCTCTTGACCTTTTGTTGACCTTAGAAGAAGAGACAAAGTCTGTTCAAAGCTCTGCGATGATGCTTTAAATGATCCATAAATCACTATGATAGCAAACTGTACTGAGATGAACTGCTCTGTGATTTTAGATTGTGGCAAACTGTGATGAGGGAGGAGTGGCTCATAGATAAGTTGAATGAGTCTGACAAGTCCTCACACAGGAAGCAAGAACAGCTATTGTTTAATCAGAACCACAAATAAAGACACATACAGGCAGTGTAGTCTGCAGCATTAACCCCCTCACTTATGGTGTCATACTTGGAAAAATATTTTCCCCTAAATACATGAACCAATAAACAAAACATACATAACTATAACTTTGCAATGAAACATGAACATTATAGAACTATACAAGAAAACCAGGGGCTGGTCAGATTGTGCTAGCTGTGGCAGGAGACCCCGAGTAGCAGGCAGCTCCTCCTCCATGGTCTCCTGTGCGCTGGGTCCTGGCACCGCCACTGTAACCATCTCCACCATCTGAGCCTTCCTCCTCCTGGTGTGCCTTGTAGAAACACGTTCAAGCACATGAGTTGCAATCAGCATCTTTTGTTACCAACCAACCAATCGATCAGTCAGTCTATAAATCACAGCGTGACAGGCTTAGAGACACAAGTCTTACCACTGCAAGAGGGTCCTGAGGTTGACCTCACACAACTGGATTGGCGCGGCTTCCAGGTGGCCAGGGTGGTTATGCACATTATCCCTGATAATGACCTAATTCCTCCTAACAGCTGCCCAACGGTTCACCCTCACCCCGGCGAGAGAGAGAGAGAAATTTCAAATATATTTTACTCAAGATAAAAATATGCATCTCAATCTGTAAGTTGTGATAATTAAAGCAATTTCAGAACTCCAATCTGTCAACTTCTTTTCTACTTTCCACCATACATTATTAAATCTATATTTGTACACTGTTCTGGCAATGCAAACACATGCTTTCCATGACAAGCAAGCACACCAAATTTTGTTCTAAGTTACGTTTGATTATAACAGTTGTGTCATGACGTGATTATTGATTATTAAGTCTGTGTGCGTGTTTCTTCAAAACAGAGCATGTGTCGGGGAAAGAAGCAGTCATGCTTTCCGTGAAAAGAAAGCACACTAAATTTAAAGAGCGCGGGCTTCTGGGTTAGTACTCATGCTCTTCAGAACAGGTGAAAAATTAAAACACGTACCGAGTGACGCTGTCAACCCCTGGGATGCCCACGTGCTTGGAAGGGTCTGCCCTAAAGTGTCCCTTCACTAAGTCCACCACTCCTGGTGGAGAGGCAGAAAAGAGATAGCCGCCTTGTCCTTGTCAGACAGTTTCTGCCATAGGGCGACTATCTCCCTAATCTGCGGCTGTGTCATGTGGGCCCTGTGATGCAGCTCCACCAGGGCCAGACATATGGCGTGGTGGTAGCCACCGTGCCCATCCAAGTGGACAGCATCCTGCAGAAGACACGGAGGGGGGAGAGGAGGGTTAAAACAAATGGCTACTTTGCCCTTTAGCCATCTCAAAAATGGTAGATGAAGATGGAATTTGGCTAACTTACCTCTTTGTCTGCCTCTTCCTACATCAGAGGCGTGGTGGCAGTGCTGGCATCGACTGCGCTGGGAGCTTCAGGGACAGCAGGGGCTTCAAGCTGAGATGTAGGCTGCCAGAGGATCCGGTTCATGTAGTCCGTGAACCGGAAGACCTCCAGCTCCTCCTGGGAGCTATCGTCTTGCTGCTGCAGTTGCTCCTCCTCCACCGTCCCATCTGGAGCATCCGGGTCTCTGCCTGGGTCCTGCAGCAGAGTACCCCTCTGCGAGCATGGGTACTCCAGGCTGATGAGCTCCCATAAACCATATTTTAAAAAACACAAACATGTACAGTGAGTTGGGCCTGTGAGAGTCTGCATCTACACCCCCTCGCTCATTCACTGACCCCTCACCCGTGTACTCCCTGGGATTTGTGTAAGTCGCGTGGAAGTGGAACAACTCCAGCTGGAGGTGGGGCCCCGCGTGCAGGGATAGAGGGGCAGGACAACCCCAAAAATCATTTCGCTTGTCTGTCAGCATCACAGGCATGTCCCTCCCCTCTTCAACCTGCCTGGCCTGCTAGAGGAGATCTACCTTGACCCCAGTCCCACTCATAGATGGCAAAACTCGGACGTGCCATGAAGGGGCTGAACAGCGGGTGACTGTCTGTGGTGACACCTCTCACAAGGTGGCGCATGAGACGCCGCACGTCCAGCTGCACCACCATCTGGTCCCACTCCAACAACATGGCTGAGACTTGGAGAGAAGAAAAAGGCGCCAAGTTTAGGTCCAAAATGTGCAATAACAGAGAATTTCAGAGACCCCCACAGAGCCCAGAAACCAGACTTTGCACTGCAGATGGCCATGCAGCAGTCCCAATTGACGTAGATCATGCTGCACGGAGCCTGGCATGCCTCCCTGTAGCGCTGCATCAGGCCGTCCACCTTGGGTAGGAGCCCCTTGCCCTTCGAGTCAGTAAACGTGGACATCAGAACCGGCCTGTGGTCATTGCTGATGTTGGTGACCCAGGTGGCGTCCCAGCTGCCTCTCCCGCCAGCGTCTTAGTCATCTGTAGGTAGATAGAGAAAGAGATGATCAGAGAATATCACATGATGCACACTGACATTTCTCTCCTGTGTTTAATGAAAATACTTGCCTTCTTGATGGAGTCCATTTTCAGGAAATCCCCAAACACAGACATTATCCTGGCCTTTGTCTCTTCCATGCAGCCCAGCACCCATCCGGCATAGATGGACAAAAGCCAGTGTGAAGTGGTGACAGGGTGCACAGGACGGGGGTGGTGGTGTTACCTCATTCCTCTGCATCCTAAGCTGGACCAGGACACCAGTGTAGTCCAGGGCACGGCTCATCCACTCCTCGGTGTGGTGCTCCAGTAGGGCTGCTCGGAGACAGGAGGCGTTGCTCCAGCGTGCACTAGCTATCTCAGTGATCCCCCTCTTATCACTGAGGAGAAAAAATCTAAACAACATCAATACTGCATCGATATCCACGAGGGTGAAACACATGATCAAAGTAATTTACATCGGACCTGGTCACCTGTGAACCGGCATCTTAGGTGTGGGGTGCAGGCTCTGCCAGGGCCCTCTCTAGCAGCTGAAAAACAAAATCTACCTCTATTTACTCCTACAGCTGATACAGTATGTGCACTCGCTTATGCCATTTGAAAAAAAAAGAAACACAAAAAAAAGAACACCAGCAGAGGGCCATAAAATGTAGAAATGGAACAACACAGAGAACATCAGCATGGGGCAAATTCTATGGCTCCCTGCTGATCTTCTCTGTATCAGTCCAATCTTAAATTTTGAATTTGGCCCCATGCTGATATTCCCTATATCATTCAAGTTCTCATTTCTAAATTCATCCTATTCTATGGCCCCATGCTGATCTTCTCTGTATCAGTCCAATTTTTTTTTTTAATTCACCAATAAGTGCATACAAACAAATATATGTGAACAGACAGATAAACGGGTAGCAAGTTGTAGTGTTGATTTACAAAATTATATATATATGATAAAAATAAATAAGAGACAAATTGATGTAGACAAAGAGAAAGAAAAAGAAGGAAAAAATCAAGGAGGAAAAGAAAGAGGACAGAAACCAAGCAAACAAAATAATAAAAATAATAATAACAATAAGATAGAGAGATAAGAGCAGAAAGACGGCATTTTGGCAGGTATTTCATGATGTGTTTGTTATGGTAAGTTTCCTTTTAGGTTCAGATAGATTTCCATTTTCAAATTTTTTTTTTTTTTTAATTTATTTATTTTCATTTTTATTTTTTTACCCCTTCTCCTCCACATGATCAAGCCTTTGTATCCTTATGCTGTGGCATTAACTCACCGGCATCGAGATGGCAGTGAGAATTGTGGAGTATATATTGTCAAATTCTTGTAATTAATTCTTATGAGTTGCTGACTGTTGTTCCATTGATATGTGTTGTGTAAAGAGATCTAACCATTGTGTTGTTGTGATGTGTTTTTCTATTTTTCCAGTTGAGCAGTATTGTCTTCTTGGCGATAGTTAGGGCTACAAGAAGGGGTATTGTGATTTGTTTTGAGTTAGTGTTTAGTTCTTCTAAGTTTCCAAGTATGCAAACAAAGGGTGATAGTGGGATGTTGTGGCCAAGGAATTGGGATAGGGTGGTGGTTATTTGTTTCCAAAAGTTGGGAATTAATGGGCAGAGCCAGAGTGCGTGGAGGTGGTCGTCGGTGGTGTTGAGTGTGCAGTGAGTGCAAATGTCTGTGTCAGTGAGTCCCACGATGTGCATCTTGTGCTGTGTGAGGTGTGTTCTATGGATGATTTTGTACTGTATTAGCTGAATTTTTGTGTTGCTGGACATGGAGAATATGTTGGTGCAGACTGTGTTCCAAAATTGACTGTTAGTGTGGATGTTGAGGTCTCTTTCCCATTTGTTTATTGGTATGTGATGTGGGTCGTTGTTGGAGGATATGACTTTATATAGTTTTGACAGTATTTTTTTCTTTGACTTTGTTATTTTATTGATGCTGTATAATAGCGGTGGATGTTCTAAGTGGATGTTTGGGATATTTACTTTCGTTTTGATTGACTCTTTGAGTTGGATATATCGGAGGAAGTATTTCTTGTCAATGTTCTATATGTCAGTGAGCTGCTGGAATGTTAGCAAGGTGTTGTTGTAGAAGACGTGGTGGAGGTGCGTGATTCCTTTTTCTTTCCATTTAGTTCCTGTTAGGGGTGTTGGCAGTGAAGTCGGGGTTGTTCCATATGGGTGTTTGGCTTGTGGGTGAGAATGATGTGTTTCTTATTTTGTTGATCTTCCACCAAGCTGTCAGAGTTGTTGCGATTGCTGGGTTTTTGAAACAGTTGTGTTTTTTGATTGTGGTACTGATAAACGGGTCTCTGATTGAAATGTCTTGGCAGTCTGTCTGTTCTATATCCAGCCAGGGGTGATAGTGATGGGTTGAGTGGATCCATTTGGTGAGGTATTGTAACTGATTGGATAGGTAGTTATGATGGACATTTGGTGCTTCTAGGCCTTTTGACTGTTGTAGTGTGATTAGTTTTATCCTGGGTTTTTTGTTTTTCCAATAGAATGACATTATTGTTGTGTCCAGTGTGTTAAACCATTTTGATGTGGGTTGGATGGGGATCATTGTGAATAAATAATTAAGTTTTGGCAGTATTATTATTTTTATTGTGGTGTGGATGAAATTTTTCTCTGTTGCTGCTGGTGAAAAAAAGAAATATTAGACAGTCTGCTGGCTGACAAAAAGGTTTATTATTATAAGGTAAATCACATGTACAGCAGTCAGTAAGCATTACAAGACTGACAGACAGACGGAGAGAGAAAGAGAGAGAGTAAGGGGGGGGGGGGTGAGAGGGACGGGGGGGGGGGTCCAAGCAGTAGACTGTCCGAGAGAGAATGAGCCCAGAGCACTGGGAGATGAGCATTTTTATCCAAGAGCAATGTCCCTCCGCAAGATGTTTGACACCCCTAAAACATTCTTCCTGCCCCCTCAGTCTGCTGAGACCCCCACCAGGACTGGGCCTCGTCTGGACACAAAGGGACCTTTTGGTTCACACCTGGAAGAGGGTTTCACATCTACACAGGAAGCCTGGCCCAGCCAGCCTTTGTTGTTCCTCACATAGCAAAACTGGTCTGGCCGGGGTCTGGCCCACACATTGCACTTAAACTCGGTCCACATACCGCAAAGAATGACGATCCTTTGGTGGCCCAGATATAGTTTGCCAGAGGTGGCCCACACATAGGCCAGCATAAAGCCAGCCACAGAAACACTGGTGGCCCTGTGATGGCCCAGAACAGTTTCAGCACTGGCACCAAGAGTCAGCCAAATCTATACCACAATTAAGCTATGTAATAACCACGTGCCACATTCCAGATTAAAAATACTTCAGCAACAATGACACCAGTATACATTTTTAAATTTGAAAATCTATTCACAAACATCAAATTCAAAAAACATTATTTTTAATTTTTACACTCAAAAAAAAAAAGATTTTTGACTATCATAGGTATTACTTGAACAAATTCACTTGGTTTTACTCAATTTAACATTTCCTACCTTTAGTTATTCTAAATAGATAAAACCAATGTGATTCTTTAAGTTTGAGTGAATTCAAATGAATTACATACAACCAATGAGATTTGTTTACATAACGGTTCGGTCAGTAGGTGGCAGTATGCATCTGTAATGTTGCATTGTGGTCTGTAGGTAAGACCAAAGAACAAGAATAGTTGTTGTTTCTTTGGAGGAATGTTGACTCCTTGTTTGGAATTTTTGTCTCTCCCTGCCAGCATTTACTTGATACTTCAACTTTTTAGTAATCATTACTTATTCTTTCATGTTTGTCAAAAAAATGTTGACATTACTAAATCAGATTAGTGGTTTGTACTATTCCGCTGAAAGATGCAATAAAATGATCATATTAAACTGAGATAACTTAGTATGTTAAGTTCTATAAGGGGAGGGGCTAGTTCAAAATTTTCAAAAAACCATGGGTGAGACTGTCAGTGCATCTGTTGACATCGGCAGGCAACGCTTCATTTACTACATCTGAAGGCTGTGAAGTCACTCCTTTGACTTGCTGTGTCTTCTCCCCACCAGGCAGGGAGTCATTGACTTATCTGGATCCAGAAATGCTTATGAAGGGCTCTTAACTTTTGAGAGATGTAGCTAATGGTGGAGGTATTCAGTTCCTGAGTGTATGTTTTGTTCAATGTTGTGGCAAACAGTGATGAGATGGGATGATCATCAAACCACCAGAGCTGCTGTTGCCATGGTAATTAATGCCTGCATGGTTACGCATCGCTGATTTAAAAAAAATTCAGTCTATTTCACTCCTGAACAAGAGAGCAGTTGGTGATGATGTCACTCACTGACTGGCAGATCAAAGCAGCTGGTATGCAGGCATTAGTTACCGTGGCAACCGGGCAGCCCTCAATGAGCTCTGATCACGCACACACGGAGCTGTTCCAGTAAAGCAGCCCATTTAAACAATGCTTTAACGGGATGGTGGGACTGAGGGTGGCTTCTCACCCACATACAGTCCCCCAAAAAGTCTTTGGCAACATCAGTCGCCAAAGACAGCCACTCATATATCCCATATGAAGTGAATGGGAGAGATGGTGCATTTGCATGTGTGTTAGCGCACAAAGTGCTTGAGTGTGTGTTTGTGTGTCTTACAGTTGCAGGTTTTTTGAACATTACAATAAGCTTACCGTGCAGCTGGTCATGTGACTCACTGAACACGGGAAAATAGAATGCGTAATACACACCCATTAAAAAAATCTGAGGCTCCTGACAGAGCTGAAGGTACACACCTCAGTCTAACTTTGAGCAGGTCAAAAGGTCAAAAAGGGTTGAAACCCTCAAAGTGGAGGTCAAACGGGCATGAGGGACGTGCGACAGACCGAGGACCCGTCCAATGCTGCTTGCAGCTTTAATTAT